>NW_021703773.1:24850532-25081177 GCF_005190385.1 Monodon monoceros | reverse complement strand
TCAAAAAAACAAACAACCCAATTCAAAAATGGTCAGAAGACCTAAATCGACATTTCTCCAAAGAAGATATACAGATTGCCAACAAACAGATGAAA
Source organism: Monodon monoceros (assembly GCF_005190385.1). NCBI lineage: Eukaryota > Metazoa > Chordata > Mammalia > Artiodactyla > Monodontidae > Monodon > Monodon monoceros. The sequence continues at coordinate 25,081,082 of NW_021703773.1, read as the reverse complement.
GGATGCTCAACATCACTAATCATTAGAGAAATGCAAATCAAAACTGCAATGAGGTATCACCTCACACCAGTCAGAATGGCCATCATCAAAAAATCTACAAACAATAAATGCTAGAGAGGGTGTGGAGAAAAGGGAACCCTCTTTCACTGTTGGTTGGGAATGTTAATTGATAGAGACACTATGGAGAACAGTTATGGAGGTTCCTTAAAAAACTAAAAATAGAACTACCATACAACCCAGCAATCCCACTACTGGGCATATACCCTGAGAAAGCCATCATTCAAAAAGAGTCATGTACCACAATGTTCATTGCAGCTCTATTTACAATAGCCAGGACATGGAAGCAACCTAAGTGTCCATCGACAGATGAACGGATAAAGAAGACGTGGCAGGTATATACAATGGAATATTACTCAGCCATAAAAAGAAAGGAAATTGAGTTATTTGTAGTGAGGTGGATGGACCTAGAGACTGTCATACAAAGTGAAGTAAGTCAGAAAGAGAAAAATACCATATGCTAACACATATGTATGGAATCTAAAAAAAAAATAATGGTTCTGAAGAACCTAGGGGCAGGACAGGAATAAAAACGCAGATGTACGGAACGGGCTTAAGGACACAGGGAGGGGGAAGGGTAAGCTGGCACAAAGTGAGAGAGTGGCATGGACATATATACACTACCAAATGTAAAATAGATAGCTAGTGGGAAGCAGCTGCATAGCACAGGGAGATCAGCTCCGTGCTTTGTGACCACCTAGAGGGGTGGGATAGGGAGGGTGCGAGGGAGGGAGGGAGACGCAAGAGGGAAGAGATATGGGGATGTGTGTATATGTATAGCTGATTCACTTTGTTGTACAGCTGAAACTAACACACCATTATAAAGCAATTATACTCCAATAAAGATGTTGAAATAAATTAATTAAATTAAATATGGATCAAAAAATACTTACAGGTTTGGGACTTTGAAATGGTAAATATTTGTGATGTGTGAAAAAACATGATACATAGCTGTATGATCTTAATTACATAAAAATGGATGCTTAATTGTATAAATACACAAATGAGACCTAGGAGGACAAGTCAAACATAAACTGCTTGTGATTATGGACAACTTTGCTTTTTGCTTCTTGTGTTTTTTGGTCTCCTACTATGCAAATGTTAACTTTTAAGAAATGTTATTTTTAAAACCTTAAAAATTCAGTGTTTGCATATTTGATATATAAATAGCAATAAAAACGGGGAAAACAAATGGATTCCAAAGAATTTGGTATTTTAATAAATATTATAGTTAATATGAAACAAAACCACAAAGTTTTATAAATGTCTTAAAGAAATGGCAGTGTATTCTTCATTTTCACAGCCTGGGTTTCAAAGTCAATCATCACCCATCCCCAGATCCTGAGATCTTAAAATCCGTGGTAGGACAGAGCTAGTACTTTCCATCACAGTGTTTCAATGAATGATGAGTCGCCATTCACGAAACGTTCATCTCCTGCAAATAATAAACAGTCCTGTCACAGTTTAGCGTCCCAGAGGCAGATTCTGAGGCAGAGGTTAGCAAGCTGGCCTCGATAATCCTGTAGGTAGACGATTGGCAAAGTCATCCAGCAAGGAGGCAGGTTAGCCTTCTGGAATCACATACCAGGTTGTATTCAGTTGTCCAGGCCCTTCCTAACAAACTCGGTCCCATCATGCGTTTACCTGGGGTTTCAAACTAATATATTTAATAGCACAAAGGTTTAGCCGGCAAAGAGTTTATGAACTTACAAATTCCTTCCTCCCTCATTCAACCAGTAACTTAGATGGTACAAGCATAATCTTTCTTTGGCAATTCTTTCTTTCAGTATACCTTTATTTTAAAAGTTTAAAAAATATGACAGTCTTTTGCATTAAGATAACTCTATGGTGTTTTCTCTTGTCCATTTCTTTCACCTTTGGAATCTGCCATTATTTTGGTGGGACATTTAATGCTGTCATGGTTCATCCAAATTGTTATTAGTAACATTTGAAAATCAGTTTGTTTCCTGGAATAAAGTGTGCACCTGTGAACTTTGATAAGCAAATCAAAGCAGGTTGAACTGGCATAGTTTGTGCTATTCTTACTCATATATATGCTATCATATTTACCATCCTAAGTCTCTAGACCATTGGTTGATACTGTTCCTCTAATACTATGAGTATCTTGCTTCCTTTATCAGGCTGATTGTAGATCCTGAATATCCTACCTGTATTTTCACAATAAAGATCATCATAGTGATAGTTTTGTCACATCAAATAACTTTCTTTTTTATTGAGGTGTAATTAATTTATAATGTGGTAGTTTCTAGTGTATAGCAAAGGGTTTCAGTTATACATATATATATATATTCTTTTTCAGATTATTTTTCATTATAGGTTATTATAAGATACTGAGTATAGAAAGAGAAAAACAAATACCATATGCTAACACATATATATGGAAGCTAAAAAAAAAAGTGGTTCTGAAGAACCTAGGGACAGGACAGGAATAAAGACGCAGATGTAGAGAATGGACTTGAGGACACAGGAAAGGGGAAGGGTAAGCTGGGATGAAATGAGAGAGTAGTATGGACATATGTACACTACCAAATGTAAAATAGATAGCTAGTGGGAAGCAGCTGCATAGCACAGGGAGATCAGCTCGTGCTTTTCGACCACCTAGAGGGGTGGGCTAGGGAGGGTGGGAGGGAGACGCAAGAGGGAGGGGATATGGGGATATATGTATATGTATAGCTGATTCACTTTGTTATAAAGCAGAAACTAACACACCATTGTAAAGCAATTATACTCCAATAAAGATGTAAAAAAAAAAAAAAAGATACTGAGTATAGTTCCCTGTGCTATACAGTGGGGCCTGGTTGTTTACCTATTTTATATATAGTGGTGTGTATCTGTTAATCCCAAACTCCTGATTTATCCCTCGCCCCCATCCCCTTTGGTAACTGTAAGTTTGTTTTCTGTGTTTGTGAATCTATTTCTATGTTGTAAATAAGTTCATTTATATCATTTTTTTAGATTCCACAAATAAGTGATATCACGTGATATTTGTCTTTCTCTGTCTGACTTCACTTAATATGATAATTTCTAGGTCTATCCATGTTGCTGCAAATGGCATTATTTCATTCTTTTTATGGCTGGGTAATATTCCATTGTATATATGTACCACAGCTTCCAACCACTTACGTTGCTTCCATGTCCTGGCTGTTGTAAATAGTGCTGCAGTGAACGTTGGAGTGCATGTGTCTTTTCAGATTAGAGTTTTGGCTGGATATGTGTCCAGGAGTGGGATTGCTGGATCATAAGGTAGCTCTGTTCAGTTGCTCATCTTGTACTTGGCTGGGTTTTGTTTGTTTGGAAGGAGGCAAAATACTGCTCTATCGCCTGATTTCTAGCTTCTTTCCTGAAATCTATCATATTAAACTTGAATCTAACATTATGTAAATGACTCCCTTGCCATGGGTTATGGGTTAGACCAGTGATACTTTTAAGTTTAAAACGCAAATGAAGTAATATACGCTCCATTTCAAATCAGTTGTGTGGCTTGTTCATTCGAATCTTGTTAAAAATAAAGCAGTGTTTGAAATGCAACTTTTCCATGGTGTTTGGTGATCAGATGTCCAGGTGGCCCATCAGGTCAAGGCAATCCTAAGGTCACAAGGAAGCGTCGTTCAGTTACTGTGACAGCACAGGGAAGCGGTGGAGAAAAGCAGCGTGCCAACTGCCCATTTTACCCACAGGATGAAACCAGGCGAGGGGCAGGTGAATCAGGTCAGACCGGGGTCATGTCCCTGCCCAGGGGCCCTGAACAAAGGAGTTGTGCCTTGTTATGGCCCCAGGACCCTGAGGGAGTGGAGAAGGGGGAGTGCTAGGGCTGGAAAGCAGTCAGATCAGAGCCCAGTGCCTTGGTCAAGGCCACTGGAGACCTGGGCCCAGACAGGTTGGGAAGGCAGAGGTGCTGTGAGCATGGTCCCCCAAGGGCCCAGAGTCCTTGGCTTGTAGCCCCCCAGAGCCAGAAAGACCCTCTGCACCAAGTCTGGAGGGGCCGTGCCGCTTCCACCACGCAGCCCTCCAGGCAGAGCCGTGCAGATGCCTGTGCTCGGCCTGAGGGATCGTACCTGGGATTTTGACCTGTAGCCGTGTCCTCGGGTGTGGTCACAGGGCTCCACTCCTGAAGGATGTCACCGGGAACTCACACATCTGTCACTGTCAGCACTTGGACTCTTACCACTACCATGGGCGTTTTGAATTCAGCATCATTTGTGTGATCATTTTAATTTGAAAAAAGAAATGTTGGTTGTGCTGGTAACCATTACTTCAGTTCTAATTGTGCTGCAATAAAATGCGCCCCAGAAAGCATGGAAGTAAACCTATCGCCTGACACAGGCTCAGATTTATATAAATGGTGCACGAGAATCGGACTCTCACAGGGATTATGTCCCCTTTGGGTGAAATCCTCTCTTTTCGCTTTGCCATCATATCCAATTCCCTGCTGCCTTCATACATCCTTTTCTGTTTCCAGTCAGGAGCTTCTGCTAAATGTTCAAAGAATTTTAGGGAAACCACTCTTATCAAACTTTTACTTGCAAAGTTGGAATATTCAATTTGATAAACATCGTTTGGGTATCCCCTGGGTGACAGGCATTGCCTGGTACAAAGCACACCTTGGTGGCCCAGAGCCTTGCTTCCTGGGGGGTCCTGACAGAGACTGAATGGCTCAAGGCGGGGTCCCAGGTGACTCAGCAAACTGAGCTGCCTGCTGTGACCCGGGGCCCCCCTTCGTCATGCCATCTACACCACTTCTCCAGACGTGTGTCCTAACGTTCTCTGCAGTGGCTCCACTGCTTAGCCCGCTGCAGTGACCACAGAGGTGTACATACAATATGATACTGGGCCGCAGAGCATCTTAGAAGGACAAGCAAGTTGCAAGGACAAGAGGCTTGTACTACATGTTCCTTTTTCCTGCAGATAACATCTGTGGCATGAATAAAGTGACTTGGGACTTGGCCTTCCGTTTTGGGAAGATGGTGAGCATGACTTTGCTGATGTCCAGGAGTGTTTCCCTAGGTTGGGTTGAAGGCTTTAGGGTTACCTACAGAAATACAGCAATGGGCAGAAGTGTTTGCAGGGAGACTGAGTTGACTGGTGCCCAGGGGAGGTGGGTTTCCACTGTAACCAAACACCACCCCCAAGCCCTTCCACCTGCCTCTCTGCATTTGGTGGAAAAGCCTATTAGGAGGTGAATATTGTTGTTTCTGCACAGTTAGAGCTTTCTGGGAGCATAACACTATGACAGTTTCACCTTTTCCAGACCAGGTCCAGGATTCAGAATTTCTAGTCCCTCCTACACCCCCCTCACCTCCTCCCAAATATTTGCACACAGTCCCACTTCGCCACTTCTGATCCCATTAGTAGGCTGGATCTGGAACTAGGCAGAGTGTGCTGGAAATCCAGGTTCCAAGATTTGAACATAACACAAAGAAAGCACTTGGTAACTTTAGATTATTTTAGACTGAAAGTGACACATAAGAAATGCAGATAAAACACAAGTCCAGGCTGAAGGAAAGGAAAGGAGATCTCTGTTGGGGGAGGGCAGACTGAGCCTGAGATTCCAGAGGCAACTGGAGGAAATGGGCGGACGTGGACGCCCTCTTGTACTGACTCAGCTTCTGAGGCGCTTCTTCAGGGAGAACCGAGGCCAAGGTCTTCCAAAGTGAGTCGCCCAAGGCTCGTGTCAAAAGCACAAACCCAGAGGCTCCTGCAGAGAGCGACCTGCAGGCCCCAGATGTGCTGGTTTCAGCTTCAGGCAGAGCAGCCAAGCCCCTGGGAGCTGCAGCGGGGCATCCCTCCATTCTATCCTCTAGGTCAGGCGAGGCCACACTGGATTCCCAGCCACTGGCTGGATGTGAGCTCAGAACTGGGATCTTCCTATTCACCAGTTAGATCCCAGTTCTACCTATTTCCACATCTGCCTTTTAAGTAAATCTAAAAGAGCTGTACAGTATTTGACCACAATGAACGGATGTGACCCCCAAGCATGGCAGAAGGTGGTGTGGTTTAGTAGACTCTGGAGTCCCACAGACCTCAATTGGAATCGTCGTTCTGTGGCACCATATTCTCTCCAAGCCTCGGGTTCTTCCTATTTAAAAAGTGGAGCATTGACACTCCACTTTTATTCAGGTTTGTGGCAGGAATTTATTGTTTATACCAGACACATGCAGATGTGCAACTGTATCTAAACACATACAAAGACATCTAATGCAGCTACTTTTTAATTAAATAAATGCAAAATATTAAAACAAATAATCACTAACCTAATTTAATACTTCTATTTTGGGCACCTTGTAAATAATATATATGGATAAAATGGACAGAGTGCTAATCTGTATAGTGTCAAATAACTATTCCATGTCATCCTCCTTTAAGGATTGTTCCATATCTTTTTAAGGCTCCCTTCCTATGTAATAATGTACATTTTCAAACTTGTCTTTACATTAGAAAATTACTTAGGGTGTTGGTAACACAAATCAAATGCAAAATACTTTCAGATAAAAATATTTGAAGTCAAATATTGTTTTGATTTTCTGCTTTCTCCTGGAAACAATACATTTTGTTGCCAAATGTTTTTCCTAATCAATTCTTGTTCTTAATGTATGTTTTCTAACAGCATAAGTTATGATGTATCTACAGTTGATAGTTTAAAATGTTTTCCTATCTTCTTTACCTTGAATGTTTTTGTTTTTGTTTTTTTGCGGTACGTGGGCCTCTCCCATTGCGGAGCACAGGCTCCGGACGCGCAGGCTCAGCGGCCATGGCTCACGGGCCAGCCGCTCCGCGGCATGTGGGATCTTCCCGGACCGGGGCACGAACCCGTGCCCCCTGCATCGGCAGGCGGACTCTCAACCACTGCGCCACCAGGGAAGCCCCAAGAGTATAGTTTTAAGAGTGTGTGACACGATGAAAGGACCAGAAGAGAAAATCCCCTGTTCTGAGGAAAAAGGAGCATCTGGGAAGGTGGAAGAAGCCCGGAGTGCTGGACATCGTGGCGCCCTGGAGCGCCCCCTCTCATAAGAGCAGAGGAATGGTCAGCCTCGGTGCAGTCGGGACTTCCGTTAATTGGGACAATCACTAAGATAACGACTGAGAAATGCTTACTAGATCTATAAATGAGGAAGTCATTTGTGACCTTGTTGAGAAAGAGAACTGGACTGTTGGGGTAGAAACTAAAGACATGGACGGGCGATGGCGGCAGGTGCTCAGACCTCTGCTTGCAGCAGCTCACCTGTGAAGAGGAGGAAAGAGAAGCATTGAGGAGAGACCAGCTTGGTCCATGCAGGCTGCGATAACTAATTACTGCAGATCTAGCAGCTTACAACCACAGAAGTGTATTCTTCACAGTTCTGGATGCTGGAAAGTCCCAGATCAGGTCCTCAGCCTGGCACTGCTCTGGCGAGGTCCCTCTCCCTGTGCGAAGTGAGGTTGAAGACAAGGAATATTTTTGTGGCTCCCACACAGAAAGGTTGGCTAAGAAGGCCTAAATGACCAGGTGCAGGCTAAGAAAGTAGCTTCTTCATTGATTCCTTAAGAGTTAAAATTTGTCGGGGAAGGAACATGGTAAGTGGCTAGGCGTACTAGTAAGGGAGTGGCCAATGTGATGAATAATGGAATATATGCTAGACAGAGAAATCAGGAAAGTAAGCAAGCAAATCCACTGTAGATTCCCTAGGGAAGAACTGTGAAAGTCTTAGAATTAGAGAAAATTTTGGTAGAATTTGAGGATGACTTTTCGTGTTTTTTTTTTCCAAAAGGGGAACAATTACAGAGCTTATAAAATGGAGATTGTTTCTATTTGGAAATACTCTTAATCCCAGGCAAAAAGAACCACTGCCTTGGACCTCGGGTTGTACAGGCCACCATGTATAAGAACTCCAGCACTTACCCCAACACACAAGTGCTTTACAGAACCCGTGGACCTTCTGTCATTTAGAGTCTGTTTCTTGGTTCTATCCCACTGCCTCCAGGAATCAGGGAACTAGGAAACAGCCAGTTTCATGGCCAGCACTCTTCAGGCCCCAAAGAAATGCTTCTCCCATCATTTTCCCTGTGTCTTTGAAACAAAAGATTATATTGTCCAAGTGCTGTGCAGGTGTGTGGATTCTCCTGGAACATTGTCTGAGGTGGACGTTGGGTGTGGGAGTGATGTGAGCAGCAGGAACGTTCAAGTGAAAGAAAGGCAATTTAATTAAGGCAGATTGTTCCTTTGAGAGAGCGCGAATGCAACATATAATCACATAACAAGCGCCATTCCCTGATCATCTTGCTGAGCGTTTGTTATCTCTGCATTTTTTATTCCAGTGTGTACTCACAGACATAATCATGAATTAGTGTGTATTCTCATTTAGTTGCACATAGAGGATGCATAGTGTTTTGCGGTACTAAATAACTCATGTTATTCTTAACTTTGTATGAGTAAAGGTCCAGAAAGAATGGAAATGAAGCATGATACCAGTTCTTTATGTTGGCAACTAGATGAACATTGAATGATAGAATTAAGAATACTTTTTAAGGGAATTTCCTGGTGGTCCAGTGGTTAGGACTCAACACTTTCACTGCCATGGACCTGGGTTCGATCCCTGGTCGGGGAACTAAGACCCTACAAGCGGCGCGGCACAGCCAAAAAAAAAAAACTTTTAAAAAATATTAATGAAACATTATTACATATATTACATGTATATGTAACATTTTATTACATCTTCTGATAGTGAGATGTAATAAAGCCATCTTTTGTCTTGGCAAACTCACTATTTTGAATGGCTGGACGGTCTAGTATTAAGAAGATCTTACCTACATGTGAGGTCAAAATATCTTTCTCGTGGCCTATTCTCTCCTTCAGGGACTGGTGCAGCCTTCCTTTCCAGCACAATCTCCTATTATTACTCTCCATATACTCTCTAGTTTCACCATGTACCTTGCATTCTCTTTACGATAGATAGGTGATAGATACAGAGATATACACTGTTTTATGCTCCATGCCTTTGCTCCTTACTTTCTCTGCTCCCCATCTTCTATATCTAGAAACTGCCTGTCCTTCAAGTCCAAAGGTCCTCTATTCTCTGTTGCTGTCACAGCCTGACATTCATCCCACCCTGATCCTACTAATCAATCCTCCCTCTTTGTGGCAACCGTATTTGTTTACATGTAACCTCATAAATCCTTATCACACTGCCTGTTTTGGACTGAAACTTTGTTTCCCTCAAAATTCATATGTTGAAATTCTAAACCCTAAGCTGTTGGTGTCAGAAGGTGGGCCCTTTCGGAGTTGATTGGGTCACAAGGGTGGAGGCCCCATGAATAGATTAGTGTCCTCATGGAAGAGACCTCAGAGAGCTAGCTCGCTTGCCATTCCTGCCATGTGAGGGCACAGAAGGCAGAGGGCCTGGCTGTCTGTGAACCGGGAACTGGGCCCTCACCAGAACATGACCAGGATGGTGCCTTCGTCTTGGACTTCCAGCCCGTAGCACTGTGAGAAATAAATATTTGTTTATAAGCCCCCCAGTCTATGGCATCCTGTTAGAGCACCCGCAACAGACTAACTCACTGCCTTCTCTTTTCTTTTTTTTTTTTAACAAGATAGATTTCCATTCAATAATAGAAAGCATTTTCTAAAAACTAGGGCTGACTGACAAGTGAGCAGTCTGTTTAAGCATTGAAACAAATCTTAAGTAGTCAACAAAGACTCAGAAGATTCAACAGATATTTGTCAGATATCTAAGTATACAGTAAGAAAGAGAGGTGAAAACCCCTACTCTCATGGAGCTTATATTCTAGTAGTAAAATTTTAAAGTAATAAAAAGATTTTTAAAAGTGAGATGGAGAAAAAACAAAGCAGAAAGAAGGCTGCTGAGGTATGTCTATTCTATTTTAAATAGACTTTGTCCACATTTATTCACTGTCTAGCATGGTGGGCAGTCTCTGAGATGGTCCCCAAAGATCCCTGTGTCCTTGTAATCATATCCTCATATAATCCCCTCCATTTCTCTCTAGACTGGATTTTGACTCACTTGTAGCAAATAGAATATGACAGTGATGGGGTGTCACTTGAGACTAACTTGTAGAAAGTGACGCCTTCCATTTTGGGCCTTCTCTTCCTCTCTGGGGAAGGTGGCCTTGTTCAGAGGCACAAACGAATAAGTTAGCAGCTCTCGCAAGGTGGTTCTTCGGAGACCAGCCAGCAACCACATGAGTGAACTTGCAAGCCGATCCTCCCCTAGTTGAGCCTTCAGATGAGACTGAAACCCCAGCCAATAATGTAGCTGAAACTCTATGAAAAAAATGAGCTGGAAGCCCCCAGTTAAGACGTGCTTGGATTCCTGTCCCACAGAATCTGTGAAATAAGATTTTTTTGTCTGTTTTAAGTCATTCAAGTTTTGGATAATGTGTTATACAACAAAGACAACGAATACAATTAGTAACCTCAAGTCTGTAACAACTAAGTCACGTGGATACCTAGGGGAAGCAGTGATTGCCAGAGGCTGTGGCGGGTGGACGGGCTCATTGGGCTCCTCTGGAGCTGGGGAAAGAGAGCGGGAAGGGGTGAGAGTGGAAGAGTTCGGAAAGGCAATGGCAGGGAGGCAGATCAGGCATGGTTTGTTGGCCACTGTAGAAGATTGGAAAGAGAATCGAAACTGACAATATGTGAAGTAAGCTTCAACATGGCCCCTTGTTAAGTTTCAACAGGGTGACTTCCTGACCTATGGGAAGTTTAGAGTTGAGATTTACTGACTTGAGAAAGTCTGAGGAAGAGATGTGGGTGAAAATGAGAGACGTAAGTGGGAAGTTGGGAGAAGAGCTGCAGGTCATGAGATGGCTGTTAGACATCCAGTGGAGCTGCCTCATAGGCAGCTGGACTTACAAGCTGGAATTGCAGGGAACAGTTGGGTTACAATTATAATCCTGTATTTCCTCAGCACATCAGTGGCATTCAAAACCACAAGAGTAGTTGAGACCATCTACAGAATGAGGAGGAACACATAAAAGTAGAGATTCAAACAGTGAGCCCTAAGGATAGGAGCATAAGGAAAAGTCTGCAAAGGAGACCTGCATGGAGCAACTAAATAAGGTAGAGAGGACACTAGATACTGTGCGGATCTGGGATGCAAGTGAAGCAGTGTTCAGTGTGAGAGCAGGACTCACCAGGAGAAATACTGCTGGGTTGTCTATTAGGGTGAGGCTTGAGGATTGCTTATTGGATTTACCAGCTGGTCGTTGATAACCTTGCCAAGGACAGTGGTGGGGAAATATTAAGAGCAACTAAATTCTGGTTACAAAAGTCACACTTATTTCCCCAATAAATAGAATTTATTTCACAATTATTTCCTCCTGGTCTTCTACAAACTGACCCCAGGTATATTTGGAAGTCTCCAAAAGGTACACACTGTCATCGTTTCCTCGGAACTTCAGCAATTTGACCTCGTTTACATCCTTCTTTGTGTGCTGTCCTTTCCAGTCATGAGATCACCAACATCCTTATTCCTGATGGGTCCTCCGTGTGCAGCCATGGCTCATTCTGAGTTCTTCTTCATGACTTTGCAAAGCACTTTGAGGATTCCACTACAAAGTAGCTGATTTGGGGTCCAGAGTCTTACAATGATTCTCTCTAGTAGTATAGTAGTATTTTTGGTTAATCTCTTCACTCCTCCATTTTTAAGACTTCAAACTCATCACTAGGAAATAGACTGAATTCTGGCAATGACCGACCTCTTTGCTGTCATTCCTTACTTTCCCAGCCAAACAAAAGCAAACAAATGAAACAACTGCTTTCGTCTCTTGTTATAAAATAACAAACTTCACGCGTATGTCTACATAAAGTGATGGAAAATGACTGCATGGTACTTGAAGGGAAACTTGAGGTTTTAGCCACAGGATAAAGCTGCTGCTACTCCCCAGGGCTGGGGAGAATACCTTGTTGAATAATTATGTACTTGGCAATTTATGTTTTACTTCATTTTATAACTGCACCTATGGAAACCCCCCCACACAAAATTCAGGAAAAAAATGTGACCCAAGGGTGTTACCAGTCATTTCTCTGCTCTCCTAAGGAGGAAAAAATAGAGTAGAGAGTTGAATTCCGAATTTTAGCAAAATCCAAAATCCACTAGGGGAGAAATGTTGCCTTGCAAGCATTTGATAAAAGAAAGTAATTATGGTAAATAACTTGATAGATTCAGTAAAATGTCTGCCGTCATTAAACCTACTTTGTTTCAGGATTACCAATCTAATGTAACCTTATTTTATCTAGAATTTACCAGGGAATTTGGAGAAGGAAAATAAAGAGTTTAATGTTTCCAAAAATAGATTAAGTCTTTGCTGAACAACCTTTTTCATGCAAAGTTGTGCCTGACTTTTAATTAATAAACTGATTTCAGTCTAGTTGACGGCGTGTAAAGGACTGCTGCACACACCCTGCTTAGCAAGACCTACTAGTCAGTATCAGTTAGGGACACCGCTGAAGCATCATGCTTGGCAGATTTCTTTGATGATAGAAGCTTTTTCTCCCTGCACTTTCTTGCTGGGCTCAAGTCTCAATAACTTAGATTAAAATAAAGTTTCTAGTATAACCTTATTTTTTATTTTAGTTATTTTTCATGTGTTTCATTATTATGTACATATGTTTTAACATAAGAGGAGGCATTATGTAAAACTCTTTTGGTGACTTGCTTTTTTCATGAAACAGCCTGTCTTGGATCCTTGCATATAATCATAAAGAGATATCCCTTTTTTAAACATTTCTATTCAGCATGTGAAAGTACCATAATTTAGTTGATCATGCTAGCTGATTTTTTTAATCTTTTGCTCTTCAAAAACTACAATAAACTTTCTCTATCTCTTAAAATATATTTGCTTATACTCTACATTCCATATATATATATATATATATATATATAAACACACAAGTATATCAGTTATTTAAATTTTTCCTTCATATAGAGTATAGAAGTGGTTTCTGTTATATTTTGTTTTAATTAACTCTAAGCTAGGTCACTTAACTTCATTCATAAGCATTTCTATAGCAGATAAGATGGTTCTGTGTTCTGCCATCCTATAAGTTAAACTTTATGTTGCTATTTCATTGAAGCATAATTTACAAACAATAAAGTGATATGAAGTATTGAGTTACATTTTGTTGACAGTTTTGTCAACATGAGATTTCCACCTAAATCAAGACAAAATATTTTCAAGACCCCAGACAGTTTCCTCGTGCTGCTGCCAGTCAGTCCTCAATATACACAGGCAGCCACTTTCAGATTTTCTCCTGGGAGGTTACTTCTGCCTGTTGCAGACTTCCTATACAGTGTATATCTTGTTGTGCCTGGATTCTTTTTCTTAACATGATGTTTGTGAGAACTATCCACGTCGTTGTCCGTATTCACAGGTTCTTCCTTTTTAAATTGCTGAATAGCAATCCACTGCATAAATACAGCATATTTGTTTAGCCTTTCTCCAATTAATAGACACTTAAGTTGTTCCCAATTTTTGAATATTTTAAATAATGTCACTGTGAAAATTCTTGTAAATGTCATTTTTTGTAGATACATCTTTATTTCTCTTGGGTAAATATGTAGGAGTGGAATTTAATTGTGTTTTCCCCCCACATACTTGGTGATATAGTTTCTGATTCCTTAGTTTGCATGTATGTTTGAAGATATGTATTTCTTCAAGTGACTTACAAGTTTTATGATCTATGTTTTGTATTTTCATTCTTATATTTAGAACTCCCAGTAATATACTGAAGCTACTCTTGTGGTTGATAGATTTTGAAAAAGTTTGCACAGCTCCTAAGTGTTAGAGCCATACTTCCAACCCACCATGTTCCTGAACAAGAGAACTCATGACTTTGGTACTTGCTGGGTTCTAGCAGGCCACACAGCTTGCCTGCTGCCAATCAGGTATATGAAGGGTCATCTCTGCCTTGTGGGGAACAAGCCAGGAGCTCCAGTTCCAGGTCCCTTTCGTCTCTGTGGTTTTGGGTTAGTCTGCAGGAAGCACTTGTGTGCATTTAGAATGCAGATGGGAAGGGAGGTTATTACCCTCCCTGGGGGATTGCAGCTGGATGCATTTGCAGACGGGAGATTCACTCCCGGTAAAATTATTGACATTGAGGTGGTTGTTGGAGCTTCACTGAGATTCTTGTACTTTATAGTGGCTCCCCACAAGCTCTTGGGAGCCACTGCTTCAGCCTCAGCCAGACATCAATAAAGATAGATTCTTTGGCCTTCGTGTTCCCAGCTCCTCTGAGAGTTGCAAATCCCTCCCCTGATTCCCTCAAATAACACTCATAGGTTTACTTCTATGATTCTCACTGGGTATTGACTGATACTGTTTGTGGTACAGTAAGTGATTTCTAGGGAAACCCCAGACATGGTGTATTCACCTATTGCTGCCGTAACAAGTCCTCACAACGTGGAGGCTTAAAGAACACACATTTATTGCCTTATAGCTCTGAAAGTCAAAAGCGCGGCACGGTCTCACCAGGCTAAAATGAAGGCTGTGTTCCTTATTTGAGGTTCTTCAGGAGGATCACGTCCTTACTCAAGGAGTTGTCGGCAGATTTCAGTTCATTGCAGTTGTGGGACTGAGATGCTCCTTTCCTTGTTGGCTATCAGCTGCGGGTCCTTTCAGGTTCTAGAGGCCAATTCTTGACTCATGACCCCTTCTTCCATCTTCAAAGTGGCAGCATGGTCTCAAGTCCTCACCCACAACCACTGCCCTCCTTTCTTCCATCTCATTGCTCTGACCCACTCTTTTGCCTTCTCTTCCACTTTTAAGAATTCCTGTGAAAATATTGGACCATCTAGATAATCTAAGATAGTCTCCCCAACTCAAGGGCCTTAGTCTTAACCACGTTGGCAAAGTTCCGCTGCCCGGGAATTAGGGTGTGGGAATCTTTGGGGGACATTGATTCTTCCTAGCATAGATGGAAGTTTGGAATTGGATTTCTCATCTGATTCTCTTTGATGGGAATAGTGACCTCATTGTCAGTGGGAAATTAAATGGGACATGGTGATATATGGCATGCACTCTGATGTCAGATTGTTAAATTGTTACTTGGTTTCATGTGTTCAAAGAATTGCCTTTGAGAGACTAAGTGGCTATTGTAATGGTTGTTTTTATTGCTAATATTGGCAATAATACAAAAATTAATGGATAAGCACTGTGGAGTCTACTGAATACTTCTTGTTCCAGGGAAAATTGCAAAAAGAGAATAAAAAGAGCTTTTTATTCAACTCTAGCCATGGATAAAGAACCAGACACTTCTATGTTAAATTACTATTTATCTTTTATAGCTATGTAACAAAGATTTCTGAATAAAATTCTGAACCAGACCCCACAGGTAAATTGCAAGGCAGGGTAGATTTATAACTTTGCCTCGTCTCTTAAGCTACTGTGTGACACTATTTGTTAAAAAATGGGATCCTAGAAATTGGAACGGTAAGATCTGTGCAAATTCCATTTTATACACTGAGTACTGTTCAATACCTGGAGTACTGTGGAACCTCTCTTCACATCGTGAGACTGTCAGCCTTTTCCTGACCCAGCAGCCCTGTAACAGTCTCAGCTGGAGCACTAGCCTGGAAAGGGATGACTGTTCTCCCAGGACCAATCTGCGCCATCTCTGAGGTCTCTGTTTCGAGACTCACAGCTAGAGTTCTTTACTAGAAAAGGTACCCGACATCTAAAACGAACTTTGCAATTAGCATTAATAAAAACAGAGGAAATCTGTGTCACATGATGAATTAAGATGAATAGAGGAGGAAAACCAGTGATCTTAGATTAAAGTAAATATATTTGCACTCACACACTGCCAAGAGATTCTAAATTTGAGGTGGTTGCTTGAACAGCTTGTAGTGGCTCTAAAATTTACCTGGTGAGTGATTGAAAATTGTGCTCAGTGTGACCTACATTAAATCAAATTAAGTCGAATTAAGATCTCCCGTGATATACTGTAGAAAAAGGAATTGAAAGACTTGAGAAGGGAATGATAGGGTAGATTTGCTGTGATACCTGCCCCCTCCCCATAATCACGTCCCCTGGGTTGTCTGGAGGCTACAGAGGCACTGAGGGAAGTGTCAGCACGCCCTAAGGTTGCTGTGCCTGTTCCCTGCAAGCCGGTGGACACATTAGGAATTCTGGTATTGAAATGAATTTCTCAGTCGAATGGGAATGATGGGATCACCCAGCAATAGCCTCTGCTGAGCTGCAAAAACGAAATTCCAGCGACAAAGTGAGCACAGTCCCCACTAGATGGCAGAGTCAGAGCAATTAAAAGAACAGTCTGACGCAGACGCGGTTTGTCAGCCACTAATTGATAATGGTACCCTTAGAAACTATAGAACAGGCCAGTACGCTAGTGTCTTTCCTAATCTGTGTAACTAATGCCTCTAATCACCAAGTAGAAGTGTCACAGCTGAGTGCCCAGCCTGTCACAATGGAGGCCAACATTGGACCCGATATACGGCCTGTTTTACTTCAGTTGTGTTTCCTTATTTCTGGTCATAAACTATGTTTGGGTTTCCTTTAGCAAGTTCCATCTTACAGCTCTCCAGTTATTCCTATAGTGGGGTCCCTTCATGTATCTTTCTTATTTATTGTTCTCTTTCAATCACTTTCCCCCTCTTTCTTCCTTTACATTCCTTCCCCTTCACGTTCCTTACGTATGTCCTCTGGCTCCACGTCATGGTTTTCTAAGCGAGGTGTCCTTAGGCACCAGAAGGCCACACCACCTCTTCTGGGAAACTCTGCTTTCTGAGTTGTATTTTCTTCTTTACCCGGAGCTCTGCTCCTTATGGTCTGTGGCTTTGGGTTCTCTCTTTTCTAGGTATTTTAAAGAGGCAGTTTTAGTGTCTATCTCTATTTTCATGGTTTTAAATTCCTCTTTAGGAAGGAAAATGCAGTAGAAATTACCTTAACATTTTTAATTTAAAGCCTTTTCAGATGTTTCCATTTAGTAGATAAAATATTTTCACCGTATGGGAAGATATCGCAGGCTCAGCCAGGTGAAAATTATCAAGGGTAAGTGTGGTATCTGCATAACTAAGTTTAAATTTTTCAAGATAGAAAAAAATGTGTGAATTGCATCTTGTGGCTTATATGATAAAAGACTTAAGATTTTAGTTAAGTGTTGTCTTGCTTCCAAAAGACCTAAGGTGACCTTAGGGTACAGAGAGTGAGCTATAGTAGCCTAAAAGAGAGAAAAAGGTGAGTATTACCCTGAGACTTAGATGAATCATACATAGATTATTAGGTTTATTTCTAAAGTCCTCATCAGAGTAGAAAATACATAAAGAAGAAAGAAATGACGAAGCAGCAGTGTTTAGCTTGGAAATAGAACATTATGGTGTGGCCATGATTTTCATCTTTACGTATTTGTATAAAAGAAAAATAGAATGATATTCCCGGGTTTATTTCTAAATGAATAAACAGCCTAATAAGCAAAATATTGAAAGTTACTGAAAGGCAAATTTTATTTTAGCATAAGCAAACATTTCTTAAACATTTTAACTCGTGAGAAAAGAAATTGTGGAGTTTTGGGATAGACTTATATTCTGTTACTGGAAGATAAACATGGATGATCTGTTTTCATAAGTGTAAAAGGAGGAAACTGGAATGTAAGACATTCACATGGAAATCTAAGTTTTCTAAGCAACCTCTACTTCCTCCTCGACCTTTGACTTGCGTAAATTTTAAGGTATATAAACAAAAATACCCAAAAACAAGGAAATGCAAGGTATTTTATTCACTCATCTTAACTAGACTGTTATTTGCAGTTAGAATGGATGCTATTTACTATATTCTCTAAGTGAAGCATTCTGCTGGAAACTCTACATTTACACTACCTCTAATTCTAGTAACCATCCCAAAAGTTAAGCATTATAACTTTCATTTAACAAATGAGAACATCAAAACATTAGAAAGCATAACTAACTCACCCAAGGTAGAATACCCGCTAGATGGCGGCAGTAAGTTTTGACCCAGGGCTTCTGGACCCCAAACCACGCTGTCTTCACTACTGCCTATGAAATAATATCAGGAGGGCTGACACCACTTCATCAGCCACAACTCGTAACAAAACGTGTTGACAATATAATAATTCATTCAGTGTTTCGTATGAACGACTAATTGAATAGAAGAGGATCAGGATAAAATACAAGGTTAATAGACTTTCCAAACGGCTGCTATCTAGAAATATTCAGACTCATGACTACGGACAACCAAAAGTCACATCCTATTACAGAGATACTTATTCCTGATTCGTATATTAGAGGAATTATTTAGTGAGCAGTAGCAGAAGAGATACGCACATATGCTGTCTGTTGATTTGTGACATTATGTTGAAATTACGTGTGTAAATCTATCTCCTCTGTTGAAATGTAAGCTCCACCAAGCCAGGAACCATGTCTGTGTGTCTTGGTTGTTTTTGTATCTGGATATAAGCACAGTGATAAGTACGTAGTAGGTGTTCAGAAGTGGTCATCAGATAAAGTCAGTGTCACAGAAGAGCATTCAGCTGTCCTGGAAGGACCAAATCCCAGCATCTAACATTTGACTCATTGATGAAATACAGCTATATTGAGGCAGATGGGATCTTAGTTGTGGTTACAGGGCTTAGGATGGAGAATATTAACCACAGAGCCCAGACCTTTGAGGATTTCACAGTTTAGTCAGTGATGTAGACACAGTCACTAATAAAAAATGAAGGTCCAGATTAATACTATGAAAAGTATTGTGATAAACATGCATATAATTTACTGGCTGGTCAGATATGAGGCACTCTATATATAAACCTCATTTAATCCTCATAATTATTCTGTGATGTGAGGAATATTATTTAAATTTTACAGATACATTTATCTGTCCATCCATCTGTCCTTTCATCTGTCCTTCCTTCCTCCATCAACCATTCGACCATCTATCCATCTATTCATCCTTCCATCTATCCATTCAGTCCATCCATCTGTTCATCTGTTTATTCAGCGAATAATTATGAATTGCTAAACTTTGTGATAAATGCTGTGCTATGCTTTGAGATCTTAGTAGTGAAAAATAAATACAAGTTCTCTTACACATTACTGTGTGGCAAGAAAGAATGATTTTAATAAGAAACATTACTAAAGAGAACTGTAGTAGTTTTATTGGAAGCCACCATATAACAGATAGTGCTCTGAGGTAGGTGACATTGCTGTCCCCATTTACAAATTATGGAACCAAGGGACAGAATGTTTGCATCCTTCACCCACAGTCACCAAGCTAGTGAGCAGCAGAGTCAAGCACCATTCCAGTCCATGCAGCTTGTCTCCTAAACCGCACTTCCTAGAAACCGTTCACCTGGGGAATATTTTACTGTAATTTCCTAGGTGAATGTAGAAAAAGAAGCACATCTCTCTTGAATAAGAAAAAGATGGGTGAGAATCAACAGTAGCTTAGAGAATCTACATTGTACATTACACAACTAGTTAGGAACACAGTATCAACCAGAACCAGCCCTCCTGATTTATTGCCTGTCCACATGAGGGTTCTGATCTAGCCTCTCATTAAGTTGCTTCCTGAGAGGTGGCACAGGTCCCCATATTGAGTGTGTGTGAATACTCTGATTACAGCACAGTACCTGGCGCATGGTAAATAAAGAGTAAATCCCGGATTTATGTGCAGCCCGACTGTAACCTTTCTGAGGTCGTCAAAGAGGGATATTTTGTCTGGAGGTTCTTCTTATTTTATATACAAATATAAAATAAAAAATAAAATTAAAAATTGGCAAATTTGAAAAGCAACAACAGTAAGTTCAAAATAGCAACATTCAAACCATGTTAGGCTATGAGACACATCAAGAATTTTCATACCTACGATTTTCACACCAAGTTCTGCAAAACCTCTAGTTGCCCAAGAAACTCCTCAGAGTCCTCAGAAGGCGTGGGGACGGGAAAGGGGGGAGCTTCAAGCTGGGTGCACATTTGAGAGGGGTTGGGAGAAACAGTGGGCCCTTCAACCAAAGCAGCTCTGATACAGCTAACATTTTACCTATTTGCGGAGTATGTAAAATGTAGTTAGAAAAAAGATGCTACTGAAAGTGTTCAAAACTAGTCAGCAAGTTACCTAACTCGGTTCTCTGGGGTCTGTTAGTTGAATAATGTTAGATGCTTCCCCGTGACAGGACAACCTGCTGCAGGCTCTTTCCTGCCTACTGAGTTTTGATTCTTCAAGGACACGTATGTACACATACGTACATACAAAACACAGATGTAGCTAACCGCTGAATGAGAATATGCCTAGTTCTAAATTTATAAAAGCTATGAAAGACCAATTCTGTACTATAAGCCAAAGAACGGAATTATTGCTGCCTTTTTCTTTCATTTTCCCATCCGTCAATACTTAAAAATTGAATAAAAATTCAATCACCTAATTAGAAAGTTTTTAATGAATTACCCAAATCCACACCCACTCTGGGATATCTTTAACCTTTCTGTTAACTTCGTGATAAATGGTATAGGACTGGGTTTTATTAGGGAAAGTACAGTCATTATTCCCTTTAAGTTAATTGCTCAGAAATAAGTGACCTACCAGGTAGTTAGAGGAAAGAAGAAATACTGCATTAAGTTGTGTGTACAATTTATGAAAAAAGAGGAAGTGTCACTCATGAATTAATTTTACTTCTAAGTAATAAATACAATTTTTAAATATTAGAAGTAAAACAGCTCACGTATTAAATTTGCAAATGATGATGCCAGGAAGGAATGGCTTCATTAATTATAACACACATTTTATCTTCTTCCTTTTTTTCCTTTTGATTGCGGGTGGGAAGTATATTGAAAGGAAAAAAGCAGCTAGAATTGTAAAGTCAGAAACATTAAGATAAAAGAAGGTCATTTTTAAAAGAGTAACGTATATAAATTACTAATGTCATATTCTAATTTTCACATCACAATCTCATGAATAATAAGCAATAGAAATGCCTTATTTAAAGAAAAGTTGGAAATTATTAATAAATTCTAAAACTGATTTTTATCGCTGAATTTTATATAAAGGAAACTGATTTTAAATTTCTCATTATCAAAAGTATGTAACATGGAACATTTTTCTAAAACCTCTATTATTCTGATCACAATATATTGAGAAAATTAATTAATTGAAGATGTGTCCTGATATATTCAACTTATACTGGAAACAATTTAAAAGATATGCTGTGTGTTTTCAAGTAAGTAATGTAAGGTCCTCCACAGGGTGACTTTCAGTCTTTATGGGTTTATGCGGTTTTCTTCATCCCTTCCAGAACAATCAATGCATTCCAGATATTTAAAGCCAGAGAATGTACCTAATGCCACTGAACTGTACACTTAAAAATGGCTAAGGTAGTAAATTTTAGGTTATGTGTATTTTACCACAATAAAAAAATGAGAAAAAATATAAAAATTAGAAACAATGCAAATTTCAGTACAGTGAGAACAGATCGTTAAGCATGGGACCTTCCTGAGGGCTGGACCCCCTGGGTGTACAGATCTGCCTCCTGAGTGCCAGACTCTGCTAAATTCTGGAGATGGGAAAGTGAATAAGGTGCATCTCTGTCCTAAAGAAAACTAGAGTCTCCTTGTAAAATCGGATCCCGATCCAAAGGGTAGCGCTGGCGTGGGCGCTCCGGGAGCCCAGAGCAGCACCTGATCCAGCCTGTGGGAGTCCGGGGGAGAGGTGTCTGAGCTGAGAGATAAGATGGAGAGGAGGTGGTAGCTGGAGAGAGGGGAGAGAGAGGGGAGAGGTATCCAGGCATGACCCTCAGAGTCACAGCAGAGAAGAGGACAGGAGGGGACAGAAACCGTCAGGGGTACGGTTCGCTGTGCAAGAGAGCCAAGGGCAGGGTGGGTGGGAGCGAGGAGGGGGGAGGCGCTGGTTAAGAAGAGCTTGACACTCTCTCTGCCAAATATTTAAACGTGAAAAGGATTTTAAGTGATATAGCCAAATATATATTTAAGTTGAATTATTTTTTTAACATCTTTATTGGAGTATAATTGCTTTACAATGGTGTGTTAGTTTCTGCTGTATAACAAAGTGAATCAGCTATACGTATACATATATCCCCATATCTCCTCTGTCTTGCGTCTCCCTCCCACCCTCTCTATCCCACCCTCCCTAGGTGGTCACAAAGCACTGAGCTGATCTCCCTGTGCTATGTGGCTGCTTCCCACTAGCTATCTGTTTTATGTTTGGTAGTGTATATAAGTCCATGCCACTCTCTCACTTCGTCGCAGCTTACCCTTCCCCCTCCCCATGTCTTCAAGTCCATTACATATAGTTTCCAGAGAAAATATATATTTATATATTTCCTGGAAAAAAATCTTGCCATTTAATAACTCAAGCAGTTGTTAGCTTGGCTGAAGGTGTATCAGGTTAAACATATCAATCTCCATAGCTTAGTCATTTTTATATCCATAATCAACACAATCTGATTAAAATAAATAACCGGATTTTATATATATATATCTTGCCAAAAGCAGAATAATATATAATTGTAAGTAAATTTAATGGGTAGAGTCTTTTTTTCTGCTTTTGTTTGCCTGTTGTTTGTAATACTACTTTACATCCCCGGAAGTTAAAACATTCTGTATATAAAATGTGCTCACTAAATATTTGTTAAATGAACATATGAATAAATGAACACATGAAGTCAAGTATGAGATACAAAGATAAAAATCCATTTTCAAATTGATTCAATAGACAATGGAGGAAAAGGAGAAATAAGGTAGCATAAGGTAACTAAACAATTATGTCAATGACACTGGTTCCAAATACACTGATACATAAAGAACTTGTGAGACATTAATTTTATATGGTAGGTGAGCAAATCCAGACTTCTGTAAAATAATTTAAATATTTTTCCATGCAGTCATTCACCATGCATTCCTACTTACAGAATGAGTAAAATCCAGTTACTTTAAAGAAATAAACCTGGAAACTAGCATACCATTACTAGTCTGTATTTCAAAAGTATAATTAAAAATCAAAAACAGTAATGCATTTATGCATCTGTAAAGTTGAAGCCTTGCTAGAAATTCTGTTGAGATTTCTTGCTACACAATTGAAGCTTGCTATACAACTGAGAATATAAGAATATATCTTTAAGGTATGAAATGAAAAGTTTTAAAGTTAAGCGTCATCTGTAATTGATTTAGGATTATTTTCAGTAACACAACATTTTTTCTCACTAAAGATAAAGTTTACATTGCCATCTCAATAATATATAAATATCTATTTCAAAATTTTATTTATAGAAATGTATTGAATTGTTCTTTGTCAGGTTATTTATTTTTCTAATTTAGTTAAACATCTATTTCCCTATTCTGCCCCATTTTGTTTTATGGTGTATCGATTTGATCATTTGATCACCTGTAACGTTTATTTCCTTGCCCGACCTGGATCCCAGAGGCTCCCACTTTAATCAAATTATCCATGTTGTTTTCATACTTTGTTTTGCTTTTTTCTCATGTTTTTCTTTCTCCTTAGTCTGAAATTTTATTTACTACTTTACACATGAAGACCTTCTGCTTTCTAACTTTTTGCATATCCAGCATTATTTTTAGACAAATATGATTTAAAATGCAATTAAACATTCAATAGAATTGCAGGAAAATAGCACTTTTATGGCACTTTCATTTTCATTTATAGGAATGAACTGATTGTCTCTAGAGAAAACTTACCATTCCTTCAGTCATTTTAAGGAAAATACAAATAGAACAACTAATTAGTACAAATAAGGTAAAAACAAATATATCAATGTCCAGAAAACACTATCACTACCTTAGTGAGAAATATGATGAAAAGCAATTTTTGCTTTAGCAACAGTCTCAGAGAGAGTATCTACCTTAAAATGCTTGATATCTCTACTGTCGATAAAATAAAGTTTTAATCGGCTTGAAATTAATATTAATTATTTATTATTTATATGTATGTATACAAAATTATTTATATGTATTTGTGTATATGTATGTATGTGTGTATATGTCCATATGTGCGTACATGCATATATGTGTGTATGTATGTGTGTATGTGTGTATAAGTAAGTGTATGTGTTTATGTATGTGTATATATATGTGCATATTTGTGTGCATCATGTGTGTTTGTATGTATTTGTGTGTGTATATATGCATGTATATAATTTTCAAGTAAAACCAATGCAGACCTGCTATTATTATAACGGGTCATGGAAAGTTTTACTTTTTTAGCTCTTACTAAAACATAAAAATTGCTACCCTTGGGACAAATAAATAATATGGATGTTTTTGCATCATGACAAATGTATGAATAAAACTTTTATTAGTTTCTGTCAGTATACTTGTTTTTAATCTGTACCAGCAAATTGATATTTATAATAAGGAAGATGATTAAAAATTCATTGTTCGTGGAGTAAAAAACCTAAAAGTCTGAAATCATTCTGTCATTAGAAATCACCCAATGTAATTTCTCACCCAAAGAAGGCATCCCTTTGCTTTAGCCTAAGGACATAATCTATAAAAATTAACATATTCACACATGGGAATAGTTGTGGGAAGCCACAACTATTCAATTAATAGACACATTTATAAGTGACAATTTGATATGTTCCAAACTGCCCAGATAGGTAGAAGATACAGAAGTTCAAGTTTCTTAAGAAAAGTAGTAACAGATCATTTATTATTGCACTCCCCAATTTTTTTAGTACATGGAAGCAAATCAACTTCATGTATAGTAATTCAGTTCACATTAACAGCTTTGCCCTCTGGGACTTAAAAAATTCTTCTTTGGGGAACAGAACGAGTACACATAAAATAGTAACAATTAAAATATGTAGGTTACAGGTACAGACTACTATATGTAAAATAGATAAACAACAAGGACCTACTGTATAGCACAGGGAAGTATATTCAATATCTTATAATAACCTATAATGGAAAAGAATCTGAGAAAGAATCACTTTGCTGTATACCTGTAACATTGTAAATCAACTATACTTCAATAAAAAAATTTTTTAAATATGTAGTTTCTAGGAGTTTAGAGTAGAAATAACTCCATGAAAACCAGAATGATCATAAAAGTGTTTCTGGGAAGGATGCAACTGAATGCATCCTTCCAAAGCATACGCTTTGAGGAATGTGTAATTTCAAAAGGTCATGACATTCTACCTGAAGAAGCAACATGAAAGGGAAAAGGGGGCAAGAATTAACCCTAATAAAGAGAAGGTATCTTTTGGAAAGAAATTGGATACAAAATTGTATACATAAAATGGGAGAGAATGTGGGATATCAAAAATCCCAGGAGTGGAAGGCTTACCTTCAATTGTAATTAAACAATTAGACTTAAAACACCTGTGGCAGGGTAGTGATTTAATGAAAACCGTTTAAAGAAAATGAATTTGTAGTGGTCATCAGAACTGAATAAACATGCTAGGGTTACAAGAGTGCTGCAGTTACCCTCACTTTAGATGGCTAGAGTTTGGAAAGAGTTTTGAGTGTAAGAAATGAGAGGCCAACTTAATACTTAAAATTGTAAAGAAAAATCCGAGATATATGTGAATGTGTCCAGATGTGACACATGGAGTCGAAGGTGACTGAAATTTTGAGGCTGGATCAGCTGAGAGTATGGTGGCAGTATGGTCCGTGGTGGTGGCACAGACTAGGAGAACAGCTGCTTGATGCAGGCAGCACTGGAGCTGAATCAGGAGAAAGTCGGGTTCTTCCAGGAAGTGTCACGTGGAGTGATGGAGAGCAGTACTGGGGAGTGTCTGTAATTAGGAAGTTGGGAGTAAAGGAGAGCCCATTCAGTGGAAGAGAAAATTTGGGAGGCAAGACAAATATTACTGCGAGCGTAGGGTCTGAGGACGTGGCCGGCAGGGACACTTCCAAGGAGGAAGCCCTGTCCATGAGGTTAACTCTTGCTAAGGACAGCTGCAGGGAGGCAGAGGCCAAACAGAGGTGGAGAAGATGACAACATAGGGGTCATTCACCACTTGCAGGAATCTAGTTTTCAGCACAGTCCTGGTAATTGAAGAGCTGGCATCATGGGAAAAGGAAAAGGAAAGAGAACCCACAAGGGCCGCTCAGTGAATGGAGTCCAGCCCCTCGACATCAGGTTACCTTCGTAGGCTGACACTGCCAAGACATGCTCGACCTCGGGACGAAATCTTGATTTTATGACTTATGACACTTGGGGCCACAACAAGCTAGAAAAATTGGAACTGAGATGCCAAAATAAAGCCAGGGCCTCAGAAGGACTGTACATTCTATGTGAGAACTTTCTAGAGCAATTCCATTTGCCTAAAAAATGGCAACAAGAACTCGTTCTCTCTGGACCATGCTCCAGGTCACACAAAATCATCCCTGACTACTTCATGGTCACCGTCCAGTCCTCCACTACGACCGGGGTAGGCTCCACATGGTCCAGGAACCCCCTAGCAATCCTAAACTTCAGTGGGCCCAGGTTGGTTGCATCCCTGGACACCTAGCCAAGGCAAAAGCAAATTTTCTTGGAATAGATGATGTGCACAAATCAGGCCTCACGAGATTCTTACAAAGCAGTTATGAAATACATGAAGAAACAAGGCTCAGGTGTGAGAGCAAGCAGAATATCAAAAAGACCCTCAGATATTGAATATTATATAATCATTTAAAGTGTTTAAAGAAATAAGAGAGGGATGTCATAACACAAAGAAAGAAGGAACTATGATCAAAAGAGACCAAAAACATTTTACATAAATAAATATAAATTCCAGGCAACTTGTTGAAGTTAAAAATCTCAGCGGACAGGCTGCTGATACAAGTAGAGAGCATACTTTACTTCATTAATAACTTTTCAACAATAAAGGGGGAAATGGAAGGCTACATTAATGTAGGAAAGAGAAAACTGCAGAGCTAAAAATGATTAGCCTCACATTTCCTAATGACAACCACCTATTCAGAAAAATTTTAAATGAGTTAAAGACTGTTATACTATTTAAGAAAGAGGAAAATATGATTCGTAGGTGGCTTTTAATAATGATGGATGAACAGAAAAAAGTTGTAACTTGAAGAAATCATCATCATTAATTTGACATTAATTATATCTGTTTTCTCTGATAAAGGCTGCGGACTGACTTGTTATATTCCTAAGTTCTGTCACAATTTTTTATGCTGAAACTAAATACTTCTGTTAGAATATTGACCACTTTTCATAAAAGTAAATATTGCCCTTGCAGAATCCTGCCCAGCATGTAGCCAACTCCAAGTAGCATTGCTCATATAGTTACGAAGAAAAAGCCCTGACTAACTTCAAATTCATGATTTTTTCCAACACATTAGAGAGTTGAAGCAATCAACTGGTTCAAAATTTAGCGAGAGGCTGGGTCTGCAGGGAGAAAGGAGATTTAAAGTTGTGCCCACCTGGGACAGGATTAGCCAGACGCTAGCAAGGACAATTCAGCCGAAAGTGCTGACAGGGCACAGTGTGAAGTACCTGGACCACAGAAGTCACTGGAGTCTGTAACTCTGTTCCCGACACTTGTTAGAGACGGTAAGGAGGACCTCACTCAAGACGGGTCTTGAAGGACAGAGAGACTGGGCTCAACTCTGAACACAAGAAGGACAAGCAGGGCTACAGCCCAGGAGCAGGGCAGGTCCCAGATGGAAAATCTCTAGGAGAAACATCAGGGGTCGGGGTTCTGGCCAAACCAACCTGGTCTGAGGGGGATCTTGCTGAAGGCAGGCAAGTGATCAGATGCCAAGGATGGGGATGAGAATTTGATCAAATATTGAGAGTGGAGGATTTTTGCGAACCTGACTCAGCAGGTTTCTTGCTGAAAGTGGACCAAGTGGACCAAGGACAGGACCCAAGGTGGAGGCCCAGTCGAGAAAATGGCTCAGAAGAGCCTGACTTGGGTTCAATCAAGAGAACATCCTACTGGTTCTTCCTCCACAAAACCCAAGGTGACGACTAACAAAACAGCTGAAAGAGCCTAAGTGTTGTCCATTTTGGTGCAGACATAGGGGAGGAGCTGGTGCTGGGGAAATAAACACAAAATCTTCTTCCAACCCAGAAACCTCTCCACAAACGTATAGAAGAGAAAGAAGCAAATTCATTGTATTACTAAGTCATTAGCAAGCCAGAACGTGGTGGGCACCACAGGCAATGCACTAAGAGTCTGCAGACAGAAGGAAAGCCCACCTTTCACGTGGCCCGACAGAGCCATTACATGCCTGCTCTCAAGATGAGCAACAGCTCATCCACAAGCAAGAGGACGTGAGGATCATTTGTCACACATAGTTCATCCCCAGCACATCTGGTCATTGGGGTGACCCTCTTGTTTGCTGATCCACTTTATCCAGAGGAAAAACGAACTGTTCCCATCTTTATGACAGGAGGTAGTTCTGCAACTTGCAGCAAGCCGCCTACTCAGGTGAGGCTCCTGCCCTCGCGGAGCCTGGGAGATGGGGCTCTACCTCCCCTGATGCATACGTTTCAAAGAGCTGGCCCCCGGGTGCCTGGTAAAGGTATTCCTGGGCCACGAAGTTACAAAAGCCCGATCTAATACTCAAGAGGATTCATGTTACACATTGAGAGATAGGTAGAAAAGTAGATAGAGGTATTATGTTAAAAAAATATGTATATATAAAAGAGAGGATAGAGTACTTACAAACACAATTACCAGTTTCTAAAATAAATGCTCTGAGAATAAAGGAGGGGATAGAAACCTCTTTCCTTATTTTCAACCTGGAGAATTAAGCCTCTTATCTCTGATGTGCCTCTGTCCTTACGTAGATGTGAATAACGAGTGATAACAGTAGACCACCGTAAGTGGGACAGGAAGGAAACAAGAGCTTGCAGGGGAACCCTTTCTCAGGATAAGACAAAGTGAAGACACAAAGCTTGGAACTAAGTAGGACCTTGCTCTGGCAGCCACCCTGACCCTGGACACTCCTTATAGCAATAAGATTTTGAAAGCTGTGGGACACTGAGAGTAACCATAGCAACAACAAATCTCAAACGCACACCAAGCTAGATTAAAGCAAATCCCACACTAAAGCCCCAGCAAAGGAAAATGATGTCCATCTCCAGACATAAAGACTGTTTACCTTGGTCATTATTGTTCTATACAACATGTCTGGCTTTGAACAACAAAAAAATTGTGAGGCATATGAAAACACTAGAAAAATCAACCCACTTCCAAGCAACAAAGAAATTATGAGGAGCAGACTCAGCTGTCACACACATTTGGAGCTATCTGACACGGAAATCTTGAAAGCCACCAGAGAAAAAGAGAAATCCTACATTTAGGAAAAAAATGGATAAGGTTTACTGAGCATTTTACATCACAAACCCTATATGCAAGGAGTTGCATATTTAACATACTGTAAGAATAAAAACTGTCAACCCCAAATTCTGCAGCCAGCAAAGGTCATTCAAAAATGATGGAGAAATAAAGGACAGAATGAATCTCCAAGAGATCTAGTTTTTAAGAAATGTAAAAGGAAGTTCTTTAGACTGAAATAATATATCATTCTGAAACTTGGATCTACACAAGGAAATGAAGAGCTTTGGAAATGGAATGAGTAAAAGTAAAATTAGATTTAGGATTTTCCATAGTTTGAAATACCCTAAAAGATAACTCACTCAAGCGAAAAATTGTAGCAATAGGTCATGTGTTTATGGCGTATGTAAAAGTAGACGGTATGAGAAAATCAAATAATGTAAGGAAGGAAATGATGTAAAGTTCTGGCAATAAAAGGTAGACTCTGATTAATTCAAGATGTATGTTGTAAACCCAAGGGGATCTAATGAAAAAAGTAAATAAATAAATAAGGGAGGTCTGTCAAGGAGATAAAATGGATTCAAAACAAATAATTATTTAAAATAAGAAGCAGGGAAGGAGGAAAAAAAGGAGAAAGAACGATATCAAACAACAACGAAAAACAGCCTGAGAGAGGAATGTTTTTAATCCAAACACCTCAGTAATCACATTGCATGCGAATGGGATAAACATATCAATAAAATGGAGCAAGTCAGATTGGATGAAAAAAGAAAGACTTTATGCTGCTTACAAGAAGCCAACTTTAAATATAAAGAGATGGGATAAAAGTGAAAGCATGAAGCAAGATGTAACATGCACACACTAACCAAATGAAAGCTAGAATAACTATATTATTGTCAGACAAAACAGGTATCAGAGCAAGGAGCAATACTGGAAACAAAGTGGGAATTGCATAAGAAAGGAGGCAGTTCTCCATGAACACATAATGATCCTGAATTTGCATCTCCTGGCATCAGAGTTTCTAAACACCTGAGGCAGAAAGGGAAGGAACTGAAAGGAGAAATAGACAAATCTACACTTAGTGTGAGGACATCAGCATTCCTATCCATGATTGATAGACAGTGAGCTGTGAGTCAGCAAGGAGAGAGAGGACCTTAAGGATGCCATCGGCCAACTATCTTGATTGACATCTATATAACACTCAACCCAACGACAGGAATTCCTATTGTTTTCAAGTTTACATAAAATATTCAAGACTGACCATATCATGGACCATAAAACTCAACACACAAAATTTAAAAGAAAAACCCATACACAGCATGTCCTCAAACAATACTGGAATTAAACTAAAAATCAATGAGCTAAGTATCTGAACAATTCCCAGATATTTGGGAAGTAAGCACACAATTTTAAACATCTCACGGGACAAAGAGAAAAGCTCAGAAAAAATAATCTTGAACTGAATACAAGTTAAAAAAACAATATATCAAAATATGCAGGATACTGCTCAACCAGTGGCGAAATTTATAGCATTAAATGTCTTTATTAGAAGAGAACTAAATTCTCAAATCAATTATCAAGCACCCACCTAAAGAAACTAGACAAAGGAGGGCATATTAAACCCAACACAAGCAGTGGAAGGAAATAATTAAGGTTAGAGCAGAAAGCAATGACATTGGGAAAAAATGTAAACACATTGGGAAAAGATGAAAACACAGAAAAAGCAATGAAAAACCTCGTTGTTTGAAAAAAGCCATAAAATTGATAAACCTTTAGCCATATTAACAAAGACTAAAGAGAGAAAAAACAAATTACCAATATCATGACACAATAGGAATATCACTACCAATCCTGCAGACTTTAAAAGGATAGTAAAAACTATAGTAACTCTATGCCTACAAATTCCACAATTTAGATAGAATGGACCAATTCCTTGATAGACACATATAACCAAACTTCTCTCAAGAAAAGTAGATAACCTATATAGCCTTATATCTATTAAAATAATTGAATTTTCAGCAAAAAAAAATCCATTAAAAATAAAATTCCAGGTCCAAAGATTTTATTGATGAAGTCTAAGATACCTTTAAAGAGAAAATAATGTCAAAAATATCAGTCCTTTTATGAGGCCAGCACTATCCTACCACCAAAACCAGACACAGAATTTATAGGAAGACTATAGATCAGAATTCCTTATGACCATTGACTCAAAATTCCTCAACAGAATTTAATCCAGCAATGTATAAAAAGGATAACTACATGAGATTCATAGCAGGAATGCAGCACTGCTTCAACATTTACATTTTAAACAGTGCAATTCACCATATCAACAAAGATGAAAAACCAAATGACCATTTCAATAGCTACACAAACTGTAATTGACAAGATTAAAATCCATTCATGATAATAAAAAGAAAACTCTCAGCAGGTTAAGAATAGAAGGAAACTTCCTTAATACGAATAACAGCAGCTGCAAAAAAAAAACTAGATGGGTCATAATTAATGGCATGGTAAGATATAATTAAGGATGTGTTAGGCTGAATGTTTTTAACTTAATTTTCTGCATAGAAATTTCCAGAAAGTCTACAGAAATACTCATAGCTCTATTAAATGAGTTTAGAAGGATCATAGGATCACCTCTTTGAAGGCCTCATCTCCAACTCCAACCATATTCTGACCCACGGGGGGTTAGGGCTTCGACATAGGAATTTGTGGGGCACACAGGCAGCCCATGACAGCTGCTTTGCCCAGATTTTCCCAATGATTGATAAAAGAATATTACTCTTTCTAGAAAAATGAATCTATTTTTAAAATACACTCAAATATTTCTTTTTTTGCTAATTCTTTAATCACACAAATAACAACTAAAAAATATGTTTCCTGACATTACTTAAGTAAAATATTTATATATATACATATATGTGTATGTATATATTATTCAACAGTTGCTAAATTGTTCTTTGTATTCCAGAGTTTATTATTATATTCTAAATATAGTATATAAAGTGTTCTCTAGCATTACTTATATGATAATTTAATTTTTCTTCATTTATTTTCTTTATATTTAAAGAAAAAAAGTCTGTGGAATTATTATTTGACTAATGTGATGTTATGATGCACCTGTAAATCATCGACTGGTTTATAAAGGCAATAACACACTGATATAGTTTCTCTTTATGTACATGTTCAAGTAGAATCTACCTGTAGTGCAGAATATTTTATTTCACACATTTTTTCAGATGATACTACTTAACTTTTTCCATAAAATGGGGATAGAGGAAATTTGGTTCAGTAGTAAGTACTTTGACTTACGACGTAAGGGATGTGACTTTTCCTTTCGGCTCATTATGGATGAGTGTGGGTGTGTGTGGGTGTGCATGTATGTGTCTATAGATATTTGTACAAATGTACACTTATACATGCACACACGAATCAGTTTTTCATTTCATCTGTTCTCCCTTCAAATACTTCCTTATATTTTATGCTTTTTGAGTGAAGAAATGGTTCTTCTCACCATTTTTGAAATAGCAAACTGGGTCGTGTGTAATGTAGATTTAGGAAGCCTTGTGTTAATTCCTTGTGTTAATTCCTTGTGTTAATTCCAGACTCCTAAATACTTTTCTGCATTGTGTGCTAGGAAACTTCTGACAGATGGTGCTGCACATCTTCCACCTACATGAGTGCAAACATCCAGGGCACCAAACTGGTCAGATCTGAGCCCAGAGCATAGGCAGAGGAAAATAAAGGGCCTTAATGGAACCCAGTCACAAGCCATCAGTTGAAAGAGCAATAGAAAAAAAAAAAAAAGTATGACTAGAACATTCCAAAGAAAATAAAACTCATGGCAGATAACAGAGAATGTATCTTCAACAAAGAAAAGAAAACAGAGACTTAGTGACAGCACACAAAATACTTTTTATAATCGCAATCACACAGATTCCAAACTAATTACCTTGTAGGTTGTAATTTGCAAATATTCCATAAGTTAAGAGTAGAAAACCACTATTTAGATCAGAATTAGTTGCTCAAATATAATTAATTGACCAAAATTTAGAAAAGTCTCAAAACCAAAAGCACAGAATTAAAATAAAAGGGACCCGGTATGAGGAAAATAGAATAGATATTCATGACAGATCCAACGGGGTCACTGTGAAAATAATAAAAGTTCCAAAAACATTTTTAAATGAACAATAAAAGAGAAGTCATACATATTACAACAAAAAGTTTCTGATATGAAGATGGCTTGGGCATAGCAGTTGAAAACTTTCACTGACACCCAGTTAAGAACTTGACAGAAAAGGAAGAGAGCACATACGTTTGCAAATAGAATAATCAAACATCCATCCTACGATCTGCAACACTGGAAACTAGAAAAATTGGAATAAAATCTGCAAAGTAGCAAGAGAAAATAATCGCAGTTCCTGAATTATGTTCCCAGCCAAGATATCATCGACATCATTCCTTAACACAACCCAGATGAAGAAGATACTCAAGGACAAATAAAAGTCCTTGGTGGGGTGGGGGTGGGGGAGTTATGTAATCTGAGGAGGTAGCACAATAAAGAACATGAATAGAAGAGAAAGGAGAAAGAGGGGGAAAGGATGATGATCTAGAAAAAACTTGCCTATTCATAGGATTGATGTATAAATACAGACAATGATACAGATGATACAGAGGCAGACAAGTATACGTGTGAAGTGTAGATTATTTAAATAGAAGTGGACTCATGCCAAATAAAATCTAATACTGTCCTACAAATGAAACAGATAAATTATATAAAAGATAAATCAGGACTTTGAAGAGGAGTATTGGGGAAGTAAAAAGGGTGTAAGTTCTAAAGGCCATGTGGGTATGGTTGAAGAGTGGGGTAATAAAATAATTTTAAAGGACTGATTTATAGGATGAGATAGCATAAACACAAGGAGCATAAAATGCCTTGGATGTTAGAAATAGTTGGTAATCTGTTTTCGTATCAGAGTGGAAAAATTAAAGTTTGAAATATAAGAGCCAACTTCAGCTTCCAGCCAAGATGGAGTAATACAGAAAAAATTTAAGCCTCCCATCAGAAACAATAAACTGGACAAAATATATGACACAGTGGCACCCAAGGTCACAAACAAGAGGAAGAAAGTGAGGTGAGCGTTCTATTTGGTACAGCTGACCACCTGAGACCGCTTCCAGGCCACTGGGCAGGGAGGGTAACTCCAGTGGAACCCAGTGGTCCCCCAGGGTTGAGAGGCAGAGCTGAAAGTCTGGGGAAGCCAAAGCAGTTAGTGCTCACAGCACAAGTCCAGCTGGGTAACTTTTTTTTTTTAAGTTAATTTTATTTTTTTTAATACAGCAGGTTCTTATTAGTTATCTATCTT
The DNA here is from genome assembly GCF_005190385.1 of Monodon monoceros. Classification (NCBI taxonomy): domain Eukaryota; kingdom Metazoa; phylum Chordata; class Mammalia; order Artiodactyla; family Monodontidae; genus Monodon; species Monodon monoceros. The sequence continues at coordinate 25,046,405 of NW_021703773.1, read as the reverse complement.
ATACATATTAGTGTATATATGCCAATGCTGAATTTAAAATTATATCAGAATAAAAAATTACAAATAGGGCTTCCCTTGTGGCACAGTGGTTGAGAGTCCACCTGCCGATGCCGGGGACACGGGTTCGTGACCCGGTCCAGGAAGATCCCACATGCCACGGAGCGGCTGGGCCCGTGAGCCATGGCTGCTGAGCCTGCGCGTCCCGAGCCTGTGCTCCGCAACGGGAGAGGCCACAACAGTGAGAGGCCCGTGTACCACACACACAAAAAAATTACAAATACACTTTTAAAATGAAGGTGAAATAGCAGAAGGAAGATCTAAACCCACCCATCTGTGAGTCCAAGTCTTCATACGTGCCATTTCTAATCAACCTCAGTTTTCCCCAGATTAGTTTAAATAGTCTAAAAGCTCAGATTTGTGGAGTATGAAGGTAAATGAAAGGAGTAGATGGCCGGTTGGTTATCTTGATGGATTAATGAGTGGCTCTTAAGGCAGACATAAAAATCATGGCATGCCAGATATTCTATATGAAGCATTAAATATACAGTCACTACTTCATGAGATATAATATTGCTTGGGTTTATCTATCAGGTATTCTTTTTAGAATATTTCTTCTAACTTTCCTTTGACATAAATGTAAACAAATACATTAATTTAACATGCCCTTTTTGTAAAAGTAAGCTGCCATATTTGTAGGCTCCTCTCCCAAAAAACAACCACGTGTTCTCTACCTGGCCTGCCATCCACATTAGCTGTTTACTCAGAAGCATTGAGCAGTGTCTCCTAGAAGTACTGACTTACACTGTATCTTAATGGGCTACCTTGTATCTCAGAATTTCTTTCTATTTATGATACAAAATGAAATAAAACCCATTAAACCATGCGTCTACACAAGATCAGGGCATTTGTTCAGACCCAGCATGTTGTCTGAAGAGAAAAACATGGAAACCGCATGCAGGTTTTCTGATTGCACAGGCAGTTTCTCTGTTATCAGGACTAGCAGGGCTGTCGGAAGCCAGGACATCCAGCATTTTAAAGTGAGATCTCTCCTTGAGCCCTCCGTGTTCAGTAAAAGTTCTGAAGCTCATAGCTTCTTCCCCATCTGGAATTCCAGCTGCTATTAAACTGCTTCCATGGAGCTGGGATGACTCAAATTTCATGTGCTTGAATCCCTTCTGTGCTTGCAGACAGAGATGGTAAATTAGGGATGCCTGCTGACTGTCGGAGACCTTCACAAACACCGAGGAGTCTAGCATGTGATATGTAAGTTGGTAATGAAAGATTCTTGCCAAAATCACCCCAGAAGAAAAACTAAAGGCTTCAAGTGAACATCTTGAAGGTTGTACCTGTCTGAGGGGCTGAGAGAGTTAAAAGGCTGAAGGAACTGGTTTAAGACTGTGAAGGACTTTCTAATAAGTTATAGTTTCCTGAAAGCCAGATGAGGTACATAAGGAAGTGGTGTGAATAGAGGCCCACAGCTGGGCTGATTCACTTTTGTAGAAATTATTAAAATGTCCGAGTATCCACCTAGGGAGTTGGCCTAGGTGACCTCAGAGAGACATTCCTTCTCTGAATTTCTGAGAAATGCCAATCTTTCTAAGTGTCTATATTTGCAATTGGCAATAACAGATAAATTCAAGCCAAAAAAGGCTGAAGTCCACTTTCTCCACACTCTTTACCTTGAATTAGTGAAATAAATAGCACAAAAGTTGGTTCTCTTCATTAAGCCATTAATCTGTACTTGTTGGAAACAACCCTTTTCTCTTAAAGAGATAATATTTTAAGATATATCTCTTGTTTTAGGCTTAAGTTGATCAACTGAGTGATTAGCTGATTTAACACACATTTGCGGACTCATCTGAGCCGTAGGTGGAGCGCAGTAGGAATGCTAAGAAAAGGAACACAGAGACTGTGCCCTTCAAGAACGTCCATGCTCTGGGAAATAAGTCAGAAACAATTACAATATAATATCACAGGGTTAATGGGAGAAATCCCATTTAACATTCTCTTGTTCAGTGAAAAAGCCATGTACTATATGGTTGATAGAAAGTCTCTGTTGGTGCACCCAGACAGAAATCACCAGTCCAAGTCTCCATCAAGAGTAGACTGAAGGAAGCACTGACCTGTTAGACTTCCCTTGGGTGTGAACAAAGTTCCATCTATTCCTGAAGCTCATGTTTCTATTGGTCAAGGGCAGTAACCTCCTTTTAACATGAATCAACTGTCTCCATTGCTCTCTCTTTTCATTCTAATACTTTCTTCACTTAGCTTTCTCAAGACTGTATTCTTCCGTTTTCCTCGAAGCATGCTGGTTCCAGTTTGAATCCATATTGGTAGATTTTTCCTTTCCTGATCTCCTAATATTTGCATTACTCAGAGTTGCCTTGTCAGAACTCTCCTCTCTTCTACTGATATCCACATCTTGGTGATCTCACCCATTTCCATGGCATTAAATGCCGCCCGCATGCTGAGAATCCAGCACTTATAACTCCAGCCATGGCTCTTTTTCTGAGCTCAGATCTGCACAGTAACTCCACTTGGCAACAAGCAGGTTAATATTACCTCTATTTCCCTCCTTTATGGAGCTTAAATGAACATACAAAAGCACACTGTTACTTAACTGACTTCTCTGTTGGAGCAAAGAGAATCTGATAAACCAACCCCATACTAAATTCTTAGCTTATCAGCTTACATTTCCCAACAACGTTTTCACTTCAAAAATGCAAACTTTCAGACAAATGGTTGGATTTCAGCTTATGGTTGAGAGATGTTGGTATCCTCACATGAAGGTAACTGCCTTGTGTGCTTCTAAGAGGCCTGTCTTCACCACCCTGTTCCAACTAACCATTTCTATTAACCAGGACCAAGTGTAGTTTCAGTTTCTGTAAAAGGGCAAATGTTGGTAACATTTTTCTTCTCTCCCTCTCTCTTTCTCCATTTTCAGTCAATTTTGCTCTCTACTTCCTAAGAGTTTTAGAAGTGTTAAGAAAAAAATATATATATATATGTATAATATATATCTCACTCACATGACAAAAAAAGCAAAAACATGAGAGTTTTTATATGTTAAAATGTTGCATGAAAAATTCTGTAGTTGAGCCAGGTGTTAATATAACTTTTTGACTTTGTTCATCAGAAAGGAAGAATCAGTACTCAGGAAAGACAATCTTACAAAAGAAGCCAAAAATCGGAAGGAAAATAATCAAAGCAATTGCTCTTTTCTCATTCGTAGTAAGAATTAAAATAAATTCTTGGGAAACTAAATTTCTCAAGCATATTTTCTATCTCATATATTTTATTACATACATAAAATATGCAAAATGAGGGAAAAAAATTTGAAATCAATTCTTTGTCTATAACCATTAGCTTTTCTTCAGGATACCCATTCTACTGTTCCTTAAACACACCTATTTCAGGCAAAGTTAATGGTTTCAAATGGGCTTCTTCGCCTAAGTTGCTATGCATAGAGATTTTTTATCAGGAACTGGGGATTTAATTCTGTAGGTTTAGAGAAAAAGCACATAAGCTTTGTAGATTGCCTTCTCACATAAAAGGACAAAGAGATTCTCTTTAAATAAGAAAAATAAAAAGTACTTTTAAACTTTATGTTCTACAAAATGAGTATTTAGTGCACCTCTTCAGTGTTTCAGTTGGTCACATATAGCACTCTGAAATAAACTCCAAGGAGCCTCAGTCACCCACTGGAACAGTTGGGGGGAAGATGCCACTCCTTGTGTATGTGGTGGTGACGACATGGCAGTGGTTTCTGGTGAGTGTTACCAGCCCAGTGAAAATGCTCCATGAGTGGGAAGAGACCCCAAGAGAAGGAAGAGGATCGTGTTCTGAAACGTTTAGATGCTGAATTCAGAGACCGCTTAGTTCTCAGTGGGAATTGTGGCTACCGCAGGCTGTGCCTTGGAAAGTTAATTTTGCCCAGCGCCTCGGTTGTTCATTTATCAAGTAGGCCTCATAAGAGGCTTGGAGGTAAATTCAGCTCTCACTGCAGTGCCCAGATTTATCCAGAGCTCAAAGTATGTGAGCAACATAAATGTGCAGCCTGTCCCAAGCCTGGCGCAGAGGTGGAAGAATTTAGGACAGAGTAACAGAGACACGGATCCGATGTTCAGCCATGCCCCCTGCTCTCCTCTGCTCCTTGTTTTTTCAAGGAGGCCAGCTGGCCGGCATCTGAGAAACAGCACCAGCCCAGGTGCCATCACCTGCCACTAGCCAGCTCTGTGAATTTTAGTTTGGTTTCCTTTACTTTGTATCAAGGACGCTGGGCTGAAGTAATCCCCAGGGATCTTTCCATTGTTAATATGCACTGATCTAACCAGTGCCACTGCAGACACACCTGGGCAGAATGGTTGTCTGTAGCCGGTTCCTATTAAGAAAACACTTACGTAGCAAGAACTTATTTTTCTTTCAAGATGAATGGGTATCAGTTATGTTGCTGCTGCCAGGCTGCACCTGCCTGGCTCTGAGCTGGTGGGAAGGAAGGGTGAGGGACTTCCGAGGATACAGTGAGGGCAGAGGGTAATCGCTTCTCCGAGGTGCTTACATTGTCAGCTTTGCTTACTTCTGTGGCCTCGGGACTCACTGATAAGTGTGACAGATGGTAGCTATTCAATAACATTTTAGAATGGATGAATGAAGCCACAGAGCAGTCTCAGACTCTGTGAGTGAGTTAGATTGCAAGAGGGTTGAGCATCACTTCTTTTTCTAATGATGTGATCAGTTTCATCATACTGTAAAAATTTCCATTGCACCTGAATCCAGTGTAAAAAAAAACCAGAGATATTGAAGAAAATTCCTACTTACTATAGCAACAAGAATAGATAGATGTTTCCCTATTTATAGATCATACATATTAGAGTTGAGGAGACATATTATGTTTCCATTTTTCTATATCCAAATTAATAACACTTTCCAGCTAAAACTTTTCTCCTTCCCTGCTTCCATCACACAGGAGAAAATGAAACTAGTTTAAAAAATTAGAATTAAATGAGCCTTTAAATTATCAAAAAAAAGAAAAGCAAATGGAGACAGAGCTTTCAGATTCTTGTTTTTCATTGGAAACCTTCGCCGGTATTCTGCACCGAGGTACTGCACATTTTCTCCCTGCACGTACAGAGTGGGGGAACTGTGAAGACGGTGAGACCCACCTCCCCAGCCCATGCTCTCTCCTGCCCAATTCTAACCACTCGGTTCCAGGTACCTCTGGCAGAGCTGAGGATTTGGCAGTGAGCAGGGCTCTTGTGAACGTTTTTCAGGAAATCCCAGCAGCAAGAACACTTGAAGCAGAGAAGGCTCAGTTTAAATCCAAGCTCGGGTTCCTGTGGGTATGTTTTCTCAACTGCAAAATTAGATTAACAACCAATTTGAACTCAAAATGTTGTAAAGTAGATGAAATGAGAAAACACACATAAACCTCTCAGCACCAGGCATGGAATGCAGTAAGCACTCAATAGATGCTGATTAAAGTCCTTATTATTCCAGTTTTTAAAAATCCATGAGGTTTCTCCAGGCCAAATCAGTAGCTTAATACCAGAACGTTAATTTCCAAGTTAGTACAACAAAAATATCTTTACACCGCTTATTTCTTCACAAGTTGAGGCAGTATTATGGGCCACGATCAGAAGTTGACAAGTCGCTGGTGCAGGTGAAGTAGCAGAATTAAATGTTCCTGTTCTCACGGGCCGGCAAGCGTGTTGGAACCTCCGTTGGACCTGCGTCAGGAGGCCGGTCCTGTTAGGGACACGCATTCTTACAGCAGCTGAACGCACTCGTGTACATCACCTAAATCACACTGTGTGTCCGTCTTGGAATATACAAAAGCAGGGTTTAAATTGAGCTCTCCATACCTTAGGAATATATGTTTTTTGATGTATTTTAAAAGACATTTTATTTGCAGTTTACCAAAATTGACCATTATATTCAAATGCTAAGGAACTATATAGGACAGTCAGTCAATTGCAATCAGAAGAAACTGTTAAATTCTCAACTTCATTTAAAATAATATCCTCTGAAAATCAATATCACAAGAATGTAAATTTTACTGGATAGGAAAAATGTTATTGCTGAGTCTTCACTTACGAGGAAAAAAAAGAGTGGATAAAATATAAATGTCATCTCAAGTATATACCTGATGTTTCAAAACAGATCACATTCTAGATTAAGACAAAGGAAGACTGGTTAAGACTCTGCTTTAACAACTTCTACTCGTAAGGCCATTAATTATAAACAGCTAGCACATTCCAGAACAGTCTATGGATTTTTGTCTAATTGAGCTGAGGCTAGTGATGGACAGTTCTTACCCAAAAGGACCAATGTTTCATAAATTAAGGATGGAGTCAAATTATATTGTAATAAAAGTATCCTTATTATTAAAATAAATGAATAGAAACAAACATGTATTTGTGATAGCATCATATGCATGAACTTCCTAACCATTCATTTTAATTTGCAAAAGGACAGAACAGAAATTCTCACAACCTGGGAGGCAGTGTAACCAAGAGGAAATGAATAGAATTAGATTGTTTTTTTCTTTTTCCATCAATGAGAAAGTTAAACAAGGCTGATAGGAAAGAGATGAGTGCTTTCTGCCAGACATGTGACTGGAACCTGCGAACTTTGATACCAATGAGATAGTAACACTTCCTGGTGAAGCCACCCACCAGCTGTAATACCCGCTGGGCAGAAAACTCTGTCCGTTTTATGTATAAAAGCACATTGCTGAAATCCTTAAGTTGAAACTCTACTCTGAAATTCTAATCTCCCTCTGAACTCATTGAATTTTCCTTTTTCCATACTTATTTTGGAAGATTCGAGATGGCTGTAAATCCTTGGCCACCTTTCCCACTAACAAGGGGGGTCAAAATTTCCTCCACTTGAGCTGGGGCTGGCCTTAGGGATTTCCTTTGCCAATTGCCTGTGGCGACAGGCCAATCCTGGGACTCCCAAGGCCAGGCCATATGAAGCCCTACACCTTTCCTCCCAGAATCTGCAAGCACTGGCTCTGGGTGAGGCAGCCTCCACGGAAGGTGCACGATCCAGAAACCATCAGGCTGTGAGAAAGCACAGAGGGTTCGCACGGAGAGCCCAGGCACCAGATAGGGGACTAAGGAAGCTAATTTTTTTAAGCAGCTTTAATGAGGTATAACTGATACACAAAACTGCACATATTTAATTTATCTTATTTGATGAGTTAGGACTTAAAACCATCACCACCATCGAAGTAACAGACACATCCATCACCTCCAGAGGTTTCCTTTTGCCTCTTTGTTTATTGTTGTGTTGTTTTAAGAACACTAAATGTGAGATCTACCCTCTACCAGATTTTTAGCGGACAGGACCCTGTTGTGAATTACAGGCACTGTGTCGTAGAGTAGAAGCCCACAGTTCACTTATCTTGCACACCTGAACCTTTACTGAACACCGCTCCCGCCTCCCCTCCTCCCGGCCCCAGCTGCTGTCATGCTCTCAGCTTCTGAGAGGTTGACTGTTTTACATTCCTCACATAAATGAGGTCACGCAGTATTTGTCCTGTGTCTGGCTTACCTCACTTAGCAAAATGTCCCCCGGGTGCATCCATGTTGTCACAAGTGGTAGAATCTCCTTGTATTTTTAAGGCTGAATAATACTCTATGTATAAACCACATTTTCTTTATCCATTCATCTGTCCATGGACATTTGTGTTATTTCCATGTCTTGGCTACTGTGATTAATGCTGCAGTGAATACAGGGGTGCAGATACATCTTCAAGATCCAGATTTCATTTACTTTGGATGTACACCCAGAGGTGGAATTGCTGGATAACATGCTAGTTCTATTTTTAACTTTTAAAGGAACCTCCATACTGTTTTCCATAGTAGCTGCACCATTTTTTAACTTCCCACCAACAGTATACAGACTAAACACCAGGGAAATGCAAGTCAAAACCACAGAGAAGCCATTTTACGCATTCCAGACTCAACAGATGCCACACGGGAAACAGAAGAACCAGGCAGCCACCAGGACTGATCTGCCAGGTCCTCCACGTACCTCTGTCCATGGGAGCTGGAACAGCCCCCTTGTGTCCCGCCTGCGTTCCTGACCCACAGGGTTGGGACTAGAGTAAGGGAGTTGTGGCTTCATGCCCCTGTGTTTCAGGTGGTTCTAAAACAGATAAGCCAGATACGTATCTTCAACCAGATCAGTTCTTTAATATCCCACAAAAGGGAATATTTACTTATCTCATGAGTCCCTGAAATTATCTATTTCTCAGCTGTCATTTATTGTTTTACATACATATTACAGTGCCCCCTGGTTCTACTGTGATCTAGACCTTGCAGTATAAAGTTTAGTGTTAAAGACCCACTAAAGTATTTACAGGAAATTACTACTATTTACTATCAGTTAAAAGTCACAATTTCTTTCCAGGTCAAACTGTCAGTTGTCAAAAGCCTTACAAAGTAGAAAACAACTCAAACCCCAGAGGGTAGTTCTGATCACAGTCAATTAGGTTGTGTTTGTCTTCAGGTGGCCTCTTAGTTTTCTTAATCAGATTAATTTGGTTTTTTTTGAAGAATTTAATTCCCCTTGTCTTTCTTGAATTCCTATTTGCTATTTTCACTTAGCTGATCTCAACATATTAATTTCCTCCTCATGTTTGGTTGCAGTATAATAAAGCAGTGACAAAAACAGTGCCCCACACGTAGGAAAGCATGGAGCTACTCTTTGCTGTGTTTCTGGTGACCATTTGTGTTCGCGTCACATGGTGTGTAACTACCGAGAGTGTTTCGAAAGGAAATGAGAGAAAGGGTTAATTAATAAGGATTAAAACACAGAGTGACTTTGTCAATTAAAAGCGTGCCATTTGTTTATATGAACTGGGAACTGGATTTTCCTTGCCCACAGTATCTTAAAAGACCGGAACTTTGATGCATCCATCAACTATCAGAGGGAGGGGTCTGCTTTACCATAAAGTAAATACACTGGTTATTTAAGGAAGCTTTCAGTAATATTTAGAATAAAAAGTCGATGAAGTTTCTCACAGAAAAACCAAACCTCAGCACTTAGGTGTAGCAAGTTTGCCATCTACTGATCACTACGGTATCTTTTTTTTAAGGTAAAAGGAAATTTTGAATGTGATGTGGCTGCTGCATCCGAAATAGTAATATCAATATTTTAAGGCAAAAGCATTTTAAGGCAAGAAACATAGCTTCCAGGTATGCAGCCCTAGGCTGAGCCCGGCGGGGAGCCAAGCATGAGGCTGGCCAGGCTCCAGAATCATTCTGCCCGGCAGGGCACACGGTGCCCACCACGCGAGCTCTTTAAGATAAGGTAGAATGTGTCTTGGATCCAAAAAGAAGGACAAACAGGTGTGCCGTTTTGCTCTCCATCATTTTCTGCACATTCTGAAGGAGGCTGCCCCCCGCCCTGTGACCCAGCACATCTTACTCGCAGTGTAACTTCCCGCTGCTGAGCCTACAGGCATCTCAGACCTCACTCTGGAGGCTGGGTCTAGGCAGCTGTAGGGGACTTGTCAGATAACTGTCTGGTGTTACTGTTTCGGAAGAAGGGCAAGCAAGGTACTAAGCTGAGTAAGTCTCATATCAAAAAAGAGGTACAAACAAAATACTCAGATGAGTCGAAACATAACAACGCTAGCGGGTTTGGTGATAAATCACAGCCACGCTCGGCTGCAGAGGAGCAGGGCCTGTGAGCTCCTGCCGCAGGGCTGAGCACACATGGGGGTGACTGCACAACTCGGAAGTAGCTAAGGGAAATATTCTAGACGTCACCCTGCCTCTGAGTATAGAGTCGAAGTAGTTCAGGCAAAGGGAAATAATACCACTACTGATCAAAGTTTTATTTCTTATTGCTTAATTACTATAAATATTTGGTCATTAATCCAGCCAGTAACCCTTCCCAGATATGGTAACACCTGATCCTCATATGGACGTCCAGGCATCAGCGCAGGGACCATTGTCCCATTTCCTGTGTGCAAACGTTGAGCCTGTGAGGATTCAAATGATTGCCCGGGTCAGGGAAGACTGGTCATGTCCTGATGGGGCCGATGCTTTGGTGTAACGTATTCCTGGGTGACCACACACAATCCCATCTACACCAGACCGAATGGTGCACCACAGTGTTAATTCTCACTTAATTTATGCTGCGTGCAGTTGGATTTATTTAACAACTTTTTAAATGTGGAGGCAAAGTCATCTACCTCCATGGAATTCATCATAGGATAAGCAATCATTTGTTAATTAATTCGAGAGAAGAGCTTGTTTTCCAAAAGTAAAAACTAAAGCGGCTTCACACGTGTGGATCCTTCAGGTATCCTAGTTCCTTAGGGAAAGAGAAGGCATTTTATTTTAGAATAAAATTCCAAATTAACAGATGCCAGTTTGAAAAAAGAAAGGTTAATTTTTCTTTGAGAGTGACTACATTTAATTTGCAAGCCATGATTATTCTAAAATCATTTCATTTCTATTGAAAATTGTTCCCAAGCAGAGAACAGGTTTTGTTTTGTTTAATATACGGCTCTAAGTTTTAGAAGACTTTTCAGAAGTTATTATTCATACAAAATGTCTACTGATAACTTAGTTTTGTCAACACATTTTTCCATCTCTTGTTCAGTAAACTGCTTTTAAACCTTTACGCTGGAGCATTGGGCTGAAAGAACAGCAATGGAAAGCAATCAATCATTCCCACAAGGAGTTGAGGGTGAATAAACAGACGCTGGTGGGCGTGCTGTATGTGTGTTTGTGGGAGGGGGCAGGGCACAGCATCGATTCTTAGGCTGCAGATTCAGCCAGTTCTGTTTTGTGTGTAGTCAGGTTTATTTTAACAAAGAGCGACAGGCTTGTTGCTTTTAGGTACTTGTAGCAGACTCTGGGGTCAGAATCCTTGTTTAGAAACCTGACTCTACCAAAGGCTGAATGTGTGACGTTAAACAGTGCATTTACATCTCTGTGCCTCAATGCCGCCAACCATAAAGTGGAGATAACAAGTGTGCGGGCCTGTGTGGCTGGCGAAATGGTTAGATGATGACTGGGCAAGTGCAGGGAACAGTGTCTGATTCATAAATTAAAACTTTATTATTATTATTATTTTGATGCTTCGTTTCAATTACCTTCTCATCTTTTGAAATCTTAATTTCATAGGCTTGCAATAATTTGATTATCCTGATTACTAGGGTTTTTTTTGACTGGGTAAGATCTAGAACACAAGGGTGTGTATTTCACGTAACACAGAATATGCAGTAACGTCAGTGGGTGAAAATCAAGAGAGGGCAGAAGCCATCAGGCCAAGGCTTTCCCCCATTTTACTGTCAGGCCTGTTTAGTGATGTGTCTGCTAGAAAAAATGCACAACGTTGGGGTACTTGAAAGCACTTTTCCAACCTCAACTTCTAAGCCATCAGGTTTTAAATACAAAACAAATTGTAATGACACTGAATCTGATGAGTGTGAACGCATCAGAACATCGGACTGGGAAACAAGGCACACACCAGGCCCCAGCTCTGTCAGGAAAGAGCTGGCCTAGTCCTTATAGCTCAGCTACCTTCTCTGTGGCTCACTTTTTTTACACAGAAAACAAGGATTGATTTGATGGCGTAGGTTTACTTCCAAATAAAAGCTATCAACACAGGTACATTTTATTTTAAAGATGTTATTCATCATTGTAAAATTTGTAATTTAAAATGTTCCGATCTTCTTATCACAGTAAAGAAAAAACATTGAAAAATCTATTATTTTTTAATTATTGTTTTAGCTTTATGCATCTTTATTACATCCAAATAAAAATTAAAGATCAACACCATGTTAAAAAGGTCCATTAACTATAAACTAGAAGTCCACTTGTAAAATTCAGTTGGGAAATGACTGGAGAGGAGGACATGGGAATGGAAGTGAGGAGGTGCTCGAAAGATCTTTATCTGTATTATTCCATCATTATATATTCATATCCTGAATGTTATGATAACATAATACTATCTCTTTATTAGTTGATAGATATTTTAATATTCTTATTTGTAATTTTTATTTAAAATTTTAATTTTTTTAATTTTATTTATTTTTTATACAGCAGGTTCTTATTAGTTATCTATTTCATACATATTAGTGTATATATGTCAATCCCAATCTCCTGAAAAATCTAATATTAAAACATTGAATCTGTGAATATTTTCTTTCCCTTCTCTCAATGTCTGAGCAATTACATAGCCAAACCCACCAGCCAGCCCATGTCCACTAGGAGACACAGCACCTTATTAGCCTGACGGTGCTGACCTCCTGTGCCCACATGGTAATTAATTCACTGAATGAACAAATGTTAGAAGCCATTAGTCCTCGCTGGGAGCCCTTAACTTATTTTAAAAAGTACACTCTGCTTTTGCTCTTTTCTTCAGAAGTTTGTTGTTCCTTTAAGCACACTGTGTTCTCCAAAGTTCCCAGAGAATAAAACATTAGCACCAAAAAAGTGAATGTATTTCCAGGGTAGCTATTGGACTTAGTGAAACTCTCACTACGTAAACTCGTAACCACCTGAGGATGGAAAATGGAAGATGCCCCGCTAGCAGCATGTCTGGGTTCCAGATGTAGTTCTTCAGAAGATCACCACTTCTTAGAATCTTCTTTCCTTGTAATCCCATAATTCCTTTTATCTAATGCTAAAATGGCACTGTGCAACTGCATTAAGAGTAACTGCAATAATATATACTAGGTCCTGTTCATCATAAAAATACATTCTCTCTCCCTTCTGCTACCTCCCATCTCTCCCTTTCATCAGTTTAGTAACTCAAACCCTTTAATCCATGCAGATAAATGCTTCTCTGTTCAAAAATGACAAGATCTTCTAAGGCACTATATACCACTCCTCCCCAGCAGCCTCCATTTGGGAAGTTAGAGTCTAACATAAAGTCCTACAGGCACTGCATCCCATGGAGAAATACCCCAAGTCAGTCTTGGTCAGGTCAGATGCAGAAGGAACTGTTCTAATGAAACTCTTTTAGAGAATAGATACCAATGTTGCCTGAAAACTGTGCCCCATCCACACTAACTCAACATCTGAATATACTTGTGCATTTCCTACTTGGGAATATTCCAGAAAATGTCCTGATGGTACTCAGGAGCACGATGATTCTCCAGCGTGGTGTGTTTGGGATCCCCCTTCTGTGAGATACCTGTTTCTAGGCATGAGCATGCTGCTGATGATGGTGATGGTGGTGATGGTGATGATGGTGACGGTTATGACAGTGATGATGGTGGTGATGGTGATGGTGATGATGGTGATGAGGATGAAGGTGAGGATGATGATGGTGATGGTTATGACGATGACGATGGTGATGATGACGATGATGGTGATGGCGATGATGATCATCATGGTGACAATGATAGTGATCGTGGTGATGGTGATGATGGTGATGATGGTGGTGATGATAATGGTGATGATGGTGGTGACGGTGATGATGGTGATGCTGGTGATGGTGGTCATGATGATCATCATGGTGACAATGACAGTGATGGTGGTGGTGGTGATGGTGGTGATAGTGATGATGATGGTGGTCATGATGATGGTCATGGTGATGGTGATGGTGGTGATGACGGTGATGAGTTCTGGTTGATTTGTAGGTCCTTCTATATTCTGGACTTATGCCCTAATGGGGTTGCATTTGCTGCAACTATCTTCTGCTCTGTTCTTGCTTTTTCACTTCTTTAATGGTGTCTTTTGGTGAAGAGAAGTTTTTAATTTTAATACTATCCAATCAGTCTTTTCCTTTAGGACCGGGTATAGCATACTGGCTAGTAATCAAACCTGAGACATTTGTTGCCTGATTTTGAGAGTTTCAGAATAAGACCATGGAGCCTGAGGTCAGCCAGAGTCTGATTTTCTCCAAAGTCCTCACATAGAAAGGAGTGAACAGTCTATCTGAGGGCAGGATGATGCCAGCAGGGGCGGGAAGCCAGAGAGGGAGCATGCTGGCCTAAGAGTATAGGACAGAAAAGCATCTTCTGATGTGCAGAGATATCAGTTTGAATCTCAGCTTTGCAACTTACTGTTATTGTGAATAGGGTATTTTGTAACCTTGCCTGAGCCTCCATTTCCTTGAATAGAAAATACAGACAAAAAATAAAGAAAATCATTCATTTTATGTCATCACATTTCTTAGCACATCATGCACAGGGTGGATGGGTTGGAAATGTACAAAGACAACGTGGATGATGAGAAAAAATTTAAAAACCGAAAGGAAGAATATAAAGGAACATAAGAGAAATTGTAATAAAGTTGACAGATTATTGAAGTATTTCTTCAGGTTAAAAATCATTCCCTTGAGCTCTTAGATTACAACAATAACATCTTCATAGTATGAAGCTGTGCTAATATATATCACAATAATAATCCCCACCACAACTCTGTTGAGGGGAGGACCGTTGATGCCACATTTTATTTGGTTTTATTTATTTTTGGCTGTGTTGGGTCTTCGTTGCCATGCGCAGCCTTTCTCTAGTTGCAGCGATCGGGAGCCACGCTTCGTTGCAGTGCACGGGCTTCTCATTGTCATGGCTTCTCTTGTTGCAGCATGGGCTCTAGGCGCGCGGCCTTCAGTAGCTGTGGCGCATGGGCTTAGTTGCTCTGCGGCATGTGGGATCTTCCCGGGCCAGGGATCGAACCCGTGTCCCCTGCATTGGCAGGCAGATTCTTAACCACTGCGCCACCAGGGAAGCCTGATCACCATCATTTTTAAATAAAAATAGCATCTTTTCTATATTCCACTCTTTTGCACAATGAATGATGGTCCCTAAAGACAGGTTCATGTCGTGACCCCTGGAACCTGTGAATGTGGTCATATTGGAAATAGTCTTTGGCAGTGTGATTAAGTTAAGGACCTTGAGATGGTCATCTTGGATTATCTGAGTGGACTTTAGACACAGTGACAAGTAACCTTGTAAGAGACACAGGAAATACAGAGGAAAAGAGGAGAAGGTCATGTGAACACTGACCAAAGTCTGGAGGGGTGTGGCCATTGGCTGAAGAAAGCCTGGAGCTGGCAGAAGCTCCAAGAAGAAGGAGGGATCTTCTGCCTGAACATTCAGAAGGAGCATGGCTCTGCCAACAGACACCTTGATTCTGAGCTTCTGACTCCAGACTGAGAGAATAAATTTGTATCCTTTCAAGCTACCCAGTTTGTGCCACTTTGTTATAGCATCCCTAGGAAATAAATAGCCCATCATTTGGTTGAACTGAGCTTCCGTGTGTGTGTGTGTGTGTGTGTGTTTGTGTGTGTTTGTGTGTGTGTGTATATATATATTATATATATATATATATATATAAAATCAACATAAATGTTTTATTTCCCTGATGAAGAGATGACCTCAAAGAGCTCTCGGGCTTCCCTGGTGGCGCAGTGGTTGAGAGCCCGCCTGCCGATGCAGGGGACACGGGTTCGTGCCCCGGTCCGGGAGGATCCCGCATGCCGCGGAGCGGCTGGGCCCGTGAGCCATGGCCGCTTGGCCTGCGCGTCCGGAGCCTGTGCTCCACAACGGGAGAGGCCACAACAGTGAGAGGCCCGCGTACGGCAAAAAAAAAAAAGAGCTCTCAAGGGCTTTACAAACAACATACATCCTTGTAAAGGTTGCTAAAGAAGAAGCAGAAAGCAAACTCTGCTGAACACGCTGCTGGTTGGGAGGGATGCCAGCCCCCAGGAGGGCAGGACGTGGAGCTCCGGGCCCTGGAGCCAGATCCTGAGACAGAGGAGGGGCAGGGGGCCTCGTCCTTCAGCCTCCATCCTCCATCACTCTCCTCCACAGCCTGCTGCTGTCAGTCTCTCGGAAATTCACTTTGATCCACCTGAGACTTTTGTTACCCGACCCTGCCTGACTCGGGGGTCGTCCCCATGAGCGCATGAAAGCTCTAGTTCCCCTCAGCTCTCGTGTCTTCTTTGGGGTTTCACTTAGTGTGTGCACACTGCCACTCGGTCATCTTTTCTGATGAACGTATGAAAGCAGAGAGGGTGGCTGTAAGGTTTCTGTTTAAAAAAAACACATTCCAAGAGTGAATTCATGTTTCTTTTAACAAAAATATGTTGAACTGTTTCTGTAGGGAGGCACTTGCATACAGATATATACAAATAAGTGAGTCTGTTCTGACTTCAAGGACTTCACCATCGTAAAGGACCCATTTTTCTCCGTGTCACAGTTAACCCCAAAGGGAAAGGTGACAAGAGGCTGTGGACAGGAAGCCAGGGTGACAGTCATTTCAGGGTGTAGATGCAAGAAAAGACCAAACCTGAAAAATGGTACACCTCTCCTCACTCCTGAGATAGGGAATTTTTTCCCCAGAGAGCAATTTATTGTCAACACATAATAATAAAAATGTTTATACACAAATACTTCACATGGAAAAATTCACAACAAGGTAAGAAGGAATAATCAGTTTAGTGATTAATTTCTTATTTCTCCAGGGCAAAACAAAAACAACAACAAAAAAAAGAATTAGGATTTGAACCAAAGAATAAATCCACAGAAGTGTGAAATGGAAGTTATGAACTAAAAATACACATTTTTTCTCTTTCTCTTAGTCCTTTGGGGTAGCATTCTTAAACACCAAGCATAAGTGTTAAGATTCGTAGGGGAGGAAAACAATCTTTTCCTTCTCCCCTTCTTCCAGGTTCTCCGCTGGGGCCCCAGTAATAAAGGACAGATAAACAAAAGAAAAACAGACAGAAGTTTATTAACACGTACATCTCATACATACATGGGAAACTCAGGAAAGAGTAACTCAAAGAGATGGCTTAGAATTTGGGGTTTAAATACCATCTTCAGCTAAAACAAAAGAAGAAGGTTCTTGGGGAGCCTGGCTCTGTGGTGATCAGAAAAAAGCACAGGAAACAAGGGTGAGGCTTTTTATGCAGATTTAAGCCATGATTGGAGTCTCATCTCTTCCAGGTACAGAGCAGGAGATACCTTTACAAATGAGGATTTCCTTTATGAATGTAAACTTCTCTTACAAAAGGTAAGTTCTACTGTTTTCAGAGCTTCTCCCATCAGACCCCAGTCAGCTGTTTCTCAAAATAATCCTTATGCCAAAGAGGCGTATTTAGAGTGGCATACTCTGCTCTCCTACAACATATAACAATAAAGCTTAACACCTATATGTTATTTACTATTTGCTAAACATTTTCTTAAGTGTTTCACATATATTAAGTTATCATCACCACAACATCTGAATCCTACTATTACCCACACTTTATCGAGGAGAAAACTGAGACCCAGAAATGACTTTGCCCAAGATAACAAAACTGGCTCAGGACAGCGACTCTGCTTTCTACCAGAGCCCATTCTGCATGATTGTTTCCTCAATGAGCTTCAGTAGACAGAAAATAAAAGGGTAATAGCTTTGATAAATATATTCACTCAGCATTAACTAGGTACCTCTTGTGTGTCATGCTTTCTCCCAGATTCACAGCAGAGAACAAGTGAATACTGCATGGTCTTTGCCTTGGGAAAATTAATGCATAAAATAAGGACCTATCATAAATCTTTATATTTATCTTTAACAATGTAATGCATTCTTTTATTTCACTAGACTTAGGAGTCTAAGCAGAGACAGAGTGTCCAGCAAACTGATAGAATCACATAAGGCTTAAATGCACAAATATATAGGAAGAGAGACTGGAAAATTGCATAAAGTAGAATCTAATTTGGCAACCACCGTTTGCTTAGAAAGGAGAAATGAATATTTATCATATGCACCTAGGGTTCAGACACTTCACCTGCATAGAACATAGTTTCAGATCAGAATATAAACTCAAAAAAGTTTCCTAAATAGAAAATTGTAACTGACCCTCCAGCCAAGGCAGAGGGTCGGGAAAGGAAGGTCTTACTGACCAGGGTCTGATGGGTCAGCTGACAGTGAGGAAGAGAACAAGGATTCAGCCCCACAGCATAAGAATCTAGTGCCTTTACTGCGGCAAATCCTGAGTAGCTCAGGAAAGCAAGACCCTGTGTAACAGGTTGGCAACCTGGTAATCAAGATATTCTAGGGCTTCCCTGGTGGTGCAGTGGTTGAGAGTCTGCCTGCCGATGCAGGGGACACGGGTTCGTGCCCTGGTCCGGGAAGATCCCACATGCCGCGGAACGGCTGGGCCCGTGAGCCATGGCCGCTGAGCCTGGGTGTCCGGAGCCTGTGCTCCGCAACGGGAGAGGCCACAACAGTGAGAGGCCCGCGTACCGCAAAAACAAAACAAAACCAAAAGATATTCTAAGTTCTTCCTTGACAAACTGTGCGTCTTGACCCATGAATGGGTTTTGAAATCAATATAGTGTATTCTGATCATCATTTGTTATATGTGACATAGATCAGAATGCAGAGGACTTTAAATAGCGAAGCTTGCTCTTGCTTTGGAATTTTTTTCCATTATGTAAACTCATACGTTGTGTACATGCTTATATGATTATGTTCATAATTTATATTATATACACACAGACACCTATACATATGTATATTCAAGTATTTGGGATCACAGTTAAAAATATATTTCATACTAAAGATCAGGGTTAAAAGAGTCGGCTTTGGATTTTTTTTTCATATGCTAAGGATACGGAATATGGTAAGCACAAGTAATAGGTAAAATTCAGAACACTGCAGGGTGAATTGTATGTACGCGGTTTTCTATACACTGAATTACTAGTGCTCTGTAATAAACAGACAACTGATAAACATCAACCTAGATGATCTCAAAATTTTATGCTGAGTAAAAGAAGCCAGACACAAGAGAAAACATACTGGATGATTCCATTTATATGAAATTCTAGAAAAAGCAAAGCTAATGTACAGTATCAGAAAGCAGATCTGTGGTTGCCTAAAGGCTAGGAGAAAAGGGCCCGAAGGTCACGATGAAAGCTTTCTGTTTTCTATTTTCATTTGTGGTTATGTGAGTAGATGATACTGGGTTGGCCAAAATGCTCTTTCAGTTTTTTTAAGTAAAAATAAAAGACACATTTTTCATTTTCACCAAGAACTTCATCGAACAATGTATTCACCCTTTTATTCCACTACCTTCTGCCATTTTTCAGGCAACTTCATAATTCCATCTTTTCAAAACTTTTTATCTTTTTGAGCAAAGAACTGTTCCAGGTGCCTTTTACAGTCTTCCAGGGAATTGACATTTTTTTCCATTAAGACAATTTTGTAAAGACCTAAATAAATGGAAATCTAAAGGTGCAATGTCTGGTGAATACAGTGGATGAATCAGACCTTCCCAGCCAAGCTGGAACAGGATTTGCTTGGTCATCACAGAAACATGCGGTCTTGCGTTATCCTGATGGAAGATGATGTGTTTTCTGCTGACTGATTCTGGACGCTTTTCGTCGAGTGCTGCTTTCAGTTGGTCTAATTGGGAGCAGTACTTGTTGGAATTAATCGTTTTGGTTTACCAGAAGGAGCTCATAATAGAACTCCCTTCTAATCCCACCATATACACAACATCACCTTCTCTGGATGAAGACTGGCCTTTGGTGTGGTGGTGGTGGTTCATTTCGCTTGCCCCACGATCCCTTCTGTTCCACATTATCGCACAATATCCACTTTTCATCACCCATCACAATTTTTTTTAAAAACGGAACGTTTTTATTACATTTAAGTAGAGAATTGCGTGCGGAAATACGCTTAACTTATATGGGACTCAAACATCAAAGCGATTAACATAACCAAGCTGGTGCAAATGATTTTCAACGCTTGACTTGGATATTTTAAGTATGTTGGCAACCTCCCGCATGGTATAATGTGGACTGTTCTCAATTAATGTCTCGATTTGATTGCTATCAACTTCAAATGGTCTACCCAACCGTGGAGCATCATCCAGGGAGAAATCTCCAGCGCAAAACTTCACAAACCACTTTTCACACGTTCGATCAGTCACAGCACTTTCTCCATACACTGCACAAATCTTTTTTTGCATTTCGGTTGCATTTTTACCTTTCTTGAGATAATAAAGCACAATATGCTGGAAATGTTGCTCTTTTCTTTCATCTTCCATATTAAATGGCTACACAAAAATTCACCAATTTTGATAAGTCTTTTTTTAAATGCACGCTGATATGACAGCTGTCACATACAATCTAACAAAATTGTTTCAAATTAACTTAAAGACAACTGAGTGATACTAGAGCCACCTTACGGAAAAAAACTGAACAAACATTTCAGCCAACCTAATGTTTGTTAAAAACTCATCCCACTCTACATTTAATATGAGTGCATTTAGTTGTAAAATACACTCAATATAGTTAATAAAAAAAATAGTTACCACCATAAGTTTTGGCCTTTAAATGCATATCCAGTAACTAACTGGAAGTTTCTTTTATTTTTTAAGCAACTCTGAGTAATCAGGCCAAAACACTGAAACCCTTTGAGTATGATTTTTTTAACGGTATTTTGAAAGTTATAAGCTAATCAGACCCAATTCTCTCTGTTGGTTAAAAGTTGCCCTTATGAGGCTCATTCTGATTGTCACTCACCGTGAATGATTTGTTTACAGAAACTTTCCAGGCAGCCCTTCCGCCCCCTCCCACGCCTACCTGCTCATTAAGACGGAGCCCCGGGTGGGTCATGTCAGAGGGCCCTCCTCCCCGCATCCCAATTGCACTTAATACCAAGAGCAGATTTTGGAATCTTAGCTGCAGATTATTTCTTGCCTCATTTGCATGGCTGTGTGTACTCTGTTTGGATTTGGTGATACTGTTTTGGCTTATTTACTGTATGGATTTCTCTCTGCCCTCTGGTAACCCTGGAAGAAGGCACTGATGTATTGATCTAGCTAATCATGAAAATAAACCTCAGTCGACACCTCCAGAGGCTACCACAAACCTTTACCAATCATCGCATAGACCAAGCCGTCGCCCCGCCGCCACCCTGCTCTTTGTGGACGTCTCCTGGGAACAGCAGACCACTGCTTCCCGTCCCTCTCCTGGTCTTGCCTAATTCCTCCCCTGACTCCAATTCCTTGGGTAACTCCGGAGGGAACGCCTCTGCTTTACCTTCTTCTCCAGATGAATACGTTTCAGCCTTCAGGGTCTACTTCTACTTTTCTGTTTTCCGAGTGCCAGAAAAAATCACAAGGAACATAAAAGAAAGATGGAAAACAAGGAATCATGCAGTAGTCAGTGTGTGTTTGACTGTGGCCTGTTTTTGAGGATGGATGGATGCTTTCTTTTGAAATAGGTGCCGTGGTGTCCCGTTGAGTGAACTTAGTGTATAATTCAATCATGTCTCGTGCTGATAAGATGTTGCTTTTCATCACGGTGGAAATAAGAACATAAACATGTCAGTAAATTCCTCAAGTATTACAGTGCATCAGAAGAGGGTGATCCCTGGAAGTTACTATGCTACTTGAACACCTTTGAGAGACAGGTCAGGATGAATGGCCCTGAGACAGATGACAGACCTCCGTCTAATCTCGGACATGTAGAGCTGTTGCTCTTCGGTACCAAGCAATCTTTATGTTGCCTACCTGCAACAGGTGGCCTGTCAGCCTCAGTCCTCAGGGAGCCCGCACTGCAGACTGTGTCAGATCAGGTAGACACGCCCCCAGCTCTTTATCAGCAGAACTAAAATTAGACCCCAGGTCATCCTCTATCATACATTTGCTTCTCTGGTATGAATATTAACTATATAAAGCAATAGAGGGACTTCTTTTCATGGTTTAAGAATTTCTCATCAATATCTTTGAGAAGACCGTGCATGTCTTTTAAGTGGTATCAACCTTCTTCTCACACAGATAATTACAGAGGAGAAAGGGCAGCTATCGCTCTTTAATTACAGTGTTGCTAAGTACTCAGTGCTTAATTATTCAGCTATTACAGTTTTTAAATTATGCTTCTGAAGTTGTTGTAACATAGTCATGAAAGTGGGAGTTGGAGCAATAATTTCAGTCTCATGATAGTTGTGGGGAGAGCTCTGCTAACACATGCACCTGCAGAAATAAAGCATCCCTTGTGTTTAACATGGAACCTGGCAGGTGCCTACACTTATTTCAGGCAGAGAGACATTTGCTAGGTGACATATTTGTTGTATGGAACTCAATTATTTCTTCCCTGTAGAATGTAGTGATTTAAGAAACTTCTCTGTCAGTAGGCTTTAGGGGGGAAAATCGGAGGAGACAGTGCCAGTTTGACAGTATAATCACTTAAGACTTGTCCCTGGCCAACACTTAAAAAAACTACCTTCCTGAGTAGAGATGCCAGAGTATTCACTTTAGTCTAACCATAGTCATAAAGGGGTCCAGGGACTATAAGAACACAGTCCTGACTGCAGTTACTATAATTCTAAAAGTTCATGTTTTAATGAAAACTTCATTCTTATCATTCTTCTGTCAGAATTTTATATATATATACATGTATATATTTAAAGTATATAATATATATATGTGTGTATATATATGTCTTTTTGGAAGATCTGATACATACTCTTAAGTAACATGGCCCACTTAACATTCATTGAACGCTTGACTCAGTAACTAAAGGTTAATAAGTGTCAAAGAATAGAAATATCACAAAGGATATTCACAGATAATAACAGAATTAAACTAGAAATTAATAAGTGAAAGACATCTGGAAAGTCCCCAGTAAAAATATGGAACATTCCCCAAACACTGGGAAATTAAGCAACCTGCTTTATTTCCAAGGCGAATAAGAAATATTTTAAACTAAATGAAAATGTAACATACCAAATTTGATGGAATTCTGCTAAAGCAATCAATGGCAGAAAATTTATAGCATTAAAATGCTTACTTTTATGAAAAGAACAAGGAGCGATATAAACTTCCACTTAAAACACACACACACACACACACACACACACACACACAGAAAAAGCAATTTAAATCCAAAGCAGTTAGGGGGAAGTAAGCAAGAAAGTTAACAGCTCTTAAAAAAAAAAGAAGAAGAAAAAGAATTTTAGGACAGAAAATCAAATAAATAAACCTAGAAGTTTGTTTTTTTTAAGAACAATAAAAATGATAAATTTCTAAGCCTACTAACCAAAAACAAAGAAAGAAGATACACGTTAGCAATACAGGAGTGCAGGGGCATGGAGGAGGTGCTTCTCAACCACAGCACCCAAGACTGAGAAGAAGAGTAACTACTGTGAATAATTCTGTATCCACCAGTAGTCAGCGTAGAAACTTAGATGAAATGGACCAATTCTGTGAAAGATATTAATACAAACTACTAAACTCACTCAAGAAAAAACTACAGATAACCTGAATGATCCCATATCTATGAAAGAAATTAGATCTGTACTTAAAAACTTCCAAACAAAACCACATGTAACAGATTTTGCTAGTAAATTCTGTTATGTGTTTAGGGAAAAAATAATACCAATTTTATAGAATTGCTTCCAGAAAATGGAAGTGGAGAGTACTCATTTTATGAGGCCAGCATTACTCAACAATAAATAAAAAGAAAAAAATATCAGAGTCAAGTGGGTTTAAGCCAGGAACGAGGACTAGTTTAGCATTTGATAATCAATCAATGTATATAGTTCTCCATGTTAATTATCTGAAGAAAAAAGAGGCATGGGGCTTCCCTGGTGGCACAGTGGTTGAGAGTCTGCCTGCCGATGCAGGGGACTCGGGTTCGTGCCCCGGTCTGGGAAGATCCCACATGCCCGGAGCGGCTGGGCCCGTGAGCCATGGCTGCTGAGCCTGCGCGTCCGGAGCCTGTGCTCTGCAACGGGAGAGGCCACAACAGTGAGAGGCCCGCGTACCGAAAAAAAAAAAAAAAAGAGGCATGAAGTCATTTTAATAAATGCATTAAAAAATTGACAAATTATATATTATAAACTCTCGTTATTCTTTAAGGATTGTAGTGGGAGCAAAATGCAGAAGAGAAAGAATAAATGTGTAGATGAACTGCTAGTAAGAAAATAAGATAGCTGGGGTTAATTTGCAGAAAAATAAAGTGATTTTAAGCAGAAAAATAAAATAGGGGATTAAGTGCTTATGAAATTGTTAGAATTCCTGGCAAAGCAGCTTTAGACTGTGGTACTGGGAATGGCACCCCAAAATCTCAATGTGTGAATGTCCTTTTCACAGTGAAATAAGAAACACAGTGAGTCTACGGGAATTCCCTGGCAGTCCAGTGCCTAGGACTCTGCGCTTAAAGTGTTGAAGACACATGTCATGTCCTTTCTACCTTCTTATTGGGAAGTTAAGTTCAGTGTGACAGTGTGACATGTGACATGAGTCCCCACTGGATGGGATATGGAGCTCCTTCTTGGGGCCTGTTGCAGGGTTGTTTCCTTTGTATCAACCTCAGGACATAGCCATCTGTCAATATTTGAGGCATAAATAAATTATTTACCTCTTAAGGAAATTTAAAAAAAAGAAACAGACCTCATAGAAAAATATTGGTTTTTATAGAAATATTGGGGTTTATAGAAAGTAGATGAGAATTAAGAGTGTTTGTGAGTTTATGGGACTTCCCTGGTGGTCCAGTGGTTAAGACTTCGTGCTTCTACTGCAGGGGCCACGGGTTCAATCCCTGGTCGGTAAGGTCCCGCGTGCTGCGCAGTGCGGCCAAGGGGGAAAACAAAAGAGTGTTTGTGAGTTTAAACTGGGGAGTTAAGATTAGTGACTTAAGAAAGTATAATGTGCTTTAAATATTATGATGCTGTAACTAATAAAAGTAGCAGTAGATCTGGGGAAATTAACTGTGAGAACAACTATCCCTTATATCAACTAATCACATATAACGTCTGGCTCTTTCCTTGAAGTTATACTGTATACGCTGTGCCCCTCCCCCATTAATGAGTCTAATTTATAGAAAGTAGACATATTTTAGAAGCAGGGAAAATGGAAGGACATTTTATTTTATAAACTGGAAATTATATATAGGGGCTTTTGTGGCGATAGGCAGCATATTCTTGAAAACCTCCCTACAACCAACAAAATAAAAGGGAAGCAGGTGCAAGTGTTAGCTGGAAGTTTCCAGAAAGAAAGGAAAAGAGGAACAATAGAACCAGAGGCCTCTGACTCAATGCGAACAGGAATGGTTTTGGGGGATGTCAGGGCAGGACGCAGTAAAATTTGTGAGCTTCCAGGAGCGATGGGGCATGTAGGTCAGAAACATGAAAATAAACGTCTGTGACAGAGCAGGAGACTCAGCAGGGAGAAGCTGATTCTTCCCATTGAAAGAATGCAGCAAGCTTTCTGCGGAGGCTCCTGCAAATAAGAGTAAAGGTAGAAAATAAAGAAAATGAGAAGAGTGCTGTGTTACATTGTTGGACCGACATCCCAGTGGAATACAAACCCTCGAGAGGAAAGCAAGAATGGAGATGGAAGTTATGGCCGGAGGTGGAAGGAGATTCCTGAAGGCATCAGGGACTGAGTCCCTCCCATCTGTGTGGGCCAATCCAGGGGTTCTGTGATCAAAGAGCTGGGTAGAATATGTCCCTCCAGGTGAGAAAGGGGAGGATAAAAGCCTCCAGCTCTGGAGAAGGAAGAGAGGGGAGACTGTGATGAGTGATCAGGTGTGGATAGCACAGGTCTTCAGTTCTGACACTGAGCACAGGGAGTGAGTGTGCTAAGCCACCAGGAGGACTTGGAGAGTCCCTGGGGGTCATAGGGGGGCTGGTCCCCACATCCTCATTCCCCAAAACCATTTCATGGGGAAGAAGCCCTGAAGTTCACCTATGCCTGTGGAGTCCACAGAAAGCAGCTCAGAATTACGAGTGTCTGGGAGAGAGCTTGGGAGAGGGCTAAGGACCGAAGTCAGAAGGGTGGGCCCTCCATGCGGGGTCTGAGGGTGGCGCCGCAGGACCACTGGGTGATAAGAAGACCCTCAGCGTCAGGGCACAGACTGGTCACTGGGAGGATGCACAGAAAGCAGGGCTTCACTGTCTTACCCGGCATGAGGTGGTGGCAGGGAAGCAGCACCACTCCAATTTCACATCCACCGCCCAGAGTTATTCTACATCCTCCCAGGTACTGCTTAACCTTTGTAAAATACGTATTTTTAATTTTGATGAATTCAAAGGACTAGATCTGTTTAGTTGCAACTGCCAAAATAGAGCAATGTAATAAAATATAAAATACTGGTGCTCAGTAAACTTTGGGAAAGGCTGACATTTTTGTACGTTGTGCTCCTAGGTGTTGCTAAAAGTCAGTCCTGACACAAGAGCACTTCATTTCGTGTTTTCTTGCCAAGTGTACTTAAATCTTTGGTCAAGGACAGAAAGTGTCTGCCTCCTTCTCTCTCCACATGGATTTACAAAGGAAAACATAACTGTGGCTTTTAGGATGAGTCTGTCTATATGGGATAGAGCAGGAAGATATTAGTGTTAAGTCAGCATTGCAAGTACATCTTGGGGAAAAGGCACCAAAGATGAATTCTGTGCCACGCTGTTTTTAATTGACAAGTCCGAAGTTATTAATTCCTAAGTGCGTACCTGATCAGATAGATAGCTAGATACACACACACGAGTAAATATATATAATACACACACGACTCATATATACATTCATGTTGGTTATTTGCTTCTGCAAAGAAAAACAAACAATAAAACTGAAAGAATTAATCAACAAGGAAACTAGATTGTGAACAGTAATATAATACTACTGTTTATTTTTCTGATTATGTTATAACGAACAAACTTCAAGTTTGACCAGAGGTATGTGGGAGGAAAATAAGTTCCTGAACCAGAAATAATTTAATGTACCATACAAGAATTATTAAAAAGAATAAGCTATATCTTCTTACAAGAATTTCAATAAAGTAGGCTATGTTTGGATAAGTTATAAAGATTTTTCAATGAAAAAGGTAAGATCAAATGTGTTCTCTATTGCGGATTTGCTTGTTATAGAAAGAACTCTCATAGGAAAGAAAAAACATTATAGTCAAAAAATTACAGAAAAAGGCAAGTAAGAGAACTTTACATAGACTGACACCAGGTGAGAAGAAAGCAATTATATCAGAGAAGAATGGAGGTATTAAATAAAGCTCACCAAGAAAAAGAGAGGGAAATATGAAAATTTTATTGTCATGAAAAATGGACATTAAAGCAAGCAGAAAAAGATGGTGACAAACAGCAGCTATGCATAAGAGACAAGATTGAAACAGGGTTTGGATCTGAAATGTCAAGGAAGAAATAAGTGAAATGCTTTGGATTGAACAGTACAACAATAGAACAATACAATAAACGCCTAAAAGAGAAAATTATTTACCTTCTGACATAAGAGTGGAAAAAGTAAATAATATAAAAAGAAAGTAAAGTAGGGTCTGAGAGGTCTTCTCCCAGATAACACTGTCAAGTGCCCTGGGATTTCCCTACCCTTTTTGAGCAGAGCCTTAATGCTTTAAAAGGCTGAAAGAAAAAAGGTGAAATGTCCAGAGGAAGAAAACAAAAAATAATTTCACTAAATGAAAGGGAGGGGAGGGTGTGGGTGGGTGATGTCAGCAAAATGGAGGAAAAGGGGGTTTCCAGTGCTCGTCCCTTTGCAGAAACATCTCTCCAGGCACGAGAATACCTTCCCGAGAGCCAAGGACTCCATCCACGTGAGGGGTTACGGCCCCTGGGGAGCACAGACATGAGAGCAGATGCCTGAAGAGGGAGGGAGGGCAGGCTCATCACCTGTATCAGCTGCATCGCCCAGACGGCCCAGCTGGAGAGAGACGCCTCCCTGTGGGCGGGAGAGTGAAGCGAGCCCCCGGCCCAAGTCACCCCCGTGAACTCTGCTGCTGGGCTGGCCCCTGTGACCCCAGGCACCTGCACACCAAACTCCGGCTGGCCCCCATGGACCCTGGATCCAGTGGACCCAGGGTCCAGGTCCGTACCCAGGACCCACCCCAGCACCCAGAGGCCCCACAGACTGAGGGCCAGGCCCCCCCCGTGGGCCCAATTGCCAGTCCCCCCTACCCCCCAGTGCTAGGCTGGCCACAGTGACTCAGGCTCAAGGCCACCCCAGCACCAGGCTGCCCCCAGGGACCAGACAAGGGCTGGGGGAAAGGGGGACATGCTGGTCTGAAGGTACACAGTTGCAGTTATGTCGGATGAATAAGTCTACAGTTAATAACACTGTATTGACCATCGGAAATGCACTAGATTTCAGGGCTCTCGCCACAAAGAGATGGTAACTGAGGATATGACATGTTAGCTTGACTGTAATAATCATTTCACTGTGAATGTGTGCGTCAAATCATCATGTTGTACACCTTCAATATGTATGTTTACTTAAAAGTAAAATAAAACAAAATAAATAATTTTTTAAAGGAAATTTTTTGAAAAACCTAGAAATCATGACATTACTAAACCTGATTTAGAAGTGGTATAAAGAAAACTCTCCCTGCAACTAAAAAAATGGGCAAGATGGTAAAATTCTAAATTAATTTCTTAAAAAGTAAAAAAGAAAAAATTATAAAATTCTAATTAGGTGTGTTAGAGAAATTTGCTAAAACCTGACGTGAATGGTCCAATGTTTGAATTTAAACAGCTCTATTGAATGCATCAGCTTAAAGAAATACAAAGAACTTTTACCAGATTTCCAAATTAAGCCAGTTTATCTTTACTTCATTGGTGAGAGAACAGTGCCTCTAAAAGACAAATTATCTGAGGCCTCGAGATGGTCCACAGCCACTGTATGATGAAACAGACCTCAGCCCTGATTGTTGGACCCTAAGTCGTTGCTTGTTGCAATAATCCAGGTGCCTTTGCAGTCTCGCCAGTGATTTTCCATTTCAGCCTTTTATTTCTTCTCTTAGCATAAGTGTCATTAGGTAAAAATCTTATTACAGACTTTAGAATGAGTTTGTCCCAGGTGGTTGATGGAGCCATTAACGTATCTTTCTCATAACTCTTAGTAAAATAAATTTTAAAAAGAAAATACAGGGCTTCCCTGGTGGCGCAGTGGTTGAGAGTCCGCCTGCCGATGCAGGGGACACGGGTTCGTGCCCCGGTCCGGGAAGATCCCACATGCCGCAGAGCGGCTGGGCCCGTGAGCCATGGCAGGAGCCTGTGCTCCACAACGGGAGAGGCCACAACAGTGAGAGGCCCGCGTACCGAAAAAAAAAAAAAAAAAAAAAGAAAATCCAGTCACAGATGTCCTAAGATAGATCGATAGGAGTATCTCTATTAAATAAAAGAGATGCATGAATTTCTAGAAATTCAAGGTGAATTTCATCCCAGTGATGGATGAAAGAAAAATTATGTCGTAGTCAGCTCAGGCTGCTACAACAAAGTACCATAGACTGCATGCCTTCTAAACAACAGACATTTGTTTCTCGCACTTCTCGAGGCTGGAAGTCCAAAGTCAAGGTGCCAGCAGATTCGGTGTCTGTTGAGAGCCCCCTTCCTGGTTCATAGACGGCATCTCCTCACTGTGTCCTCATGGGGCGAGGGAGCTCTCGGGGGTCTCTTTTATAAGAGCTAATCCCATTCTTGAAGGCTCCTCGATCATGACCTCATCACCTTCCAAAGACTATCACATTGAATTTCAGGATTTAACATGAATTTGGGGGATCACATTCTGTGGGTAGCTGTCTACAAAGGCACAAGTTGGAAGAATCACAGGAGATGTGCAGTGGGGTCAGCCTCTGCAGAAAGGGGCTGGTGGATGCTGAGCAAGACCCAGGAGGCACAAAGGGCAGAATGGTGACCAACTGGAGGACAGCCTGTGTCACAGCCGCAAGGACCACTTCACGACTTCATGACGGCATTTGCCAGATATAAACTGAATAAATGGAGCCAGAAAATCAAAGATAAAGAGACATTTCAAACCATTTCTAGAGAGAGAATAATCGGGTACTTAAGAACCCAATCCAGATTATCAACAGCTTTCTGAACGGTAGATTAGGACGGGAAAAGAGAGTGGAGCACCGTCTCAGATTTCTCCAGAAATGATTTTCCGGCACGATCATCACTTGCTATACCATTGGGTGAAATCACCTAATTAGCGTGCTGGGGTCCGCCAGAGCGCCCTCAGACGTCCTGATTTGCTAGAACGTCTTATGTGGCATGACAGCAAAGGACACAGAATACAATCAGCCGAAGAGACAATGCTCTGGACAAAGCTCGTAGCAAACCTGACTCAAGCGTCCAGGTACTCCCCTCCCAGTGGAGTCGCACAGGACACACAACTTTCCCACTGATGTCAAGCAACACTCTGCAGTGCTGCCAACCAGGGCTCTCACAAGAGCACGGTGTCCAGGGTTTTTACTGGGAAGTCAGTCACGTAGCGTGCAGCCCCTGTGTGGTGGCCTCAGTTGCTGAAGCTCCAGAGCCCAGGAGGATGGCAGCTATTCACCATCTATCGTATCGTCAGCATAAACTGTCTGAACAAACTGGTTCAGTGTGGCTCAAGGCCTCGGGTTTACAGACACGATGAAACAGAATGTTCCAGGAGTTCTGTTCCCAGGAGCTGTCCAACGGCTGGATCTGAAACTGGCCTCTCTAGGGATAAACAGGGTTGGCCCAGCCCAGGCCTGTTGAGTTCACGCTTTATCACACAGCATGCAGGGTATGTTAACGTGGAGACGGCATCCAGAGAAGATTTGCTCCAACTCTAGAGAACAATGCAGCAAATGCCAAGCAAGGTCATGGAAGACTTAGAGAGCAGTGAGTGCGAATTGTAGAATGAGGATGATGGAGTCGGGAAATACATATCTACAGCAAGGAGCAGGGGATTGAAGGGATCTGGGAATAAGAAAACTTTGTCACGCATTTGTAGCAACTCAAGAGAGGCAATAGAGTCTGACACAAAAGGAAGGAAGAAAGGCGTCACCCGCTGTAGGCCTTGATGGGGAAAACAGGCATAAATACCACCAAGTTAAAGTGAATAAAAATGAGGAACTAAGACTGGAAAAGCAAGAGCATTGTATCTGTCTAAACATAGAACTAAGACAAAACGACAGCAAGATTTATGGTCCTGGTTACGAAGGTCATTGCTGCCACACTAACGAAGTTGATCTGAAGAGTGAATTGAAAAGAACATTGAATCCCTTGACTTTATAGCAGGGATCCACACACAATCTGAAAATGGAAATCTGTAGTTAAAAATAATGATTGCAACCATCTTCATATTTTTATAATAAGCTTGGTGTGTGTTGTTTTTTTTTCTGCATTGGGTCTTTGTTGCTGTGTGCAGGCTTTCTCTAGCTGCGGTGAGTGGGGGCTGCTCTTCGTTGCAGTGCATGGGCTTCTCATTGCGGTGGCTTCTCTTGTTGCAGAGCACAGGCTCTAGGCACGCGGGCTCAGTAGTTGTGGCACATGGGCTCTAGAGCGCAGGCTCACTAGTTGTGGTGCATGGGCTTGGTTGCTCCATGGCATGTGGGATCTTCCCAGGCCAGGGATCAAACCCGTGTCCCCTGCACTGGCAGGCAGGTTCTTAATCACTGCACCACCATAAAAGTCCCAATAAGCTTGGTGTTATTTTAAATACCATGTAGTAACATGCATCTTAAAATAAAGACACTCATCTCAATTTCAGTATTTCCTTGATCTCTTTCAGTTTTTCTTGTAATAAATTCAGTCAGATTAAATTTGATCCTAGAAACACACTGTATAGAGTATGATCCCATATTATCACACTGTCTGTTTCCCTCTCTCTTTTTCTTTCTTTTGCTCTCTGTGTTTCTGCCAACATGCCTAGAGAGATTGAGACTTTTATTTCTAAATGGTGAGATTCATGGTAGAATTTTGCTCTTATCTTTGTATTTCCCTGCACTGCTGGTGTATTTTTATAATGCTGATGTGGATCACTCTCACGGAAACGCAGTGAGAGATTTATTTCCAAATTAGAGGGATGCTCAAGGCGTAAGTGTGGGAGAGACAGGTTCAAAACTGTTCACCTCTGATGCACCTGAAGGCCCAGTCCACCCTTTCCTGTTGTGAGTGTTCCCATCAACACCACCCCCGCTAACTGAGTCACCACCATGGGGGATGTGACTGTTTGTCAGCAGGATTTGCAGTGAGTCACAAAATGCTACTTTAGCACAATCTTTTGCATATAAGGTTCCATTATGTCTTTTTATGATAAATATGTCAAAAATCATTTCATTTGTTGCCGGCTCAAACGCAGTTTCTTAGTTGAGCTCCAGTGCCCTGTGAGATGTAGGGATGCCCGTCTCCACTCTGCCCCCAAATGAAGAACAGGAACAGCAACATAACAATTTAATGCAACTTTGTTTTTTAATCACATTGTGATTGAGGATATAATGAAAATAGCATATTCCAAGTGGAGTAGCTTTATCAGTTCTTGGGTTTTCTTCAAGGCTAGATACAGTGTTCCCTAATCATCAACCTGTGTAATGAAAATTTGAGACATCTGTGTTTATAATCAGATTATCTCACCACAGCTCTGAGTTGAGAAGATAATATACTTCAAATACATTTTGACTTAACTACATTTTCACTACTCCTTTTAGTCCCTTTTCTGAAAACAGGAAATACAATCTATATTTTCGTTGTTTATAAATTAATGTAATTAGTTAAATCTTCCAAGTCTTCTATAGCATCATTAAGGTGCCATCATTTTTCTCTCTGTTTAATCATTTTATAATATAAAGATTTGCTATGAAATACCAAACATGGCTTGGCCGCGACTAAATGTATATTAACCTAAAACCAAACCCTCAATTTTGCTAATCCCTAGTAATGCAATTCCTAATACCAACTGGATCTGTCTGTTCATGTGTCTTCTATATGCTAATTAAAAATAAAATAGGGCTTTAGGAGAAGAGTCACACAGGGATTTACACCTGCTTTCAGTCACTATCTCTCCTCTTCATTGGCTTCCTGTGTCCTCACTCAGCACAGTTACAGACCACCCAGGAGGGGCCAGGGCTGCACATCGTTTAGACTAGATATTCACCTTCTTATTTGGCTTTTGGAAAAGAACAAAAGGATTTGCCAACACAGTTTTACGGCAGTAATGGTTCTGAGGAACTCTTTTATGAGGAAATAATCTACTTCATTCTTAGGATATAGAAGTTGGCCTCAGACTTACAGTTCATCCACCCGGCAGCTGGGTTATTGCCTCATAAAATACTGTGAAGATTCTATTATCACTTAATTAGAAAGCAGGGCATTTACTGCTCCTTTTTGCTTAGTTTTATTCGATGACTCCTAGGTTTATCTCTCTCTTTCAAAAAAAAAATCAGTTCAATCTTGATCAGCATGCGTATAATATGACTAAAAATATGTTTATTTGATTATTTTATGTGTTACCATGAAATCAGATTTTAAATATGCATTACAAGCGATGACTAATCAAATTAATTCAGACATATAGCACTGGAGATCTCAAGCTTTCAGAGTATATAAAGAGAAACACAATTCTTATTAACACTGGTTACATAACACACTTGTGCTCCCTTAAAATTTGAGAATGAGCTCACGAATTGATTCCTTCTTTTTATGCAGACAGGGACCCCAGAGCCAGACAGCAAAATACCCAGGTGTCCTGGAAGTGCCTTTTGTAGGAGAGCTCACGAAGGAGGCTGTCAGGGCAGGAGTGTATCCCTGTGCCTCATCACCCTGGGAGCTCATAGCACCCTGGCGGACTTCCGCACCCTGGGTGGTGGGCTTTGAAGTACAGCCAGCAGAATCCCCAGACCCTCTTCTGCCATCACAGGTTTTTCAAGTCTGGTAGCTGCAGTTTGATGGAGTAACAGTTCATAATCTCAGCATTCTTCGAGGGGTGATTCCCTGCAGGGCTGGGCTGTATGCTACATTCACAGGATTCTGTGGAGTTTCACAAGAGGCCCCCTTGCCAGAACTTCTCTTATATTTTGAAATGTTTCAGCCACCCAAAGAAGGTAAATTATAATAAACACCCATATAACTTCCCCCAATATATTGGCAAACATTATTTTCCCATATACGCTTTAGATTTAAAAATAATAATGAACGTAACAGATATGTCTGTGCTTTTCTCCCACATCCTCTTTTTCTGTTTTCTTCCTACCTTGAACTCTAGTTATTATTCCCATGAATATTTTTAAATAATTTACTTATACACACAGCCTTAGTATATGTATGAATGATTTTAGAGTATCTAATAAATGATATATTCATGTAGCCTTCTTGCTCTGAAATAAATGTTAATGCTCCCCCCACCTCAAATTCATATATTGGTGCCCAAAACCCCAATGAGGTGGGACCTTTAGGAAGTAATTAGGTTGAGATGAGGTCATGCGGGTGGGGCTCCCATGATGGGATTAGCGCCCTTATAAAAAGAGGAAGACAGAGGTCTCTTCACCTGGGGAGGACAAAAGACAGCCACCTGCAGGCCAGGAACAGGACCTTCACCAGAAACAGAATCTGCCAGCACCTCCATCTTGCCAGAACTGGGGAAAGAAGCCCCAGCCTGTGATGCTGTGGCAGCAGCCCCAGCAGACTGCGAGCCTCAGCAGAAGCTTGTCGTCAACACACGTTTAACACTTGGTCATACACACAGTGTATCTTAGGCTCTTTTATTTGAGCCACCACACACAATGTGCCATTATTGACTCATTCTCCTGTTGATAAAAACATTTTTCCAGTTCTTCGCTGCTACAGACTCTGAGCACATTTATCTAAATGTCTTTTACAGCTTGCGTGCATACATTTCTCTAGGATGTATACTAGGAGAGGACTGATGTGTCCCAGAACGTCTTCAAGTAGAGCTGATATTTACCGATATCCCTCCAAGTTTTTGTCAGCAAGATCCGACTTAATCTAAATGGGTGGATGAGTTCCCTTGCTAAGTAATATTCAGCCTTAGCAAACCTTTTATTTTTATTTGCAATTTGTTGGATGTTGCATTGTATCTCACTTCAGTTTGAATTTGCTATTCCCTGCTTACTAATCAGGATAAGGAATTATTGTTTTGGGAACATAATTTCTTCTTTCTGAATTTCCTTTTCACTTCCTTTGCCTTTCTTCTTCTATCACATTATTAGCCTTGTTTGTTTGTTTTGAGATTTGTATGAATTCTTGTTTGGTCTGGATCCTAAGCTTTTGTCAGTAATGTCAGTGGAAATTATCTTCTTCCACAAGGTAGCTTGTATTTTCACTTTGTTCTATTGATCAGAACTTTAAAAATTTAATGGAAATAAGTGTATCCGTTTTTTTCTTTTCATATTTTCCATGTAGTGAGGAAACCCTTCTCTCCCATACAGGAGGTTCACCCCCGCCATCTTATTTTCAGATCTGTGTTGGTATAACTGGCCTTTTACTTCTCTGATACATTTAGGAATAAACTCAGATTTAGTTAATCTCTCTATGGTTCCAGATATGATTGGATTCAGTCAAAAATAAATTTCAGAAGCCCTGTCACCTTTATGAAACTGAGTCTTCCTAAGCATGTGTGATGTGTCTTTATTAGTTCTATATTGATGTATTTCAATGTTTTTATAATTTTATAAAAACTTTATGCATTTCCTTTTTTATATTATTTATAGTTATCAGATTTTCCTTCTGTTGTAAATGGTATCTTTTTTACTATTTACCATTTAAAATAAAAAATTCTAACAGGTGTTGAAATTCCATTTATTTTTCATATTAATTCCCTATCAAGCAAATTTACTACACAACTTATTTTTTCTGATTTTTTGGCCTATAGATTTCATTAATTATTCTATGTAAATCATCATTTATTTGTGAAAAAAAATGAAACTTCATTCTTTCTTTTTCAATCCTTACATATATTTCCTATATTACATAAGCATAATGTGTATATTCATATCTTGAGTATACATTCATATCTTACTTTATTGGTCCTTTCGCATTTATATCACTATCTATTTTTTGCATTAAAAATTAGTGGCTTAAAGCCATTTCCATTTATTATCTCACAGTTTCTGTGGGTCTGAAACCCATAAACTCCTCACCTGAGGTGGGTGGCTCTGGCCCATGGTCCCTCCTAAGTGTGTGACCCAGATGCAGTGCGAGCTGCAGCCAGTCTTGACTGTGCAATAACAACATGTTAACACATCTTCCAGTTTGTTTCTTTTATTCTGTTTCTCCTGTTTTCTATGTGTTGACTGTTTCCTTTCACTGACTTTTTTAGAGTGAATAGTATTTACTTGTCTCTCTCTCTTTGGGGAATCTGGATTTGAGTTTGTCATCCCTGGCTCACAGGAAAGAGACTTTTTTATGTTAATGCTTAGTAACCGTGATGGCTAATTGTATCAAATTGATGGGGCTGAGGGATGCCCAGAGTGGTGGTGAAACAGCATTCCTGGGCATATCTGTGAGGTCGTGTCTGGAGGAGAAGAATGAGTCAAGAGGCTCACTCTCCCTTAAGTGGAAGAGTACCATCCACTCTGCCGGGGCCTGAACAGAACAAGAAGGCAGAGCGAGGCAAAGTCTTTCTCTCTCCATTGGGATGCCCGCCTTCCCCTGGGCTTGGACATGGGTGCCTTGGTTCTCCAGCCTTCAGAATTACACCCCAAGGTCTCCTGGGTCTCTGACTTGCAGATGGAAAATCATGGGACTTCTTGGCCTTCATAATCACATGAGCCACTTCCTACAGTGAATCTCATATGTATACTTCTGTGTATCTACTTGGTTCTATTTCTCTGGAGAACCTGGCTGTTACACTACGCCTGTCTCCTAAGTGGATCCCACCTGGTCCACAGCGCTGTCGGCCTTTCCCAGTGCAGCCTGTGTCTTCCTTCTGCCCCCAGAGTGGCCAGCCAGCCTCAGCCTCCAGCCTGTCAGCTGTTTGGGATCTGGATCTGGATCCAGTTCCAGGCTGTGTCCTAAAAGGCTTCCTGGGAAACTGGCTGTGCCCTCAAAATGCTCCCACTGAGGTCAGCTCTCAGTTGAGTTGAAGCACCCACCTTTCATATACCCCACGTATCTGGTGCGTAGCCTGCATTCAGTAATATGTACTACATAGCTTAATGAACAAATAGCAGACCTCTGTATACACCGGGGGTCTACACTGTGATAAACTGTTTTCAAAAGCAAGTACATCAATTTATAGCAATTTAAAACATTTCCACATTTAATTTTTAAATCTCTGTACAGATATAGGTCCCAGTTTGCAATCCATTTACACTTCAGCTTTTAGTGTAAAAAAAAGAAGAGGTATGATTTTAAGGAACACAAGAAAACACCCTCTTTGCTTAGTGATATGCTTTTGAAATATTGCAAATCATTTATTCAAGTTCCTTTTGTTTTAGTCCCTACTAGAAAGGATTCCTACCAAAACGATGTAATAATGTTGTAGGGAAATGAAGGAATTTGGGATCACAAAGCATCTTGGGGAATAAAGAAGCTAAGACAGAAATCCGGGGGACTGGGTTTCCAAGGAGAGGACATCAGGGCGTGGAGACACCAGTTGGCGGCCGTGGCCAAAGAGCGATGCTCCCACTAGCCAGTGTCGCCTGGTAATGCATCTGACCCTCCAAACCACCTCTGAGGGCATTTGAAGTCCAGAGATCTGAAACCCATCTCTTTCCTTCCAGGTACCTCAATTGTGCTCATCCTAACGGTCCCACAAGTTTATGGTGTCAAATCAATCGAGCTTCAGGCAAATGATAGTTTTCGCTTGGAAATTTGTTCTTCATGTCGTTCGTCTTTATGATATTGGCTTTTAGGCAATAGAAAAATTGTCAACCTCACCCTTTATTTGCTTATACTCCTTTGTCCATTTAAAGCACAACAGAGCTAAAATCCGAGCCACACTTTGCTTCTGACCTACATTCATAAAATGAGTATCCACGTGTGAGCTCTCGTCATCTGAATCAAGTGCATTTTATATTTTTTAAACTGTGATCACCAATATTTCTTAGAAAAAAACCACGGCAGTGGAAGGAAAGGGTCCCTGAATATTTAGGAACTGAAAGGAGCATGGAACCAGCAGTGCAGTATTTCTCTTGCTTATTAAAATGGATTCAGCATAGAACATTATTTTCCCCAAATGCTAAAGATATATATTTCCACAGAGTTTTAAATACCTAAATCAGCTATAATATACATTTTGCAACTGAAGCATTAAAAAAATAAATTTTCCTCTGGCTAGAAATACATTGTTCAAATCTCCTTGCACACAAACAGACATCTGATTTACTTTTTCATATACCATTCCTTTCAGACAACTATCAGTATAAAATAGTTTAAAATTATCTATAAGGATAAAATTTAACCAGTGGCTGTTTTCAAGAAGTTTTATTTTTAAGTTATACCATGGCTTACTAAGCCTTTTATACATTTGGCTTGGTATTTTTAGATTACTGCATTTATGAAAATTCCATTTTTTGTTATATTTGTCACAAACAGATGGGGCAGAAATGATTTAGCAATTCAAGCAGAGTATTTGCTAAGCAGCTAGATGTTAAGCAGGCGAAGCCTTCAGTGAGGAATGATCCTCCCTCTTTATTTGGTTGCCCCTAGTCTGCGTACAGCACATTCTAAAGCTGTTAGTGCAAAAGTGCTTCTGAATTTGGTGCCTCGGTCAAATGGAAGAAAATGCTCATGAAACGTAGAAACATTTTTCTGCAAAGTTATGCTAATTTTCTCACTCAGCTAATTGTATTCTTTTATTCCTAAATGTACTTGGTAGCTCTTATAATGAATAGATGAGATAATTTGATTAGTTTATCAATTTTGTCTAAAAAGATGCTTATGGAATGCTTGAGTTTATTTGCAGCTGTATTACTTCCAAATCAAAACATTTCCCTACATAAATCTCCATGTACTCACATTATAATAACATTAACTTCTGACAGGAGCAGAAGAGGGGGTTACAGATGTTGAGCAACTGGGTCTTTCTGGGTCAGTGAGGCCCATTGCATTTAAACATAATCTGTCTCTCTCTTCCTCTCTCTCCCTCTTCAGTCATCTTGTAATCCCTGGCTTCTTTGAGCACAATTTACTCTTGAGGTAATTTACTGTCCTGATAAAATATTATTCCCTCTCTTGCAAATATAAGTTGAACTCAGTTGAACAAATGCACCCCTGGTATGTGCTGAATACGTTTCTAGACATTAAAAATGCCGTGATGCAGGAGAAGCAACCATATTTATCGCAGTGTCCCCTTATCCGTGGTTTCAGTTACCCAAGGTCAATCACTGTTAGAAAATGGTAAATAGAAAATTCCAGAAGTAAGCAATTCATAAGTTTTTAATTGTGCATCATCTGAGCCGGGACGTGGATCATCCTCTGTCCAGTGTGTCCCACCCTGTCGGCCACTTAGTAGCCACTTGATCAGACAGACTGTCCTGGTATCACAACTTGTGCTCAAGTGACCCTTCTTTTACCTAATAACGGCCCCAAAGTGCAAGAGGAGTGATGCTGGGAATTCGGATATTCTCTTGCTGTGCGTAATTTATAAATTAAACTTTATCACAGGGATGTTTGGACAGGAACAGGACATAGTGTATATAGGCTTCTATACCACCCATGCTTTCAGGCATCCACTGGGGGTCTTGGAACAAACGTATCCCCCGAGGATAAGTGGGGACAACTCTACGCAATTAGGGTTGATGCAGGTACATAGCATTACTCCAGAACCTGGGCAAAGTGCTAGCAGCGGGAGGGAAGAGTTAGAAATCCGGGTATGTCCTGCAACTTAATTCCTGGAATCAGTTCTTTGTTATAAATAAAATGCAAAGGCCTACAGAAGGAATAGGTAACCATGCTATTTATTTGCCAGCCTGAGATACCTCTTCCCGTCCCAGGTATCCTTATCTGTGGGATGCGGACAGAGCTTTTTTGCAGTCACACAACATTTAATTCATTAGCTATTTTGTTTAGTGTTTGTTATTAATGACTGCTTACCATTTTAAAAATATTTTCATGACAAAATCATGCCACAAAACACAATATTTACATAATAATAGTCTTGATAATATGAAAGTTTTCTTTAAAAAAATATGTATGTTTCTCCAAGTGATACTTCATTCCTCTGTGTTTCTTTATTTCAGATGTCATGAAGTGTGAAAACTTCTAACCTCTAAGCGCTCATTAGTGGTCACTTGTAAAACTACTATTATGATAATAATGTAGTATCAAGAGTAACAAATGAAGCTTCTCATGGTGGGGAAATTAATTGCAGCATGGAAGAGAGAAGTGTTTTATCTCCTTCGGGCATTTTTAATCAGCATTTGCTAGGATCAGTGACCCTGTCGGAGCTCAGGCCATCGGAGGTGAAAGTGTCTCAGCTCCTCACACGTAATTGTCCCAACAGATAAAAGAAACATGGACAGTTGCGGGGAGGAGGGGAGACGGAAGGTGTCATGACATGTTTAGTTCCTTACTGCCAGGCTGGAGGACCGGGTTCCCAGGGATTGGGGCGGGGGTGGTGGTGGTGTTTGTCTGCATGTCAGACCTGAAGAAAGATGCCGCCATAGCCACTGGCTCTGAAGGTAGCTCTTAAAGATCAGTTGTTGGCCCCAATTACAGAACGAGTATTACAGTGGTGGCAGGATGCCCAGGTATGTGGACGTGTGCCGTGTATGGCGAGTGAAGACTAGGTACCTTCATCACCGGAGTAGAACCAAGGAGACGGGCATTCAAGTTCCCGTAGCAAGGGGCTGAGGATCCAGACCCTGTCGGTTTCACTTGAGAGCCTAAAATCCTGCTAGCTGTGCTGGCCGGCCTTTGGCTAAACATAAGCAAATAGAAAGTGGAGTCTTTCGAATGAGACCCAAGAATCACAAAAGATAATCCAAGTCTTGGCCGGCTTACTGCTGACTACCTCCAAAACTTGGCTCTAGGAAGTAGTTTTATTTCTAAGTAAAATGAGTTCACATCCTGAGATTACAAATGAAATGCAATCTCTTTTATATCTGCCTATTTATATGTGTTATTTGTTTCTTTGCTTATATTTTGAGGTCCACAAAATATCTCAATTACAATTCAGGAAAGTTTATTATTCTGCGGTAATATATTCAACTGGGGAAAATCGATTTCTGCATATGTAAAACCCGAGCCGGTCTTTCTCATAGAGATGTAAGAATGATAACATCTGTGGTGTAGACAGCTTTTCCCAGTAACATTATTAGGCATGCTACAAGTGAAGCTGGCAGCATTTTTCTGCCATTGAAGCATACCGTAATTAACTGCATAACGCTTCTTCACATCTCCTAAATTACCGTTCCGTGCGCTTCCCACGCTGCCGCCCTGGAAAACCTCGTGATTGGAATCAGTGAGAACGAGAGTGGCATTGCTCGGCCCAATTCTACCTGCCGAGGAGGCAGGAAATCACCGCTGGGCAAAATAAAGCCCTTGCAACCATCGGATGCCCCAGGCGATCTGGGAATTTCTGTTAACCCTTCACAGTTTCTCAGGCGATGAAAACTAGGCACAGTGGTCACTTTCCGAGTACTGACCCCGTGGCTGACATGTGCAGCCCGATAGACTTTACCCGGCACCCTTATATCACTAAATGTGGCTTTTTGTGCGAAGCTCTTTGAGGCCGACTCCGCCTTGGGCTTTTAGCCGACCGCTACTACCCGGCTTTTTCAGCACAGAATGTGAAGCAGTGGCTGCTGAATCTCTCTGGATGTGCAAGCCGTTTCTTGTGACGGGTGTGTCCCTGCTCCGTGGGCGGTGCCGCCGCCGCGACGCTCCCCAGGGGCAAGGAGCTCAAAGCCCGCCGAGCTTGTGCGCCGGCGCACCCTCTGGCCACAAGGGGGCAGCCGAGGAGAGCCCGCGCCTTCCCGTGGACGGCGGCGGGAGAGCGAAGGGGCTGATGGGAAGCCATTTCCTGGGCCCTCCCCGCCTCCTGAGGGGCCGCTGCGCAGTCCTGTGAGAGGCAGGAAGCTGGCATTCCGTGTTCTCCGAGCCCGCCCACGACGCCGTGTGAAGTAGCGCGCGATGGGTCTCGGAAGCTCGCAGCAGCATGCGGAAAAGCACCATGCGCACCAGTGAGGTCAGTGAAGAGATCAAGGGGCCTTTCGCGAGTATTTATTATTGTTTCTCTTCTATACTGCTACTGCAAGACACCTTACAATTTTTCTCTTCCTTTATGGCTGGGGGTTTTT
Organism: Monodon monoceros; assembly: GCF_005190385.1. Taxonomy (NCBI): domain Eukaryota; kingdom Metazoa; phylum Chordata; class Mammalia; order Artiodactyla; family Monodontidae; genus Monodon; species Monodon monoceros. The sequence continues at coordinate 25,004,455 of NW_021703773.1, read as the reverse complement.
TTTTCTTTTTTTTTTTTACCTTTTTAAAAACTTTTTTTAATGTAGAAATAATTGTAGATTCACAGGGCATTGCAGAGAAATACACAGGGCTGTGCTGCGTGCACTTCACCCACTGTCCTTCAGTATTAACACCTAGCCTGATTGTAGAGCGGGATCCAGGGCAGGAAACGGACCTCGCACGGAGCCCAGGAGCTTCCGTAGGGTCCGCCGGTTATGCACGTGCTCCGGTGACTGTGTGTCAGGGGAAAAGTGTGGGAGAGGACATTGAATTACAGAGGGAAGGTAGTCAGGCCTTGACATTCAAGGCCATGTTAGCTGTAGGTTTTTCGTTTTTCGCTTTATCAAGTTGAGAAGTCCTCTCTAATTATCTAGGGAGTTTTTGTCATGAGTCAGTGTTGCTCCTTGTCAGATACCTTTCTACCGCAGGTGCTGTGGTCATGTGACTTTAAGATGGTTGATATGGTGAATTACATAGATTGATTTTTAACTATGAAAGCAGCCTGCATACCTGGAGCAAATCCCACACAATTCAATTTGGTGAGATTTAGTTGAGTTTATTGAGGATTATCCCAGCCAATGTTATGAGAGCTATTGGTCTGCAGTTTCTTTCTTTCTTTCGTTTTTTGAATTGTCTTTAGTTTTAGTTTCAGGGCAACGCCGGCTTCTCTTTGTTGTTGTTGTTTGTTGTGGATTTATTTGGCTGCGCCGGGTGTTAGTTGCGGCAGGCGGGCTCTAGCTCCCTGACCAGGGATCGAACCCAGGCCCCCTGCGCTGGGAGCGCGCAGTCCTAGCCACCAGACCACCAGGGAAGGAAGTCCCCGTGCTGGCTGCTTAAGATGAGTTGAGAGTTATCCATCCATCCTTCTACCATTCTAGAAGAAATTATGTAAAATTACTGTTAATTCTCGTTGGCTGAGTGTTTGTTAATATTCTCCAGGGAAATCGTCTGAGTTTGGACATTTCTACCAGGCTTTGTGCCTTCCTGGTCAGCTACACATAACTACTCACTCAGGTGTAGCTTTGAATACAAGTGTTGTAGAATGCTGGGATTTGTTTACAGAAAAACATCCTTAAGAATATTTTTTTAAAAAGGTTGACGTGGATTTGGGTTTGATCCCACATAATTACGGAAAGCGTGTGACATTCTGGTAAGAGAAAGTGAAACTGTTAGATTGTTAGACTCCAGCGAACAAAAGTTTGCACAATAAGTGTGTCTATTAACAGATGTGAATGGAGAAATAAAACCCATGAAGCCTTACATTTTCAAACAATCGTGAATTTGGCAATAGTGTAAAAAATGCAACATAATATTAGAACTACTGTAAAGTAGTACTAATGACAGAAATTAGTGTTGTTAAGAAAGATTAATGAAGAGCTAGTTACTATTCTTCCTTCTGTGGAAGTGTTTTTATTTTATCATTTTAATAGTAAGCATATCACTTAAATGGATAATAACTATGTTTTATCTATAAGGGCTTGATTCCTAAATTATGAACTTTTGAAATGCAGGAAAATGATTTATTTAGCCTAAGAAGTGCATTCTAATTAGAAATATATAATTATATAGAGATAATACATATGTTATTTTTATAATTTATATTATTATGTAGTATATATAGTATATATTTCTATATTATATAAATAGACATTTATATATTGTATATAACTTATATATAATAATTTAAATATATTCTATATATTATATAGTTATGTAAAAAGCATATAATCTATATATTACATCATATTATTTATGTATAATTTGTCTTTATTGAATATATGTCATCTTCACTGTGTAAGCAAATGCACAAAGTCTTCTAAACCTTCTTCCCATCCGACTAATTCTGATGAGATACAGTTGGGCATGAGTCTGGACAGTTCACAGAAAAGTATCAGTGACAGTAGGATTCACAAGAGGCTACTATTTTGGACCTCTGAACAGCTTTTCATATTATGTTCCCTTATTTGTTATTGGAAGGGGTTGAGCAAAATGCACAGAAGGGTTGCTGAGGGCATTTTTACCCACATATGTGGGTTATGCCTATTAATTATAATTAATAGTGACCGTCGTGCAAGAAGTCTATGGGAGATTTAAACTCTATTTACCAAAACTTAGAACTGTAGAGTCATTTTCTCTCATCCCTTTCTGCATTTATATGTATTCCACAACCACTGTTTTTCTTACTTCAAATTTTATTTTTTTTCTCTACATTTTTTTATTAACGGTATTTGCAAGAACAGAGGTGCTCCTGTCCTCATTCCCGGTTGGCCTTTCTCTGTGTCCCAACCACACCCTCACAGGGCTTTCATGATGTTTTCATGCCAAGCTCCATTTCAGAAAATGTTGACCTCGTGGGATGAGATATTTGTTAGGGGATAACAAACGTAAAACCCGTTTGAAAAGTATCGGTGATCTGTGCTCTGATTATATACAAAATCTAGTGTAATATGTGATTAACCAAAAAATGCAGTGTTAATGATAGACATCCTTATTTAATTAAATGAGTTATTGTTAAATAGTGTATACTGTAAGCAGCTCTCCTGGGGCAGTTCCAAGGTAATAAACATATTACCCATATTCAATATTGTAGCACTCATATTCAGAGGAATTTCATATTACACATCTTTTAAAATATTCATATATATCTACATATCTAGGTTTTCCTTTAACCAAATATTGATTTTTTAAAAATGAAACAAGTTATCTACAGTGCTTATTTGACCGCTTCTGATTCTGGGTAAAAGCTCTATCAGCCTCGACTTTAATACTTGCACTCTGTCCCTCTTTTTTGGAGCCCCTACTTTTCACCTTCTCTTAACAGTGCCTTTGGTGCAAACACAAAATGATTCTAGTAAAATGTAAAACGTCATAGCCATGGACTTGGCCCTTGTGTTTGTAAGAACTTAATGTGAGTGTCCAAAAGAACGTAAGTCTGGGGTAACAGGGACCAAAAGAAACTGTGGCTTCAGATTTTGTATCCTTAACATTTAACAGTATTCAGTTTTGTTAGAAGAGAATCACAATAACCTCCTTGGAAGGGGGCTCAGGGTTCTGCTGGGAAGGGGCCAAACTTCACGCACACACTGTAGCATCCTTCATTCCTGCAAATTGCCCTGAATTCTCTCAGGGAGCCAATGGCATTTTCCCACACTTCGGCACCATTGGGGATGTCTGATTCCTTGAAAAAAGAAAGACGTGCAACAAATGTAAATTAGGCAATTACGAGACAATTTCGTATTATTCATGTAGACTCCATGTAAACAGGAAAATCCATTTATATCCTAACTTACTAGGATGACCCCCTCTGCCTTCCCACCACTCCTACCATACACTTCTTCCATGCTGGTTAAATAAAATTTAAAATGAGCGCACACAAGCAAATTCCTAATTCACCACCATTGATCTCATGGCTCAGGAAAATCACCTGGAGGTTAAATCTCAGCAGCTCGCACAGCCTGTGCTGCACTGGGGTGTGTCTCTCCCATTGCTGGTGTGTCTTTCCAGTCACTGGTGTGCGTCTTTCTCCTGCGTGCACGGCTCCGGGAGAGTCTGACATCCCCATGGTTTATGCAGAGTTATGGGGTCCCCTTTTCTGGTCCTCTCCATCATCCACCCTACATGTTCTGCTACCCAGAGGCCCATTCTCTCGGCTCCCCTGGTTTTTCTTGCCTTTGCGATGTGTCTGTCAGGAGACCTGTCCTTAGCATCCAGGCACAGGAAAAAAGAAAGAATAAGAAGGAAAACCAACCAGACCATAGCTCACCTACCTCCCTGTGGGTCACCTCAGAAATGCCCCAGGAGACTTGCTTATAGTATGCACCATTTAATAATCATTGATTTAATTAAATAGGAGGTCTATCATTAACATTGCATTTTTGGTTAATAGCATATTACACTAGGTTCTTTATATAATCAGAGCACATGGTATATTTTTATATAATCATTCCCACATATTCTACTTGCATTTTTTCATGTTGGTTTTGTTTTTGTTTTTAACTTTTCAGAGTCTAAAGGTAGTGGTATTTTGTATTTTGTCCACGTTTTAGCTGGACTCACCCAGAGAGAGGCTGCAATGAGCTGATGGTGCTCTGACTTTGAAGACAACTTCTCAGCTCAGTTCCCAGCAGGCATTTCTGCTGATAAAAATATCAAAACAGACATGTGCAGGCAAGTGTTCAGACCCTTAATTCCTACCACTCATTCAGGTATTCAGACCAAACCCTCCCAGCTGATCTTGCTTTCATTATTTCTTGCACAGACATCATTCAGTTCATCACCAACATTAGACAGGATCTTTTAAAATGCATCCCATCCATATAGGTATCAAACTAAATGAAGCAGCTATTATTTTTACCTCGTCTAATGCCTGCAAATGGTTCTGCACAAGCCCCAAGGGCATCCTCTTATCTGCTGCCCCCAGGCCCACCACAGGCCTTCCGCCTCCCCCCCACTTCTGCCCGCTGTGCTCTCTTCCTGGGGTCTCTGCCCAAATGTCACATGATCTGGAATGTGGTCAATGGCCAACCTAAGAAATATTCATATTTGCTCTTGTCATCTGTAACTACACATCACCTTTCACATATGCTTATTTATCATCCACGTTGCTACTGGAATATTTGCTCTCTAAGGACCAGGCACTGTTCTCTTTATTGCTCCACCTGTCTGTGGAAAACAGGCCAGAACTGTGCTTGTACGTGAGCGGCACAAGGATGGTGCTCAATATGTGTTGGTTAAGGATGAATGAAGAAGGAAGGAGTATCCGTGGGGCTTAGTTAGTAATTACAGTAATGAAGAAAGCATCTGTATACACAACTGACAAATATCTGTGTTCAGCACTTTGAGATTCCACTGCAAGTCACTGAACATGAACATGTCGGACACGGACAGGAATTTTATTTTTAATTAGACTTTAATCCCTCCTTCACCCCACGGACACCTCCTTCCTTAACATTTATGCTGAAATCTTATCTGCTATATTCTCAGAAAACCAGACTGTGAAACACTGTGGCCTTTCCAGCCAACACGCCATCCAAGACACACACACACACACACACACACACACACACACACACACACACACACACACGGCTTACCGACCATCTCTGAGCCCTGCGGCGGGGTGGAAGGCACTTCTGACACAGGGGTCCCAGTGCAATGACCATCTCAGGTTTCCCCCCATCTCTTTGGGTTTAACCAGACTGTCTCCTTCCCTGCCTGTTACTCTTTCAGTAAACTCTTAGTAAACCCGCCATGAGGTGTTCTTATATAACAGATTTTTAATGACTACGTGTAGTTGTGGTGAGTGTAATACTTAATATAATTCTATACTCATGGACAAAAACATGTCTGTCACATACTTATGCGTTCCATATAAGCTCACAGATTGTGTTTGTACCCATATCCCAGGAATTTGATATGATTCAAACGTGATGCAATCATTCATGCATGTTTTTATAGTGCAGTTTTTAGTTTAACTGACAATCCTTTCTCATATGCTAGTTTCAGGATATAATTCTAATTGGGTTAAACTTCAAAGTGCACATGATACAGTTAATTATGCTAAGGTTCAATTAAAAGCCTTATTCACTCTAGCCTACCGACAGCATGCCTGATCGCAGTAATTTCACATTGGAGTCGCTTGCTGGTAGTTAGGACCTACCTGTTTAAACTGATGTGTTTGTTTCAGTAAATTAGGAAAAAGCAATTTGGGATGGGAGGGAATCTCGTACAGGCTGCCCCTTGAACCTGGCTGGCAGTATTTGGCCCACAAGTCTCCTATTAGATCGGGAAGCCCTTCAGCACCTGTTGCTTTGCAGTTGGGGAGACTCTTGTGCTGCTGCCTGCAATCACAGGACTAGTTAGAGAAGGACACCAGAGGCACCCACCACGCACCCACTTCACAGCCTGAACTTCAGGCTGCCACCACCTGCAGGGCCGAGAAGATTTAATACAAAGGGTCAGAGGGAGCATAAGGTGTTGTCAGGACTTCATCTGTGCCTTTGTCACTCTGGAAGAAGAAAAGATACAAATAATCAGACCACGGATTTTATCAGCACATAAAATCCATGCGATCGGTCCATATTCAGACCCCAGGAAAGGAAGAGTGTCAGTTGTGTGTGGCTGAGTCCACCCTGAAATCTGTTCATCTCATACAAATTCCTCTTAGAACCACTTCTTTAGCTCCATTTTAAAAGAAATCATGATGAGTGAGTCTCCACTGAATAGCAAACCCTTTTATGTACTTGAAAATAGTCATTAAACTGTTTCTCCTTCTTCCCTTTGTCAAGGTGACCACACAGATCCCTTTATCAGCTAGTAAGCCAGTGTACCTTCAGATCTGAAAGGCGTCTTTACCCCCAATCTTTCAGAGGTTTCCAATAATGCCATTATTTAGTTTGTGAGAAGAACACAATGGAATGTATGTATTGCCTTTTCTCTAAAAAAGTAAAACTTTCCAAAGAGGTGTTTACTCTCATTTTCATTTTTTTTTCTGTAGTGAGAGAGATGTTATACTGTGAAAAACTCAATGGTGATTATATGTCCAAACTCGAAAGTTAATAAACATCGAGGAAAAAGAACAAGAATGCATTCTCATTAGGAAAAGGGTAGGGTCTGATGGATGCACACTTAATCTTTCAAAACATCCATGACTGTATGTATCATAGAAGGAGAAAAGGGGCTTCATAACAATCGACACAGAAGATTAGATTACTGATGACATCGTCAGCAATCCACAGGCAGTGGGAGTGTGGTCCGTGAGCATATTCTTCATGAGGGAGAGTAAGTAAAAGGGGGAAGAGACTGTGATGTAGGTTTACTTTAACAGTATGTAGACTGAATTGTATCCTAGAATTAAGTATTAATCTCAATGTAGCCCATATATAAAAGATACAATTTATGGAATAAAGGAGAGGACTTCAGTTTTTGGCAATAGGCCATATTATATCCTCTGCATTACCCCAAATGAAACAAAGAACTCACTGAATAATATTGATTGATGGAATGATTGATTTAGAAGTGTTGCTAAAACAGCATAACGCTAAGGCAAATAGAGGGCCTCAATAAAGTGAAAACAGGGACGAGGGCCCAGGTAAGCTTCCACATGAGGGGTCTTGGAATCCTGAGGTTGTGGGGCAGCAGGCACTCTCATCACTGCTGGTGGGAATGCAAAGCGGTGCAGCCACTTTGGAAGGCGGTTGGGCAGTTTCTTATAAAATTAAACATCTTCTTGGGCTTCCCTAATGGCGCAGTGGTTGAGAGTCCGCCTGCCGATGCAGGGGACACGGGTTCGTGCCCCGGTCCGGGAAGACCCCGCATGCCGCGGAGCGGCTGGGCCCGTGAGCCATGGCTGCTGAGCCTGCACGTCCGGAGCCTGTGCTCCACAATGGGAGAGGCCACAACAGTGAGAGGCCCGCATGCTGCAAAAAAAAAGAAAAAAAAAATTAAGCATCTTCTTAACCTGTGATCCAGCAGTCATGCTCCTTGGTATTTACCCAAAGGAGTTGAAAACTTAATGTCTACACTGAAACTTGCACATGCATGTTTATAGCAGCTTTATCATAATTACCAAAAACTTGGAAGCAACCAAGATATCCTTCAGTAGGTGAATGGATAAATAAACTGTGGTCCATCCAGAGAGTGGAATATTATTTAGCAATAAAAAGAAATGAGCTACCGAACCATGAAAAGACAAGGAGGAACCTTCAATGCGTATTACTAAGTTAAAGAAGCCAATCTGAAAAGACTACGTACTGTACGATTCCAACTATATGACATTCTGGAAAAGGCAGAACTACAGAGACAGAAAGAAGATCAGTGGTTGCCAGGAGTTGGAAAGGGGGAGGGAGGACCAGGTGGCGCACAGAGGATTTTTCGGGCAGTGAAATGACTCTGCATGACACTATATTGATGGATACCTGTCATTATACATTTTTCCAAATCCACAGGATGTACAACGCCAAGAGTGCGCCCTGCTGTAAACCGTGGATTCTGGGTGGTGATGCTGCATCCGTGTAGGTCCATCGATTGTAACAAATGTCCCATCCAGCCTGGGGGAGGGGCACGTTCATAATGTGGGAGGCTGGGGCAGGGCTTTCTTTACCTTCTTCTCAATTTTGTTATGAACCTAAAACTGCTCTAAAAAATAAGTTCTTTTTTAAACTAAGATCCAGTTGATCTAAGTTTCCGAAAGTAAATGAGCAGAAGAGAATAAGGATGAAGCCTGTGTGTAAATGAAATGTACAGGTCTGACTGACAGATGTACTCGAGCTTAGTAGGAAAAGCTGGGCTATTCAAAAATGGTGCAAACTGGTTACTCATATGGAAAATATATCAAACTGGATTCATCCCATTCTCACACACATACACACACACACACACACACACACAACTTGAGGTGGATTCAATACTTAAACGTGGGAAAGAATCACCTTTAGAATATCTGTATGATGAAGTTCTTAACTTTAAAGTAAATGAAATAGACAAAGACAAGCCACAAACAGGGAAAGATGTAGCCTACGTTGATTAATATCCACAATACAGAAACACTCCAAGTTATCATGTAGGCATGTAAACCATCCATAAGGAGAAAAAAAAAAGAAACAGGTGTGTCACTGAGGATTAATTATATTTGATCCATAAACCTGTGAAAAATGCTCAACCTGATAATATTAGAGATATGCAGATTGAAGCCAAAGTGAGATACCATTTCAAACTACAGGCACAACTTTAAAGGTTGGCCAATACCTAACACTGAGGAGGAGGTAGAACAAATACAATTCTTGTTCACTGCTAGGAAGCTGAAATTGGCATGGTCGCTTTGGAAAATGACTTGGTACTTCTTGGTAAATTTGAGCATATGTGTTATCTGCCACATAGCCATTCTACTTCAGAGTATCTTTCCTGCAGAAACTCTGTCAAATCCATGCCAGAAGACACATCTAAGAATGCTTATAGGATCCTCGTTCATAATGTCCCCCCATTGGAAACAACTGTAACTCTTGCAACAAAGAGTCAGCTCTGGTCCAGCCACAGAATGGAAGCCCACAGGGAAAATGGATGTGCTGTGGGTCCAGGTGTCGGCATGGATGTGCCTCCCAGCACTGAGACAAGTGAGCCACAGAAAAACAACAGACAGGTGGAGTCCATTTACATAACATTCAAAAAGAAACAAAACTAAGCAAAATAAATTGTAAGGAGAAATAACTGTAAATGGGTATGGTAGGACAATTAACACAAAATTCACGGTAAGGTGATCTCTCGGAAGGCAGAAGGAAAGCAGCTACAGTTGGGAAAGACTCCGCCCCCAGTGTGTAATTCGCTAGCTATGCTCGTATACCTAAGTGATAGTATAGAGTATTTTGCAGACATTTATTTTTTATCTTTCATGAATATTTAAAGTAAAACATACATTTTATTATTTGGTTCTGCATCGAATTTTCCATTTTGTGAAAGAGATCACATTAAGTATGGACATGCTCTCTGTATGTAATGCTAATTTTTTAGCAATTCCGTGATGTAAGGCAATAAAGAAGCATGATGTCCAAGGCACAGCCCTGAGTGAAGATGGCGTGACTCAGGTGAAGGTCCACCAGTCAGCACTGCCCTCCCTTCCCTGTGCTGTGCTGAATTACTTGTTTATTCTAATTGCCTTCTTCCTGATGATGGCACGTTGAAATATTCTTGGTGGGGTATTAACTTCTCAGATGCCTTGGGAATGTGTAGAGGGAAGACTGCAAATCGAGTGTTTCTTTTGGTGGAAAGACAGTTGGCGGTGAAGTCCTGGGTTAAAGTCCTGTCTTTGATTTTGGACAGATCACTTTGCCTGGCTAACTTTAAAATAACTCATAGTTAAAACTGGGATAGTGAGTGATATCTACCCTGAATAGCTGGAGGAAGAAGAGGGATACAATTATCTCTTGTTTATCCCGTCCTCCAAAGGGAGAGAAAAAATGTCCAATCAGTTACTAGATCCATGTCCTTCCCCTTTGTCACTTAGTAGCTGCTCAGTTACCAGATGGACTGTCGCCCATGGGACAGTGCTTGTGCTTAAGTGACCCTAATTTTACTGAATAATGGCCCCGGAGCAAAAGAAGAGTGATGCTGGCAATTCCAGTATGCCAAAGAGAAGCCCTGCAGTGCTTCCTTTAAGGTGAAAGTTCTGGACTTAATAAGGAAGGAAAAAAATTGTATTCTGAAACTGATAAGATCTACAGTGAGAACAAATTGTCTATCTGTGAAATGATGAAGAAGGAAAAAGAAACTCATGCTAGTTTTGCTTTCACACCTCAAACTGCAAAAGTTACAGCCACAGTACGTGATAAGTGCTTAGTTAAGATGGAGAATGCATTAAATTTGTACAATAAGCTATTTTCAGAGAGAGGCAACATTCACGTAACTTTCATTACAATATATTGTAATAATTGTTCTATTTAACTATTATTATTAATCTCTTAGTGTGCCTAACTTATACAGTAAGCTTTATCATAGATATGTGTGTGTAGAAAACAGCATGGATATACTAGAGTTCAGTCTTACCTGTGGTTTCTGGCATCTACTGGGGGTCTTGGAATGTATCGCCGGTGGATAAGGGGAGGCGACTGTAGCACCTTTTTTGCCTGTTGGTTTAGTGCACTTGAGGCAGGTGGTAATCTTAGCATAAAGTACAATGGAAACCATCATTGTGCCTCCTTGTGCATGTATTTCTCCTTTGAAAACCAAGACTTCCAAATAAACAGAACCGAAAATTGTGGGTATCTGAAAGACAAAATATGAAAATAGATTCTTAGGTTTCATAGTAGGAGAAGCCACTCTCGTTTTTGCTTCCTGATAATGACCTTCATATTTTGGCTGAGGGAGAAAGTGATGGTTTCTGGTTCAGAGTATATGCCAAAGCCCATAGAACTGTATATCAGCTTTCCCATGTGTTATTAGTCAGCTGGTCCCATAACTGAATCTCCACAACCTCACCCTCTTTCTGTAAAGCCAGCCGCTCCTGGGTTATAAACACTGGAAAACAAACAAATTCCATGGGTGTAAGATCACTGTCCAACTCCTCTGTCTCCAAGATGAGCTCCAGGGTAGGGAGTATTGTGTGTGTATTACCATGACGTGAAAAGGGCATTCTGTAAGGGAGCAGCATTGCAAACAGAAAACCGTAGCTATATTTAGAAAAGCTGTCTATTCTGGTGATGAAAAAGTGTTATGCCTCCTTCACAAAATACATCCAGTGGGATCAGCCTGCCACCAGGTGGATAGGTGATCTCCCCAAGCCATGATGCCATAGCATTGGCCTCTGCTGTTGGCCATGTCTCTATTCCTGTTGACCTGCTCAGTCTTGCTGGGGAGTCTGTGTTGTTGAACCAGTGTAGACTCCACTTCTCCACAGGTACGAGCAGTTTGCACCTGAACACCATGAGCAAACACTGTTATGGCTGGGGAAACAGAGAACTGACCTCAGTGGAATGGGCAGGATGAGCCCCCTGATTACTTAATATCTCATTGAAGTTGGTGTCCTTCTTGAGCATTTAAATGGCATAATACATCCCATATGCCTCTTGGCCATATTTTTTTCCACCAGTTCTCCAATTTTGTCTTCCTAAGTCATTGACTATTTGGCTGAACCATAATTCAAACAAGATTCCTACCTCTGGGCATCTCTGTATCTGGAAAAAGGGGAAAACAAGATTGATTGATTGTTTAATGATAAGCATTTATTGCTTATATGTCTTTTATTTATTGTTTTTTTATTGGAGTATAGTTGTTGTATTAGTTTCTGCTGTACAGTGAAGTGAATCAGTTATATGTATGCATATATCCCCTCCCTCTTGGACCTCCCTCCCCCCGCCCATCCCACCCATCTAGGTCATCACAGAGCACCGAGCTGAGCTCCCTGTGCTATACAGCAGGTTCCCACTAGCTATCTGTTTTGCACATGGTAGTGTATATATGACAATCCTAATCTCCCAGTTCGTCCCACCCTCCCTTCCCCCGTGTCCACATATCTGTTCTCTACGTCTGCGTCTCTGTTCCTGCCCTGCAAATAGTTTCATCTGTACCATTTTTCTAGATTCAACACATATGCATTAATATATGATATTTGCTTTTCTCTTTTTGACTTATTTCACTCTGTATGACAGACTCTAGCTCTGTCCACCTCACTACAAATGACCCAATTTTGTTCCTTTTTATGGCTGAGTAATATTCCGTTTTATATATGTACCACATCTTCTTTATCCATTCGTCTGTCGATGGGCATTTAGGTTGCTTCCATGACCTGGCTATTGTAAATAGTGCTGCAATGAGCATTGGGGTGCATGTGTCTTTTTGAATTATGGTTTTCTCTGGGTATATGCCCAGTAGTGGGATTGCTGGGTCGTATGGTAGTTCTATTTTTAGTTTTTTAAGGAAACTCCGTCCTGTTCTCCATAGTGGCTGTATCAATTTACATTCCCACTGACAGTGCAAGAGGGTTCCCTTTTCTCCACACCCTCTCCAGCATTTGTTTGTAGATTTTGTGATGATGGTCATTCTGACTGGTGTGAGGTGATACCTCATTGTAGTTTTTATTTGCATTTCTCTAAGAATTGGTGATGTTGAGCATCTTTTCTTGTGCCTCTTGGCCATCTGTACATCTTCTTTGGAGAAGTGTCTATTTAGGTCTTTGACCCATTTTTTGATTGGGTTGTTTGGTTTTTTGATATTGATTTGCATGAGCTGTTTGTATATTTTGGAGATTAATCCTTTGTCAGCTTCTTCATTTGCAAATATTTGCTCACTTTCTGAGGGCTGTCTTTTCATCTTGTTTATGGTTTCCTTTGCTGTGCAAAAGCTTTTAAGTTTCATTAGGTCCCATTTGTTTATTTTTGTTTTTATTTTCAAAATTTTGTGTAATAGGTACATTTCTAGTCACCACACCCCTTCTTGTTAGTGGAATGCTAGTCTTACAGCGTCCCGTTCCTTGCTGGTGGCTGCTACCAGGACAGTGTGAATAATCATCAGTAAAACAAGCCTGAATATTTCCCCCCCACACAGTCAACTGCTCACAGCGAAGTACTCGTAAATCATTGGTGCCTGTTGAGAAAAAACAGCAATGTAACAGAAATCAACGCCATGAGACTCTGAGCCACCTGTTAATTCAACTTATTTAGGACTTTAAGAACCGCTCAAGCGTAATGTGTGTGTGTGTATATATATATATATATATAATATCTCAGCTATCGGGGTATCTCAGCACAGTCAGGTTGACACATACAAGTAACCATCACACACGGAATGGAGAAATGGGCAGTGAACCAGAGCACGGATTGGCAGCTTGCTCCATGATTAATACTACCTGACTAATGATGGTTAGCCTGGGAATTGGGCATTTTATTTTTCGTGTCTTGTTGTAAATTTCGTGTTTATGAGGTTTCTTTAATCTCATCCTTGATGACTCTTTAAGTCCATTTAAAACCTTGAAAGATGGGCCTGTGTTCACCGTTGAAATTGCCCATGCTACTTTTTATTTTTAGCATCTGTTTCTCATTCATTTTTTTAAAATTATTTATTTATTTTTGGCTGTGCTGGGTCCTCGCTTCTGCACGAGGGCTTTCTCTAATTGTGGCGAGCGGGAGCTACTCTTCATCGCGGTGCGCGGGCCTCTCACTGCTGTGGCCTCTCCCATTGCAGAGCGCAGGCTCCAGACGTGCAGGCTCAGTAGTTGTGGCTCACGGGCCCAGCTGCTCCACGGCATGTGGGATCCTCCCAGACCAGGGCTCGAACCCGTGTCCCCTGCATTGGCAGGCGGACTCCCAACCACTGCACCACCAGGGAAGCCCTCTCATTCATTTTTGATGTGAGTTTTAGTCACAGCATTTCAGTTTTTTAATGGCATTATTTTAACAATATGGGACATATTGTCATACATTAGTGTTCCTTTCCTCCGTTTTGAAAATGCAGAGAAATAAACAGAAACTAGGCATTTACAAATTTTTCATTCCGTTTATCCAGCCATCCATTCAACAAACAGCTATCATGTCATGCCCTGCAGATACTAAGATAAATAAAACATAATTACTGTACTCAGGCAGCCAGAATATCTACTCCAGAGGGAAAAACAATGCTGAGGACATCAGTAATACGAGTTCCTGACCCGTACGTAGAAATGCACAGGTGCTTGATTCTGCACAAGTAGCAGCTGACTTTACTCCTTCGTGCCCACGAGTTTTTGTGCTCTGGAGTAAAAACAGATACCGATCTCTAGGGTCACTTCTAAATACTAACCTCCAAATTAACTGTGCCTCTTTGAATCCTGTGCCCCAGCCAAGCCCTTTTAATATCTCATTTACAAGATGTAATTACACCCAGATTCATGACAACACTGGGGTGTCTTACACTAGCCATCCTGGTGTTTGGCTGAACCCGTATGTTTTGATGCAATTCAACAACATTCAAAGGAGACTTGTGAGCCCCTATTATATTCCAACCACTGTAAGATTCCAAAGATAGTAAAACGCTATCTATTCCGGACGTTTGCATTTGTTTACATGCAGCAGTGATAACACTGCACGATGGGAACTGTGGAGCAGAAAGAGCAGCTTGAGAGATCCCGGGGTCAGGACACCTGAAACTCAGCCTCAACTATGCTTTTCAAGTACGTGAAGAAATATGGCAGATGCCTTTTGAGGGGCCTGGCATATAGCAAGTGCTCGATTAATGGTAGTTCACATTATATCATATTATATCGTGACCGCAGTTAGAATTCTTCTAGCAAATTCATGCATGACACAGAAGCACAGCACAGTGATGTACAGTATATTTGCAGTAAAATATAACCAGATGACATGAGCATTAGGCCTTTTGTTGCAGTCTACAGGTCCTTTGTTCGGTCTCTGGCGCTCAGGCTGGAGACTTCCAGTTGGTCCAGACCCAAGCTCACTGGCCACTTCCTCTGTCCCTCGCTCCTTCTAAGGAGCCCACCCACTGAACTTTTTTATTTTTTGGTTGTTGATTTTTTTAGTTCTAAACTTTTCCTTTGGTTCTTTTTTCATATCTGAGATGTTTTATTTTTTCATTTGTTTCCAGTTTGTTTGTGTCACCCACTGAAGCATTTTGAGGGCGGCTGCCTTAAAGTATCATATAATACTAACACTGGTCACCTCACTGTTGACACATCTGACTCTTGATTGACTGTCCCATTCATTCAGTTTGAGACTTTCTCTTTCTTGTATGATATGTGACTTTCACTTGAAATCTGGACATTTTTCTGTTGTTTTATGCGAGTTTGGATCCTATTGAAACCTTCTGCTTCAGCTGGCTTTCTCCAACGCCATCTAGCGGGAGACTAGGAAGGCGCCGCCTCATGACTGACCAGTGGGGATAGAAGTCTGGCTTCCCCCCCAGCCTGCCTTTACACCAATGCGTGGGGTCCTCCTTCCTGCAGGTAGCAGGGGCACTCTGGCTGGCCGGTGTGCCTCAGAACTGCACCCGTGTGCCCTACGGGGACCCACAAGGGTTTGGGGTGCCTCAAGAGAGTGGAAATTCAGAGGGTGGCTTGGCTTTTTCTGCTCTGGGTGGTAGCAGGGCACCATTTTTCCTGTGGTGTTTGGCTGGAGTATAGAAGTTACAATCTAAAAGCTTTTTGTCCAGCTGGGCTTTCTCATTTCTAAGGCCAGAGAGAACAGCTTTATGTTGGGGTTTCTTTTCTTCATTCCCATCAGTATTTCTCCAACTCCAACTCAGGATTAAATAAGGCAAAAGAAGGCCCAGGAAACTTACCACCATGTCATTCCTTGGGTCCTAAGGCCCCAGACCAGTGTGACTTTTCTTCTTTCTACCCTGCAGACTCTTCTGATATTTGCTTCTTATTTCAAATCCATGGTTGTGCTTAGAGGGAGAAATAGGAAAAGGTGTTTCTACTAAACGCTCCTCCAAGTAGAAGTCGAGAGAGAAATTTAAAGCATGAAAAATTAAAATCAACTTAATGTAGTAGCATTGGTGTTTGCATCGCTATCCGACAGTTTTAAATTGCTAATCAAATTCACATAACTCAACCCAGAATTAATTAGCAAGTGCCTAGGGAATGCAAACTAATGTAAATATTAGCTTTGATAAAAAGTAATTAGTAGGGCAGAGTTAGCAGCACAACAAAATGGATTTATTTCAAATTCAAATAGTGATGCTTTAAGGATTATCAACTCTTTGGGATTAGATGAATAATCAAAAACTGAAAATTCCCTCTGACATTCACAAATGCCCTTATTTTTCAAGACTCACCTTATTAGATATGGTTAAAGGGGGAAATTAAGATAAAGCTAGTGTCCTAAAAAGGTAACAAATTCTAATAAACAAATAAAAATGTTTGATCTAGAGAGGGAGCCAAACTCTGAGGCTAGAGTGGGCCTGGGATGGTGGGCTGTGCAGAAAGGACCTGGTGGAGGGAAGTGTTTTCAGGCCAGTGTGGAAACAGCTTCCCTCGCAGTCCTTCGCTGCAAACGAGTGGTGGAGCCTGCAAAGCGTATTGTGTTGATATACTATACCAGGAGAATTTCGGGACCCAGTAAGAAATCAAAGTCTCCCGTTAGCTGGCCTTCCAAGGAAGTGAGAAGGAAAGGGAGGAAAACACAACCAACCGTTTTCTATTCCAGTAAAAAGAAAGTACAGGAAAGGGAATGAACACAATATTCACTGGAAACGTAAAGAATCTGCCCAAATTATGAGTCATCCATGTTCAAAAACTCCTTTTAGCGTGAGGTAAAGTTTTATTGCCTTTATTTCATTATGATCTGGAAGCCATAGGATGTGGAAGCCATATTTTATAATCTGGGGTTATGTATAAATGTTGTAATTGTAGTTTCTTCCCATGCTTTCACAAGACTGTCCTGGATACCAATTCTCGTGGTCCTGGATTTGTCTGATGCCCTTTTTTTTTTTTTTTTTTGCGGTACGCGGGCCTCTCACTGTTGTTGCCTCTCCCGTTGCGGAGCACAAGCTCCGGACGCGCAGGCTCAGCGTCCATGGCTCACGGGCCCAGCCGGCATGTGGGGTCTTCCCGGACCGGGGCACAAACCTGTGTCCCCTGCATCGGCAGGCGGACCCTCAACCACAGTGCCACCAGGGAAGCCCTGTCTGATGCCCTTTTGACAGTCCAGAGTGCTTAAGCCAGGACTGCACTTGGTTGCCTTTGCTTAACAGTTGTGTTCCAATGAAATAAAACTCGTGACTTGGCCATCCTCAAAACCGCAAATGAAATTAACATTTTTAATAGCTGCAGTTTACCTTTCAAATTCTGCCAAGAAGATGAAAAGGAAAATTAGTGAAATTTTATTTTGATAGATAACATAGAAGGCATTTGGTAAAATCCTGTAACTAATTCATAGATTGCCAATGAAATGTCCCAGACAAACATATTTGTTCTCAAAATATGACAGACATTGCCCACTTCCAGGTGGATATAGGCAGACTACCGGTCTGTACCTAAAGCTTGCCGCTTCTTTCCATTCAAGACCATCAGTCATTCTTGGCCTCTGTGGAGCAGTTTAGAGCGTGTCTTAGAACCATTCAATTTTATAACTAGAAAGGAATTAAATAATTCTGTACAAACCTGTTTTTTAAAGAGGATAAAGTCTGAGGACAGAGCCCAAGAACTTGCCCTTTCTGGGACAGCAGGTGGAAGAACTATAACTGTGACCTGGACTCTCCGAGTCCCAGAAGCTGTGACCTGTAACGAAGATGCAGCCCTGACCTCATCCCCACCTGCCAGGGCCACAGCCACTGGGAGGTCCTGCATTTAAACCTGCCTTTTTCACTAGCTGACCGTGGAACCTTGGTCCAGTCATGTAACTTTCCGAGGACTCACATTCTTTCTCTGTTCCGAGAGAGAAATGGATGACATAACTTCTAATGTTCCCTCCAATGTGAAAATTTTATAATTCGATAAGCAATTCTACACTCAAATATTGTACTGTCAAAACTAAATAGCTAAATGCAAATAAATACAATAAATCCTCACATGCGGTGAATACTCAGTCTTGTCTGTTACATATTTCAGCTTGTGTCCTGCTGAAAGTGTGGGGACCAAGTGTGTCCTGCCTGGTGTTAAAATAAACAGAAGAAGGTAACTTTCCTGGTGTATATATTGTGGTTATTGAAGATTCCCATTTTAGCAAGTTCAGAAGATTTTACCCTTGCTTTTCTACCCATCACTGCAGAGGTAAGACTTTATAAGCCACATTGTAAAAGCGGAAACATCTGCATTACACTCTGGAGAGTGGCCATACAGGAAGCAGCGTTTGCCTACCCATCCCTGGTCAGGGAACTAAGATCCCACATGCTGCCTGATGTGGCCAAAAATAAAATAAAACACTGCCATTAAAAAAAAAAAGAACAATCTACCTTGTCTTCTCCATCTTACTGAGCTGTGAGGTTGTACACCACTGGGCCTTGGAATTTAGGGAATTAAAGCTCTGAATGGCGGGGTGTACTATCCCAACAGAGTAGGGGTAGGAGTGGGTGCTGAGGGACGGGTTGCTGTGTCCACCTCCATCATTTCTCCTCTGGTTCTGGGTACAGAGAGGACGACTCTCCCTGCAGGACCTAGAGTTGGGCGTGACCACGTGGTGAGTCTGGATTGATCGTGTGTGCACAGAAGTCACTACCAAGCTATAATTGCTGCTGTTGGATCCTCTCGCCCTTTTGGGGGAACCCGAATGACAATGTGTGTCTGATGGTGCAGGTAAAAACTGCCGGAGCCCAGATCAGAGGGGCTGCTGGCCACGTCGTGAAAGTCAGGTCTCGGTAGACCACCTGGCACAGCGTTGAGTTCAGACATCTGAGGACTAAACCGTGGGGGTGTGACGTCGGTGAGCTTCGGGGCCCACTTCTTCTCCAAGGTACCCTTGCTGTCCTCACTGGTTCACTCGTCACCCACACTTGTCTCCTGTTCCAGTCCTGAGACAGCCACTCAAGAGCCTCGTCTCTCTGGATTCTCGAAAACGTGCCCAGAAAGTCCTGAATGTGCCAAGGATCCGAGCTCCATGTACAGCTCCGTGCTCTGCATCACAGAGCAATTCCCACCAAGCCGCCATCCTGACTCTGGGAGAAGTTACTCTTTCTTTAGTTTTGGGCACTGCTTTCCAAATCTGTGTGAACTCTGTAAAAACACTTCAGACATTTCCTCCAATTTCAGCTCGATCATCTGATCCTAAAGAGGGAAAATCAACATCAACCAGTTAGAATACAAAATCAAATGAATATGAAGCTAACTGCAGGGTGTTTGAAACTCAGGTTTGCATTTACAGACCCAGACTGTGCAGGACCAATGCCTTCATACCTTTGTCTAAAGGATATGTGACCGTGGAATCAAAGAGGCAAGCAAGACAAGGTTTCATACTTCTGTCTCAAGACACATCAGCAGAATTCCCTGACAGGCAGAAGCTTTCTGAATACCGAGGAGCCTTTTATCATCGTGCCAGACGCTTCTCTGGCTTCCACGTTTCAGGGCTGCTCTGTATAATTTAGAATGCCATTTATAGAATTGCATAGAAGTTTTGCTAGGGGATATCAGCTGAAAATAAAAGAAGAACTTTGCTGATATGTGAAGTGCACTTAAAGTATAAAAATCTCAAATATAAAATACAAAATGGTAATGTTCAAACTGATTTGGAAATGCACATTTTACTAAAGGATTTCTTCAGGCATGCTGGGCATAGGCCTGATATTTTTTTTATTCCAAGTTTGAGAATCTTTGCTTTAAACTTTCCTATACATCAGAATCAACACAAAACTTTCCCTCAAGTTAAGCGTGAATTAGCAAGAAGAGACCTTTTGGGCAACGTGGAAGTTTTTCCAGCTGAGAGAGGCAGATGTGAAAGGCGAAGAAGTTTCCCTTTGATTTCTTTCATGTTTCTTTTGCCTTTCCACCATCATTCGTTCACATTGGGGTTCCTCTTTTACATATGCTATGTAGTGAAAACTTAGGATCGGTAGTAAGAACTCTTTGTTTGAGCTGTAAATGCTGGAATGTTATGGACTGAGGTTTATTTCACAGACTGTATTTTGGAAGTTCTAGGTTGTGCGAATTAAATTAGAATGCATGTCAATGTCTCCCTTATCATAACTGTTGTTCATGATTTATTATCCTGTTCATATTGGTTTGCATCTTTTGTTTCCTGTTTGTATTCTGCTCCATTTATTTCATACTTTCAGTGATCAATTTTACAGAATATACTATTTGACAGCAGATCTTCAAGCTGATCTAAATTGTATTATATAATATGCATGAAATGCTATTTAATTGGGATTGTTTTAAACAGGTGTCTCTACGTCAATATGCACATATTAAAAAGTAAAAAAAAGTATGAAAATATAAATGTAGACTATCCTATAAAATGGGGCTGTGAGTGACATAAATGTATCTCTTTATTTTTTATATTACCCAATTTTCCTAAAAAGTTCAATGCAAATAAGAATGTTTATACTCTGAATTATTTTTCCATAGGTGTGTAATGTGTATAGACACAGCCTATAATCCTCTGCTCCCAAACAATAATTTCTTGAAGGCTGACCAGTGTTCAGCTCAGGATCCCTCAGTTCTTTGGAATGGACGTGACGGCCCTACAATGGCCAGTAACCCTCGCAGCCACCGGCCTGACAGCCCGTGTAACAGGTGGTCTCCTCCACACGGTGGCCGCGCGGCTAGACCCCTCCTCTGTCCTCACCTACATCAGAGCGGATAGGAAACATGCTGCATCTTTATCTCTGCTCCTCTGGTCTTTTTTTCTCACCACAATTAAAATTTTCTCTAAATTACTGGTTTTAACCAGTTAGCTTATGATAGGCCTTAGGTATGTGATTTATTTTATATGCTTGTGCTTGGAGGTTGTTGATCTTCTTGAGTTTGTATATTTTACAGAATTTATCAAATCTGAAAAAAAATGGCCATTATTTCTTCAGATACTTTCCCATTCTTTCCTCTCCTCTCCTCCTTCAGGGACACCAGTAACATATCTATTCAGTCATTGGTATTTATTCCACAGCTCTCTGATGAGCTAATTATTTTGTTTTATTCTCTTTCTGTATATTTTTTCAGATAATTTTATTGCTGTGCCTTGAATTTTTCACAGTGCCTAATATGGCAGTAATCTCATCCAAAGTTTGTTTTGTTTTGGTTTTTTACAGCCTGATTGAGACAGATTTCATGTACACAAAACATTTGCCCATTAAAAGAGTACAGGTCAGTGGTGCCCTCAAAACAAGCTAATTTTAGAATATTTTCATATTCTCAGGAGCAAACATAATACCCATTAGCAGTAATTCCCATTTCCTTTCCTCTGCCCCCCTTCTCCCAACCCCAGGCAAACACTAAGACACAGGGTGTCCACGTGGATATGTCTATGCTGGCTATTACACATAAGCACGGTAATAGAACACCTGGTATTTGGGGACCAGCTTCTTTCACGTGGCATGATGTCTGCAGAGTTTATCCGTGTTGTAGCATGGAGCCCTGCTTCATTCGTTTTTACTGCTGAGTCATATTTCATTGTATGGATGGGCACATTCTGGTCATTCATTCATCACGTGATGGTGGATGAACATTTACGTTGCTTTCACCTTTTGGCTATTAGGAATAAGGGTGCTGGGAATATCTGTTTCCAAGCTTTGGTGTGGATGCATCTTTTCATTCCCTTGGGTGTGTACCTAGGAGTGGGATTGCTGGGCCCCTATGGCAGCTCTATGTTTATCATTTGGAGAAAATATCGTACTGGTTCCCAATCAGATGCAATATATGTATTTATACATTCTCCACGTTCTCTCCAACGTTTATTATTGTCTGTCTTTTTTATTTTAGTCATCCTTGTGCATGTAAAGTGGTCACGAAGATTTACTCCTATGTCTTCATCTATGAATTTTGCAGTTGTAGCTCTTACACTTAGGTCTGTCATCCAACTAACATGTACCATAGTGCATCTAGAAGGAAACATAAGAGAGTATCTGTGGGACCGTGGGGTAGGCAGATCTTGGGGAAATGTAAACTAAAACTGCTGTTCACTCAAAGCAACAACAGACACCACCCACATGGACCCACGTGGCAGCCTCATCATCGAGTTTGAGAAGCAAAGTGCAGGGCACGTGGTGGTTTCTCATTGACTTAAACACGGCCGTGCCTTTGGACAGAGCATCATCACTCCCAGGTGTTTAACCAAGAGAAACGGGGCAAAAAAATATGTCCACAAAGTACTTACACAAGAATCTTTGCAGCAGCCTTGTTGATAAAAACCCCAAAGGTGAAACGACCCAAGCTCCATTAACAGCAGATTCATTGATAAGCACAGTGTGACACATTCATTTAACAGAATGTTACTTTGTGGTAGAAATGAGCAATCTCATGACACACCCATCCACATGAGTCAAAAATAATACTGTGAGTCCCACTGACACGAAGTCCAGCACAGCCGAAGCTTATTTACGGTGAGAGACGTGGAGACTTGGTGGCCCAGTGTGAGGAGGGGTTTGATCTTGAAGGGGCACAAGGGGACTTTCCGGAGGGATGCAAATACGCCATAGTCCTGTTTGGCGGGGGGTGGGGGGGCTTTTTCATAGACAATGCCATTGTCAAAAAACATATCAATATGAACACTTAAAATCCTTTTATTGTATTTTAATTATATCTCGACTGAAAAAATATATATAATCCAATGTGGAGCCAGGACATGGGTAGAGATGGAGGGTATAAAAGAAGCAAGATTGATAATTTTCAAGTTGGGGGATGCTTAGTTGTATATCCATCATATCATCCTCTTTCCTTTTGTTTGGTTTTAAAGTATTTCATAGTTAAAATTTATTCTTAAAGTACTAGACACATTGAAGAAAGGGAAAGTGGTGACACACTGGGACACTATGAGAAAATTGGGGAATGTTTAACGAGTGGAGTCACATTAGAATTGACATAGATATACTGCACAGTCAACTTTCAGTTTCACTTGTACTCTGGAAAATTGAGAATGGAGAGGTAAAAAGGTAAAAACAAAGATCGGTTCTCTTATCTGGTTACAATCAACAAAGTACATCAGATGAACCCTAAATCCAGCCCATGAAGAAACCCACCTGCAGGGGATTTTTACACTAAAAAAGCCAGAAATATTAATATCTACTAATAACATGAAGCATGAGGATAATATGAAATTAAACTTTAATAAATAGGATCCTACTGTATTTGCCAAGTGAGTTATTAATAGAATTTTTGAAATTTGACTTTAACACCATTACAGAAACAGCGGTATTGCTTTTCTCTCATGCAGACTAAACATAAGGCTTTAACCAAAACTTTATATATTACTGCAAATACTGTGGCCTATCCAGAGTCTGCTATAATTGCAGACTTAGTGTGTGGGTCAGAGAAGTGTTTTCATTTTCTGTTTTGCAAATTCTGTCACCTTTAAGGTTGAATCTGCAAATCAAATCTGTACTTACAGCAGTGAAAGAAAGCAATACTAAAACTAATAAGAATTTGGGGAATATTGTGCCAGAAAATATGTCATGACACGTTCATGAAATCGATCAGAAATATGATATAAAGAGATAATCTATAAACATCCTCATTATAAATGAACAATGATTGATTTTTGAAGAATGTAAATCATTTGCATTTGCTTAATCCATTGTTTTCTTTACAATCAAGTGTTCTGCCATGAAGAACAGAGACTTTAGAAAATTATATTTACATAAAATAATTAAAATTATTTTATATTTATTTTATAATACATCCTCTGATCACTTCTTTCAAAATTCCCCTCAGAAATTCTGATTTTTGAGTATTTCCTCAGAAATTTCTTAGGAAAATAAAACAATGAATTGAAGAAAAGTGCACATACGTCACGAAATTCACATTTCCTGAAGTTGAAATCAGAGACTATAGATTTCGAAGTTTGCCTCATAAACCTGTTTTCTGCGAAATCTAGTGAGACATCCAAGATAAACATGGGGACAGGTTTGGCAAGTGCGGCTGAATGGACATCAGTTGGATAGAAAGGACATTCATCTCTGCTCAGGATGCATTTGGCTGGCTGAGCTGGAGCTCTGGGCAGTGACTAAGCACTCCTTTCCTACAATTACTCCCATTCTCTCTCCTGAAGAATATTTATGTCTACTGGTACCTCTGGTGCTTTTGTGTAATAGTAAGAGGAGAGAGCAGTTGCTGTTGAGGAGGAGAGCCTAACAGAGAGGGGAGTGGGTTAGGGTGTGTGGCTCCGGGAGGGGGATTTCACCCCTAAGCCAGGAGTGGGGGAGGGGGGCAGAGGACCAGACGTCACAGCAAACCCGGGGTCTGCGGCTCTGGGATCTTTGCTGTTGATCCTGGGAGATTTGCTGTGGACCCCAGCATAAACGGGGGGGCTCCCCTCCCCTCATGCTCCAGCATCCCTAGGGAGGGAAAATCTGGGGTACCAGGAACTGGAGACCCCATTTTATGCCTCCATGGCTCTCTGAGGCCTTGACGTGCTGGTTTGGGGGTTAATGTGAAACAAGCTTTCATAGGAAAACAGAGGGAGTCTATGTGTCGGTCTGATTTCCAGTAATTAGGCTTTGGGAAGATGCTCCTATAATAATTTGGGTAGAAATAATAGAAGTCTTTCCTGAATTTCTAGTAACTGTGAGGAAAGAATTGGACCACATACGTGTGATTCTCAGCATTGCTTTCTTTGCTAATACAACAGAGTCTCTCTGTTAATGCTTCTCTAACTGACCTTGGCTCACTTGGTCCATGACTCTGCGTAGGAAACTGTGTCCACTGAAGCGGGAAGGAGGTGGGAGGTGGCGGGAGCCCACCCACTGAGGGCCCAGGTGTCCTTGTAAAAGTCACACGGATGATTCCAAGGCACCTGGAGGAGAGTGCTTCAACTCCATTCAAAATCTCCACTTTACAGGCATCACTTACATGCAGAATTTTTTTAAAAATCTGAAACTCACAGAAACAGAGTACAAAAGTGATTGCCTGGGGTTGCAGTGGGGGCGGGGTGGGAGGAAGGCGGGCGTGGTTGGAGACCTTGGTCCAAGGGAACAGACTTTCAGCTGTAAGATGAATAAGGTCTGAGGATCTAACGTGTACCACGGTGACTAGTTGTTAACACTATACTGTATAATTGGAATTTGCTAAGAGAGTACAGCTTAAATGGTCTCACCAAAAAGAAAAAAAAAGATAAGTATGTGAGGTGATGGATGTGTTAATCAACTAGATGGGGGATTCCGTCCACAATGTATATAGATGTCAGATCACCACGATGCACACTCTCAGTATCTCACAACTTTATATTATTACACCTCAATAAAGTTGAAATAAAACAAAATCACTGCTTTACAGATTAACTTACAGTTAATATAAATGTCCCCAGGCGTCTGTGTTTTAAGCACTGTCTGTACCCGTGGACAATAAACCAATGAATGTGTTTCATACACCTGAGTCCAGTCAGGATCATATAATCAGAAGCACTCTCATTGTCACCTGTACATAAATCCAGCACATCACCCTGGAGCACCTGGTTCTCTGTTGTTGATTTCTCACTAAGTTCTTGGTTTCTATGAATCTCACCTTTGGTAAGAGATACAACCATTCCCTGTGCATGTTATAATTATTACATAAAGAAAATTCAAATTTCTTTCCTTTACACTAATCATACCTTCTATGAATTCATCTATTTAGTTTACTAGGTGAGTTTAACACTCCCCTGTTCTGAGTTGTGCGCTACTTTTTTTTTTTTTGCGGTACGCGGGCCTCTCACTGTTGTGGTCTCTCCCGTTGCGGAGCACAGGCTCCAGACGCGCAGGCTCAGCGGCCATGGCTCACGGGCCCAGCCGCTCCATGGCATGTGGGATCTTCCCGGACCGGGGCACGAACCCGTGTCCCCTGCATCGGCAGGCGGACTCTCAACCACTGCGCCACCAGGGGAGCCCCTGTGCGCTATTTTGAAACTCAATTTTAAAACTTACTTAATAAATTGCTCCTATCATTAGTTTGTCCAGCTTTTAAGGATGAAAAGACCATCTGAAGAAATGGAATCACCATCACACTCTCTTATTGTGTCTTCCTTTGTCTTCTTCAGATGGTGAACTGAGCCCCAGAGGTGGAGCGAACTCCCAAATCCATGCCTGGCATGTAACTGGATGGGAGACTTAAGCCCCAAACACATCGATTTGTGAATAGAAATGATACTGAGAGAACAGCAGGCACCCGACTGTGACAAGAATTCCCCTGTTTCATTTTGTCAAGCCGGTGAGTGGATTGCGATTTGCACTTAGAACTCAGAATGCTAAGTCTCACTCCAATGCCTGAAATTCAAGGAAAAGTCAGGAAGGTGCTTTGTTGTATATGAAGTTGTAGTCAGTTTCCTCTGCTTTTTGGAGATGTTTTTCTTAGCCTAGTCCTTTAGAGAAAAACATATTGTGAAATAGTTACTTAACCTTGTCACACATAGCCGGGTATTTATTTCTAGCAAGCTTGAAACTCGAACGAGTTTTAAAGTTTTTCAATCAGTGATATTACAGTCAACACTGACAGCAATTATGAAATGATTTACAGTCGCTCTCCTCAGTCTAATAACTTTCTGAGTTGTGGGGGAAATGTGTTTCTATAGTGTTCCAGAACCTAAGAAACACAGAAAAGAGATTTACAAAAACAGGAAATTCTAAAATAGATGAAGAAAGTAACTTTGGTCACAGGATTATACATAGAGAAAATGTATCAAGAATGCATTTTTCCTCAACTGTTTTGCCTTATTAATCATAGAACTCAAGCTTTGCGTTTGAGATCAAATATTTAATCCACTTATCTATTTGTTTTAGAAAAACACTATATCACTTCATGTATTTATTGCGCACAAGATGAGTGTTCTAAGAGAATCATCATAAGGTGGCATGGAAACAGGCAAAGAAAAATGCTAATGTTGCCTTAATCAGGGAGATGTGACAGTCAAACTAAGACTTCGTAAATGTTGAATTCCGTTAGCTACACAGGGAAAAAAGGTTATTTTCAGGAGAAGGGTGAGCATACTGCACCTAATTGTCAATGCGTAAAAAGTGCAGTGTGTTTGAAGTATGACAGTGAATTTGATAAAATGTGACTGTTGCCAATTGAGTTTGAAGGTGCCAATTTGTAAATGCAAGTCACGGTCCGGCATGTGCCTGAGGGCTCCACGTGTGAGGGAGAGGAGTTTGGTCTTCTTCCTGCAGGCTCT
The DNA here is from genome assembly GCF_005190385.1 of Monodon monoceros. Lineage (NCBI taxonomy): Eukaryota > Metazoa > Chordata > Mammalia > Artiodactyla > Monodontidae > Monodon > Monodon monoceros. The sequence continues at coordinate 24,977,254 of NW_021703773.1, read as the reverse complement.
GCAGGGCCAGGGGTGGACAAACAGGGCCAAACTGTAGTGAGGGGTTGACTCCATTCCCCCCCGGAATATCTCAACAAGTGATTATTCCCAGCCTATGGCTCAATTATCGTTTTACTTCTCCCTTACAACCATCCTTTTAGAAGTATCTTCAATACCTGTCTGGTACTTGATTTGTACTCATTAGCTGAAAAAAATATCAATGACAATTGTAAAGCATTAGTGATGATGGTACGAAGTCTCGCTGCTGTGCACACTCCCCTCTGAAGATCGGTCCTCGGGTACCATCCCCTTCAGTGAGTGCTTAGAATCCATCCTTTTCAAGCCTTTATTGTTTATCTGTGAATCCCAAATGTGGGGAGAATAAGGGATGCCTTCCTCCAGAAGGTGCTCATACAATCAAATGTATTGGGTGTTTATTAAGAAGTAATTTAATGAGACTTGGATGTCACAGTGCAAATTCCCAAAACCCATTTGCCCCAGCAGAACTCCTCAATCTAAACCTCAACTGTTTTTATTTGCTTTAATGAAAATTTTAAGTGAATAATTTACAAATTAATATCATTTGCCTATGCAGATGTTTCACAGAGTAACAGAATATCAAATTCCATGTCAGTCTATAGATTATAAAAATGAAAAACGCTATTTGCTACAAAATCTTCTGCCTTTATTCGTGAATGGGTTTAAAACATCCTTTGGGAAGCAGAGCACATAAAAACATAGCTTCCATTTAGTGAGTTCTCTCCATGTGCCACATAATAGTAAAAGTTAGCACTTGAAGTTTGCTGAGCTAAGTCCTTTATATTTTGTTATCTGATTCAAAACTAGCACCAAAACCATGAGGAAAGTATTATTTTTATTTCCATTTTACAGAGGAGTAAACTGGTTGTTAGATAAACAAACTTTGCCTGGCACTAGTGCGTGGGTACAGACTTTCTGATTCCAAATCTTAACTGCTCTTGACCTCCCCCACTTACTTCCCTTGTATCTTCTAGACTTTATCTTTAATTATGCCAGGTAACCCCAAAGCCGCCTATTTGGACCATGATAGTTGAGTCTCATCTAAAATTAGCTGTGCTTTGACATTTCAAAAATTTAAAGTGATGAGCAGTTAAAAATACCACAATGAGGGACTTCCTTGGTCGTCCAGTGGTTAAGACTTTGCCTTCCAATGCTGGGGTGCAGGTTCGATCCCAGGTCAGGGAGCTAAGATCTCACCGCCAAAAAACCAAAACATAAGCAATATTGTAACAAATTCAATAAATACTTTAAAAACAGTCCACACCAAAAAAAAAACTTAAAAAAAATACAATGGAACATTTTATTGTACCTCATATGGGGGTGTGATTGAGGATAATATAGAGATATTTTAAAAGCCATTTTTTTAAATGGGATAGCAAAATGGAAATGATTGGTTTGTTGGCTTTTAGTTTCAGTTAAAGAGATAAATTGAATCTTACACAGTCACAAATGTGATTTGTTGTAAAGACACCGTGAATTACTTAGGTAGGCATGCTTTCTGTCCCCCTCCCCACCCCACCCCCCACCCCCGCCGGTAATTAGGAAGCTTAGGAAGTGCTAAGCCAAATCCACAGACCATTATTAGTAAATGTGAAAGCTGATAGAATGAATTGTAATGCTAACTTGCTTTGGCTTTTCCTATGTTTTCTTCATTTATTTTCTGCTTTGCTCAGATTACCTCTCCTTAGTTTTATTTGTGCTGCACGTTTTTGGAATGAAATTAGATGTAATTAATTTAATAATTGATTCAATAGTTGGGAAATGATATAATTTAGTTAGTACTCAACAAATATATGTTTGTTTATGTATGCACTAATTTAACTCATGTGTATTTTTTACTTACCATATACCAGGTAAAAGCTTATTTTAAAAACTTTTTAAAAAATGAACTCAGGGTTTAAGTTGACATGCAAATGATTTCTGAAGAAATTGAGCTGCCACTCATTAAAATTGTCAAAAATTGGGGAGAATCATTATATATCATTATTTTGCACATCTATGAATATAGTCTACAAAAGAAACAAGTGATATATTCCATTGTCTACGCTCTATCTTGCATGAATTTACTTAAAGCTTAACCACTTAAAGTCACATTTGAAATTTTTGGTTGGTAACCTGGGGAAAAAAGATATAAAATTAGTTCACACAAAACGGCAAAATGACTCTAACGGTAAGTAGAGTTGCATGCTAAATGATTCTCACATTGCTGGCGAAATCAAATAACGGAGCGATCTAGAGTTATGGACAAAGCACCACTGCAGTGCCTTCTTCCTGAGACAAGGTAAGTGGTGAGTCAGCGTGGGTTCTTAGGATGCCATCAGATAAAAACCTCGGCTTCCACCAGGAATGGCGCTTCTGTCCTGATCCTGACCTGGCTCCATCCGCTTCCTCCACAACACTGGCCTGACCTTGACCCCATAAATCCGTGCTGCCTCTTCTGACACATTAAGTGATTGTAATTACATAATGTGTGTGCACCTCACCTCATTTCCCCAGAGCACTATGTTGGTGAATTGCTTCCATGATTCATATGTGGATTTATACACACATTCCCTTGTTACAGGACACTTGTGTGGCATATATGTGGGGATGTTATAAACAGTGAAGTGCTGGACATCCCAGCACGTGTCATTTGGTAAACACCTCCTAGAATTCTGTTCCAGGAGTGGAACCCCTGTGCCATAGGGTTTTGCCAGACAGTCACCCAAAGCGGATACATAGATGTACACTCCACAGGTAGTCTGTGAGACTTCTCTAGTGGCTCAAATCCTTGCTAACTCTTGGAAGTTGGCATCTTTTAAAAATTTAGTTGTTCTATTGGGTGTCTAAAAATTTATGGCTTTAATTTTCATGTTCCTGGTGGTAAATGAATTTCAGTGTATTTTCATCTTTAGTCATTTTAATATCACTTTTTCATTTGTTGTAAGGGGTCTGTTTGTTCATTTTTCTATTAAGTTAATTTTTATTTTTTATTAACTTATAAATATATACATTATATATATATATACACACATATATATAGAGATTGATTCCAAAGTTCCAAATATAATATACATCTAAAAGTGAAAGGAAAAATAAAATACACCACAAAAAGCATTGAATATTAAGGAAATTACTGATAGATATTTTAAAACACACCATAAAGAGAAACAGCAATGTATATGCATATTATTTGGTGGACTTTGATGGGGATTTCATATATATATGTTAATTTGGGGAATGGAAATCTTTATAATACTGAGCCTACCAGCCACAGTACTGTGTATTACTCCATATACTTACATCATCTTTAATTTTTCTCGGTAGGGTTTTGCTGTTTTCAGTATAGAATATTCTGATTTTATGAAGAGTTGTATAGCCTCCTCTCTCTTTCTATGTTCTTTGGAAGACTTTGTATAAGATTGCTGTGTTCTGTTTCCTAAAAGATGAAAGAATTCACCAGTGAAGAAATCTGTGTCTGGAATTTACTTTGCAAAGGTTTAATTATGGACTCAATTTTTAAAATATATATTGGATTATTTAGATATTTGTTTACTTTTTCTGTCAGATTTGACAGGTCGCATTGTTGAGAATGTATTTATTATACCAAAATGCGAACTCTGTTGGTGTAAAATTGTGCCTAATCTCCTTTCATTACCTTTCTGAGGAGGACATGATCAGTTCTACTGCTTTCCATCACTCCTCATACTTGGAATTTGTCTTCTCTCTCTTCTGCACTTGTTAGATCATTCTTGTTAGTTACTCACAATTCTATTCTTGTCAAAGTACCAGCTGGTGGCTTTGTAGATGTTATTTAGTATATATTTCCTTCTATTTCATTGATTTCTGCTTTTATCTTGATAATTTCCATCTTACCAATTTCCTTAGATTTAATTTGCTGGCCGTCTTCTAGCTGCTGGAGACAGCAATTTAAATTATTGCTATTTCAGCCATTCTTCTTTTCTAAAATTTGCATTTGTGGCTACACATTCTCTCAAACAATAGCCTTCAGCTGCATTTCACGATGTTTATATGCTGTCTTTTTATTATCATTTAGTTCTAAATATTCGAAATTTAAAAAACACTGTGATACCTTCTTTAACACATTATTTGAGTCTGAATTAATTTACATGTAACTGGAGATTTTCTAGTCATTTCTTTAGTAATTGAATTCTAGCTTAACCCAGTTGTGAAAAGAATACATATTATGAATGATTTCCATTTTTCGAAATATGTTGAGCCTCATTTTATGAACAAGCCTATTGTCAATTTTGGTACATGTTCCATGTGCACATGAAAAAGGAATGTGAGTTTGGTTTTGTTGATTTCCATGTTGCATACATTACAATCATGTTATTCAGATTTGTATTCTCCCAATTTTTGTTTTCCTCTATCAGCAATTGAGAGACCTTTGTTAAAGTGTCCCACCACGATTGCAGATTTATTGTAAATCTTGTTAGTTCTTTCAGTTTTTAGCTCTTCTTAGTTTTAGTTCTTTCATTTTTTGCTTCAGATATTTAGAAACTGGATTATTGGAAGTATATGGCTTTAGGATTCTATCTTTCTGTTGGACTGACCCCATTTTAATTAGCAAATAGCCTTCTTTATTTCTAGTAAGTCTTAAAGTCTAATTTGCCTGATATTGTCATAGATTCTGTATCATTTCTGTTTAATGTTTGTATGGTATGTATTTTTTCATGCTATTACTTTCAACCTGTGTGATTATACTTCAGATGCCAGTTCTGATGAGCATGTAATTGGGATATGTTTCTTATAAAGTCTGACAACCTTTGCCTTTTATTCAAGCTGTTCAGACAGCTTATATTTAATGTAATTACTGACAAACTTGATTTAAATCTGGTATCTTTGTATCCATTTTCTTTTTTTCCTACCTACTTTATGCTTTATTCATTTTCTTTATTTTTTAGATGTACTACATTTTTTATTTTTCCATTTTTCCTGTATTCATTAATTACACAGTCCTCTAATATTCCTTCGATGATTACAACATTCAAACTTGCATATTACAGTCTGATCCATACTTTATCACTTTGCCAATACCTTAGAGCCTTAAATCAATGTTGTATTTCCTTCTCTGACTTTTACATAGTCTTTGTTATGCATATTTGTTTTATACGTATGTCAATTTCCACAAGAAATTGGAATTATTATTTTACACAGTCAATAATTCATATTTGTCCCACATATATGACCCTTTTGTGTATTTAAGTTCTCTTGCATTTTGTAAATCGCTCTTTTCTGTAAGAACTTGCTTTAATACTTTTACTAGTGCAGGTCTGCTGGCAAAAAAAAAAAAAATCCTGTTTTTTAAACTAAATCCTCTCTTCCTTTTGGAAGAATATTTTTATTTGGAGAAGAATTCTGAATTGGTAGATATTTACATTCATTCTTCAAATAAACATATACTTCTAAATTGTCTGGCCTCCATTATGTCTGCTGAGATATTAGCTGATAAAATACCCTTTAATTTCATATGTGTCCCTCTTTTATTTTCTAAAAAAATTAATCACATTAATTTTAGAGTACTGCTATCTGTGGGTTTGTCACTTGCATTTCTTCTTAGCATCTGTCATATTGTCCTGACAATTAGCATGTCTATTAATTCTTTGTATATGCTGGACATTGGTTTAAGGGTAACGGAGGTTATAAATGATGTTAGCTTCCACTATAGAGGATTACCCCATTCCTTTGTAAGGATCAAAAATGGGATGGGACTGATCACCACAGTGCATTTGTGATTTGAACTTAGTAGCGTGTTCCCGTTTGGGTAATATCCAGTCTACTTTTGGTGCACCCTTTATACTAGGGCATAGCTCTCCAGAATTTCCAGATGAGAGCTTGGTAACCTCAAAACTGAGGTGGGTGTGATTCCTTCTCTTACCAGTTGTAAGTGTCGCTCTTCAGTTTTTTCACTTCCCATGTTTTCAGAATTTGGTAAATGTCTTGAGAGGGAGAAGAGTCGTGTGCTTGATGCCACTCAAGTCTCCCACCTGTAAGCAGCCCCACGTGAGCGTCACATCACTGCTGTTGGGATTTTTTTGTGGTTTGAGGGTTTTGCTTTTGTTTTTCTCAGCCAACAGCTGTTGGTTGGTTGGTTTAGGTGTTTATTTTATTTTGTTTTTCTTGCCTGAGGTCAACTTCTCAGTTACCGGATGTTTGCTGAGTGAAGGGACGTTAAGTCCTCTGTGTCTCGGGCTCGGATCTCTGGCTGGCTGGAGTCCAGGTGCCTCTCACAGCAGGTCTTTACCCTTTGAGCATTTTTGCTATGGCACCGAGCGCAGGTTTTGCCTAGCTCATTAGCCTCCTGCACAATTGTCAGAATTCAAATATCTTGTGGGGAAAATGAGCCAGTACCTTGGAGACCCTTCACATCTCATACTACATCCTGCCGGCCCCTCAGGACCACAAAGGATCTTCTCAGCTCTCCACTTTTGCCATGTCAGCCTCACACGACTATAAAATGTGATGCTGGTTTATTCTCCTCCTAGCTGGGGTCCTTGGGAAGGTACTGGCAGCCCACGTGCAGAGCTGAAAAGACTACCAGAAAAAGCTGGCTGCCAACCACACCCTTACCTTCACTGAAGATTTGTCAGAAATATTGCATGAGGATTTAGGTCACTGAGACTACCTAAAAGGTGATACAGCTGAAGGACAATGTATTTTCAGGTCTACAATAAACAAAGTGAAAAATTTAGCTCTTGAATTAATTACAATAATATGTTATTGATTCTTTATGCATTATCTTAGGAGTATATATACATATGAACATACACATGCAGATATACATGTGTACTGTATACGTATTTCAATTTTATATAAATACAATCACTTTTTGAGCTCTTGTCTTGATAGTATATATCATTTTAACCAGTGCTACAAATCTGTGATTTATACACTGTTTTCTCAGTTGATATATCAGGCAGCTGTAGCTTGATGAAGCTTAAATATCTTGCCCTAGTCACCTGCTAGGAGTGATGTGCTACTTATCCACAATCATCATGGAAATAGAGAGAGTGTTCTCTGGTTCTGGGATTATTCGTGTATTTTTTAACAGAAAAAGGGAGGGACAGCGTTAAAGGCCCCACTAAATGATGAAACAGTTGGATGATCACTGCACAACAGTGCATTCTGTCTTCAGTAGTGAAATGATCTCAGACCTTCATTTACCCAAAGATTATATAAATTAATGAAATAAATGACTTTAATTAGGTATTCTGAGGTATTTTATATATTCTACTTCACATATTTCCCATTTCTTTCTCTGACATGAAAATGAGATAGTTTGTAGGAAAATTAGTTAATGATGAAAGGTAATCACACACAGCTTTCCAGGAAAAAGAGGATAACACATACATATTTAAGAAGGTCTAGAAGTGAAAGTTTCCTATTACTGCTCTTCAAGTGATGCCTGAGAGTGTTCACAACCAAGCACCTGACCCAAATTTATTTTCTGGGAAATTTTAAGATATTGGTTATTTTTATATTATAGAAAAATTTGGCCTAAACTTGGGGTTATAGCAAAGATGTGGGTCGTATCCTAGTGGTTCCTAAGAATCTGTTCCCGTCTCCATTCAACAAAGTCACAGGGGCTGTTAAAACACACTTTCTCCTCAATGTGCTACTGCAGTTGAAATTAAGAGGTTAAAGTAAGTGTAATCACATAGTGCCCTCTCACCCTCTGTTCTTCCCACATGAAGGAAGTAGGGAAGGGGAGGGAGACTACATTATATTCCTAAATTCTTTCCCAATTTTGGTATCAGATGACCTTCACCTTATAAGATCATACAATGAAAGAGTTCTACAGTGCAGTTAAGTATGGGTTTAAAATTGTTTCTTCTAGAAAAACAAAGGACAACAAATTTTCATTACATTTGTATTTTTTGCAGAACAAAGAGGCAGAATTAAGTCTAACTGTGCACGTTGTCTCAACACCCTGGTTTCTTATCCTTCAGTAGAAGCATCCTGATATTCCTCAGGAGAGATAAATCCTTTATGGCAACACCCAAAAGAATTAAAAAAAAGAAAGAAAGAAACCAAACATGACAGAACCCCAAATATGAAAATCTATGTGTTTGTAGGGTTTGGGGGCAGAGTCATTTCCAAAGTGGGATCATTTCTGAGAAGTGTGTATCCTTTCCTCTCCTCCCTGATACGGGTCAGAACCAGGATGCCAGGTCCCCCTGCAGAGCACCCACTCCCACCAGCACTTGTTGTTCGTGCACCTCCCCGCTCTTGCCATGTTGACTCATGCAGACGTGGACTCTGCTCCGTGATACAAGCAGTCAGTTTTCTCAGAAAAAGAGTCACCCATGCGTGCATTACAAATACACAAAGAAGCATCTGTTGTAACGTGTATATTCATTATAAAATAGGTAATTATGAGGCAGGCATATCAATGTATAAACCAGTTCTCAGGGACTGTGAAAGCATTCATTCCGTCAAAGGTCAGAGTGCACAGCACGCACACACACTCTTAGTTTTATAACACTATTATTTTATGTATCCCTTAAATTCGTACCTTAAGTGGCTACCGCTTCCCAGGAGCGCTGCTGGGTAGTGGAATATAGGCGTGATACAGGAGGCAAAGGCACTGCACTGTCTCCCAGATAAAACAGTTTTATGAGGACGGGGACGCCTTCTAAGGTGAAACAGTCTTTCCAAAATGTGAGATGAAGGCAAAAGTCCTCGGAGCTGAGATGGGGAAGTAAACCATTTTAGGAAACATGGGATCACCCACGGTGGCTCTGGACGCACGCATGTCCACACGTACACTGACCCCTAGGTCTCTTCCCCGGCCTCAGGCTGTCACAGCTGCTCAGGGACAGGAGGGATGGAGCAGGGATAAGCACAGTGGATGCCTAAGGGGAAATACAAAGTAAATGAGCTTAATTCACCCCCTCCCTTTCCGTAGAGCATTTACTTTAGAAAACTTGTAATTACTTTCTCTGTCTTTTGAAGGGTGTGTAAATCTTTTTAAAGTCTAAATAAGTCTGCCAGCCTCAGACCCAGGAATAGGCTTCTCAAGGACAAGGGAGCCACCAGGTTGAAATGCCACCATCAGGGACATGGTACCCTGTCTCCCAGGCTCTGTGGGAGACGAGAGGCCTCCTTCAGGGGCACCTGCTCCAAGTTGCAAAATGGCCACCTGTAGTAAAGACCTAAGGAAGTTGATTTTTCCTTTGGATGAAGCCCATGAGCTAACGCAGATGGTCACCCAACTACCAGGTGAATTTAGGATGAACCACATGGGACAGACAGTGCTGCCGTGTCCTCTCACCTGAGGACCGGTTAGTGTCACCTTGAGAACACACACGTAGTGGGTCCTACCTGCCTGGTTACATAAAAGGGTGAGATTTCCCCCTCTGTCTCTGCACCTCTTAGTGGATTGTCTGTGATACGCAGTGCAATTCTGGTTTAATGCTTATTTGATAGTAAAACTGTTTTCTTTCCTTCTTCCTTTGTGGAGTGTCTTTCTGGGTGAGAAGGAGATTTTGTTTTTCATTGTATCTCCCAGCAACACCCATGGCTTCAAGTCTGTTCTGATATAATGTGATGAAAAGGAGAATTGGGTTTTATTACACAAACCAGCCATGTAGCCTTGGGGATGCCCTTCAACCTCTGTGTGACGGAAAACCTTAATTTGGAAAGTGAGGTTGATACGATATGCCTCTAAACTTGTTAGAAATGTTCACGTTCAGCCTGGTACAGATTCAAAATAGCATTGAAAACAAAAATACATCTTGCAAGAAACAGTCTTGAAATGTACATACTTTATGAGTAGGTGAAGATACTCATGAATTATAGGGAGATTAGATTATGTTTTCAAAAGCCTATGCAATTAAAATATGAAATATTTTATATAGCATGATAAACTTTATTGAGGTATAATAGTTAACATATTGATAAAATATTTGAAGGTTTTTTTTTTGAACAGGTAACTATTTACTAGGAAATTAAATGTTCCCCAAGCATTCCTCTTAGTAGTTTCCATATGTAATTCTATGTAGTAAGTAGTTAATCTTTCTTATTACAGTTTTCTCTTTTTTCTTTGAAACTCTCGTCCCTAAAACAATTCCTGACCCTGGGAGAAGACTCAATAAATACTTGTTAAATAATTGAATGGTGACTTTTTTGGTTATTCAAGAGGGTTTTTCTCTCTAATAAAGGATCATTGCATGAATTTTTCCATTTCACTTTTACTATAGCTACCAAAAAAATGTTTTTAAAGTAATTTTAAAATAACTTGGTTTGGCTGTACAGCTTTCAGCTAAAAATATCCATACATAACCCTCCTCCCACTTTGCCGCTAAACATCCCCTCAGTACACATTACACATTATGTGTAATTATGTGCCCTATAACAGATTCTATTTTAGTATTATGGTAATATTGTACCTTAATGTTGACCGTGGAGAATCTTGTTAAAAGAGCCACAAGTGAAAAAAAGAAAACAGCATCATCACACTATTAAATACAAAATATTTTAACACAAAATAAACCATATAGCGAAGCTCAGACTGGAAAACATAATATGAAAAGAAAGCTACTTCCAACCTGCAACACAAAGTATATTAAAGAAAAAAAAGAAGAGAAGAAAGAAAACACCAGATTCGCATTTATGTAACCCAGGCTTGCTCAGATTTGGTTCAATCTTCAAAGCGCATACAACTCTGGTACATACTGGAGTCCCTAAGTTTCTCTCTTATGACTTACCCACTATTGTTATGTAGGAAAATGAGCCTGAGCTTTGTTTGCAATTAGCATCTCTGGTGCTGGCCCAGGATTGTGAGTTCACTGAGGTGCCACATAAGAAAAACTGTAGTCTGCCAGCCTTGGAAGAGTGGGCCCATATAGACGCCACAGTGGGAATTGTCTGCATAGCCCAGGCCTGCAGTCTGCTGATCACTAGTTGTTTCCAGCAGCTTTTCCTTTTTGAAATTCATAGTTGCACTAGGCTTTCCGTAGTCTGGCATGGATTTTGCAAACATTTTCACTTAAACTTTTGCAAATGTTAGGAGAATTATATCCTGGAGGTTTTAGAGTAAATGATTGTTTTATGAGTACTCAGGAAATACTATTTTTTTAAAATACCAAATGATGGTGTTTTGTTTTGTTTTGTTTTTTTGAGCAGCTCAAAGTTCCAAAACCATATTATAGAATTAGAATGAAATTTAACTAGAATTAACAGTTGTGTAATTGTTTGGGCCATTTTCTGTTTATGTTTAGAGTGTGGTTTGGTCTCTGTAGCAAATTAGTAATAAGGATTTTACTCCTAGAGTATGTAATTTGACTGGATCAATGCAATTTTTTCACTCCCTTTCTCATTTTAATTCATAACAAAGTAAGTGAATAATAAAAATTGCTCTAGTGAGATGATCACTATTTCATTTTTTATTCATAATCCTTTTAATTCAACAATATATGATTTTTGTCTACTAACTTATTAAAATTAAATGGAATTTCTGGACATAAAGTGTACGTATATTTGCATAGCTAAATTGGTTCTTAGAAAAATATTACCCTGGAAATAAAATAACAGTAGATCTAGTTGATTGATTACATTTTTGATTTTTAAGATTCTTCAAAATAAATAGCAGTTGAATTATTCAAATGTAAGGAGTTGCATGTAAATTAGAGCACTAAAATATTAAACAAAATGGCAAAATGTACTTTATTAAGTGTATATATGGAATGCATGCTGTTAGAATAAAATTAAAACAAGGATACACAAACATGCACATATGTACACTATCTCTCTTGAATATATATTCAAGAAATATAAAGTAAAAAGGATTAGAGTAGCAACATATAATTTATGAATTTTTAACTTCCTTTTGATAGGACTGGTAATTATAGAATTTCCCTAGTATTTTTCAAGATGAAATCAATCTGGCAGCCTCAACGCCGTGTTCCTATTGGCTGTGAATTCTGTCACTCCCAGGACCAGGACAAGCCCCGCCTCTCTGAAAGGACTAGGAACTGAGCCACACTGTACCTGCCCCTTCTCCAGCGGCTCTAAGTGAGCTGAATCCCAGACATATTTCTGAGACTCTACATCCTGGGGAAGAAGGATGCTATGGGAAGGGGCAATTGGGTCAGTGCTCCTCCAAGACAGCCTGGGTGGCCACCAGGTTCTTAGGGGTTCTCCCAGGTCCTCTCCAAGGATGGTACTGGCTTCCTCAGCGTGGACGGGAGATGTGGCCCTGTCCCCACGTCGTGGCCCACGCAGCTGTGCCAGGGCAGGGGCAGAGTCCCTGGTAAAGTGTTCTGAAAATGGAAACGTAAACCCTTATGGCCCTAGGCTGAGCCATGAGGAAGAAGGAAATCCTGCCACTTGGGACAACATGGATGGACCTTGGCGCATCAGGCCGAGTGAGAGAAGTCAGACAAAGAGGACACGTGCTGCTTGATGTCACTTATCTGTGGAATCTAAAACAGTCAAACCAGTAAAAACAAACAAACGAACAAAGCGGAGAATGAAATGGTGGTCGCCAGGGGATGGCAGTGGGGGGATAGGATTGATGGTGTTTAAGGGTACAAACTTGTAGCAAGGGATTTAATGTTCAGTATATTGAACATGGACAGTAACACTGTCCTATAAGCATGTAATGTGATAAATATCATTACATTGACTTGTATTAATGTATACAAAGACATCAAAGTAACGTGCTGTACACCTTAAATTTACACAATGTTGCGTGTCAGATTTTTCCAATAAAAATTGGTAATTTGGGGAGGTGATGGAGGAGGTGTTAACTAACTTCGTTATGCTAATCATTTCATAGTATACAAGTGTATCAAAATGTTACTTTGTACACTTTAACAAAGCGTTCTATGTCAATTATAGCACAGTAAAGGGGGTGGGGGATGAAGAAACCCCGGGGCCTCCATTTCCTATGTGAAATGGGCACACTGAGGTGACACCCTCGTGGGGCTGGTTGAATGACTGAGCCAGTGCAGATAGAAGACCTGGCATGGCGTCAGCCTAACTCACATTCAATGTTATTGCCAAGTGTGAGGTGTAGTTACAGGTGATATGCTCTCAATAACCTACATGAAAACTGTGATGCCGAGCATCAGAGGGGGATTCCTAGAAGACACAGGGCAGGTCGGGAGCAGAGAGCACCCAGGACCCAGACCACCAACCTCCCTGTCTGCACGCATTCCCTGAACTGCTCCCTCCGCCGGCTCACGTGCCTCAATACCTCCTGAGTAGCAAGTATGCATCTGGGGCTGGGAGGGTTTCTGCAGGAAGCTCCTTGGCTTTCACAATAAAAAGATGCCCTCAGGTGAACCGATCAATTGCTGGGACTGTGCCTTGTCTGCCCAAGCTCCCTCAGACAGGCGCTACCTGGCTGCAGAAGCTCATTTATAACTTAGCAGGGGTCTCTTCTGCAAACGGCAGGGGGGTTGTTCCTAACATGTTTAAAGATGCTTAAGAAGCGTTCGGAAAGTGCAGGCATGGCCTTAAGAATTTTGTCCCCGACAGAGAACCCCTGATGCCTGGCAGCAGAGACGGAGTTGGCAGGAGAGGGAACAAGAGAAAAAAGGGAAATGTTTACTTTCCCTGCCCTGGAGTGGGGCTCCCTCTCTCCAGACCCACCCCTTCAAGGAGGACTGTGAGGGCTAGTTTTATGTCAACAGGGCTGTGCTGAGAGATGCCCAGAGAGCTGGTAAAATACTGTTTCTGGACGTATCTGTGAGGGAGTCTTTGGAAGAGATCAGTATTTCAATCTGTAGACCGAGTAAAGCAGATCCTCACCACGAGGGCAGCATCATCCAATCCTGTGGGCTGAAGAGAACAAAAAGACGGGGGGGGGGCAGTTTGCTCTCTTCACCTGAGCTACACAGACCCCAGGACCGGGAAACAGCAATATAAAGTCAAATATGACAGAAAAGGGAGAAATCCCCATTCATTGCACCATATTCAGGGAGAGTATTTTAAACCCATTATCCATATTTTTAAAATTTAATATCTTATTTTTATATTTACCCTGACAGCTACAAAATAGGATGGTTTCGTTACTTTCCATGCTACCCTGAATCTGTGCCAAGGGCACCGTTCAAATACTGTAACGAGGTGAGGAAGGAGGCGGCTTAAACTGACTTCACAGGAGAACTTGAGAATTAGCGGGAGAATTTTCACATCGAATTCAGCCTTAGGAATAAGCTCCATCTTTGTAGCGAGGGACCGTGGACGCCATCAGCAGCCAGGGCAAAGGAGGTGCAGTTCTGGGTTCATTTCATGAGGGAAAGGGTGACCGAGTCTTAGAAATCGTCAGTTAGCACTTCCCAGGCCCCCCTCAGCTGACACGCTCCGAAGCTGCATGTCCAGCAGAGGAAACCCGCATTTCCAGAGAGCCGACCCCAGGGACCCAGCGGATGCTATAAAAATGGCCCCTCCTTACAAGGCATTTTTCTGCCAACAACATAAAGTAGCTGCCAGCAGGTGATTCTCTGTGAAGCCTGTACCAGCAAAGGGACGGCTTGTAAGAGATGCAGCTTATGCTTTGAGCATCCTCGTGCTAAGTGCCTCCCTGGGCAGCAGGAATGCAGCAGCCCTGCCCCTTCACAGCCGCACCTTCTCCTTGCCTCTAGCCACTCCACCCACCCTGACAATGCTGCTTCCTCCCGAGAGCAGGGGCTGATGAATTTAAAATACAAAGAAGGCCTAATCAGAGCTGAAAGACAGTAAGAGCGTGGCAGGTTAGTGCCAGGGCTCCTTAGTCAGCAGGAAATGATGTCCATCTAGGTATTCATTATTTCTCTAAGCAGGTCAGGTAGGTTTGAGCATCTCTTTTGTGCCCAGCATCATGTTAAACACGGAGATACAGAAATGACAAAAATATGGAGATTGTCAACACACTAGAAGGTGGGCAGAAAGAGCAGGGGTGAGGCACACAGAGAACTGATGACACATCATGGAAGTCCTGTCACTAAACTCGCCTGCAGAGAGGGCTTCGGGAACGTCAAATGACAAGGAGCCATGGAAGGCATTTCATGCATGAGTTTTGAGCCTCATTCTGCACATTCCGTGGGTTGAAAGAGAGACACATGAAAGGAATTTAGAGTGAAGTATGAACAAAGAAGTACCTCCATAAATATCTCTAATACGGTAGTAAGGGAAAGGAAAGTATTCACAGGATTTCAAAGACTGACTGTGGGCTGGTGTAAGAGCCCTGAAAGGCGCTTCTGTATAACTATACAGGAACATATTTTATAAGACGTGATGACACATGCTTTTCAGGATCAGTGTTAATGTCTGTGTTAAACAGTGATGTGCCTATAGTTTCTGAGCCAAATGTAGAACTTCGTTGACCCCAGAGATTACTCTTAAATTTTAGTTACAGGTAAATTTAACTTATTTTAATACATCCATTTTTCAGACATTCTTAAAGCAGGCATAGATATTAAATTTGCTGAACTCCATTATCAAATATAAGTGTTGCATGTAGTCACACGTCAACCATTGGAAGAACTTATCATTGCTTGTATTTATGTACATGAATATGTGGGAATGAATATATGAGTAGAAACGATAGTTTGGGAATTCATAAGGAAACAGGATAATTCCACCCAGGGTCTGATATTAAAATGATTGAAATACCTTGCAAATTTTCCTTTCAATTCAAAAGTCCTTCTGAGAGGACTGGTTTAAATAATTAATCTTTCACAGTCTTGACCTCGGCCGTCACCTATTGGACTGTTCCATGATAACCCACTGCCCCATCTCCCTGGGAGCGTCACACCCTGCTCCGCACTGCACCCCTGGAGAAGGTGTGTTGGCATCAAGTGGGAGGGGTTAGGAGTCTGGCCGGAAGCAGTTTGAATACGAGTCCACCTTTGGAGAGCACACAGCGTTGACTGAGCGGGTGAGTGCAGAGCATTGCCTTTCAGAAAGCTGCTCACCAAAGCCATCCTGTTAAACGTGCAAGGCATAAAAAAGAAATCTGAAGAGGATAATTTATCGTTCAAGCTCTCCTGCGTGCAGCCCTCACAGTGCATGACAGTCACGTGGACAGCCTGTTCCTGGGCCTCAACATGCTCATTTAATTGATCTGTCTTGGGCCTCAGGCATCAGTATCTTTCCCAAGCTTTCTCGATTATTCCAGTGAGCATTTGGCGTTGAGAATCACCTCTGCAGAATGAGAGAGGGAACAGCACATGGCCCCATCCTCCCAAGTTTGGAATCGTCACGGAGGGTAGTTCAGTGACAAGTAACTATGGCAAGAGAAGCAGAGGGATTGGATTGGATTGGACAAACTGGAATTAAAGGCCCTGAATCATCTCGTTTTACAGGAAGGACAAAGGTCCTCGTAAGCAGGGTGGATGATTCCTACAAATCCCACTGTGAAGTGCCACGTATTACCCAGCCCCACACTCCTCTGTGGCTGATTCACTTTCCCGTGAGACCTTTAAGCCCCCTCAAACACCCAGCCATGCACTAAACAGTTTATATGTGCTAAATATTCAGTCAGGCACTAGCGATACACAGATGTATTAAAGAATTCAGGAGTGAATGTGCAATTATAATGCAAGGCAGTGAATGTCATGACACCTCCAAGGCAATGGGGATTAAGCATGGAAAATAGGTTCTGACTGTAACGGCGTCAATCCATTACAATTTGGTAAGCATCCCCTATGTTTACTTTGGGCAAGTCAGTCTCTAGCAGTTAACAGCCAAGTAAACTTGGACAAGGTCTGCATCTCCTGGAGCATCACTCCCCTCTTTAGTGCATCCACACGAGGCTCTTTCGTGCCCCAAGTTTTGCTTGTGTGAGGACCAAGAACGGCTGTGGAGAATGAGAACTTACCATGTGCTCTTAATATTATCACTTTATGAAACAAAGAGAACCGTTAGGTGTTGACATCATCTTCATGATCTTACTGACTACTAAAGTATGTGTATTTAGACATGAAAGATGTGTATTTTATTCACGACTGCAAAAAAAAAAAAAAAAATGAAGAGAGTCCTCATGGAGGGAAGCACTCCTGAGGTGCCCGTTCCTGGGGCCATTTATTGCCCCGCAGCGCTGGTCTGACTTTCCTACGCCATCTGCCATTGCCATCAACGTAATGAGTATAATCTCCCTAGCGGCACAATTTTTGGTTTAAACTCCAAGTGTCCCTTAGATAGTATTACTTTCTGTGATTGCTTCATAACTTAGGCAATTGAAATTTATGATTGAAATATTAGGTAATTTGCCTGCCAACGTGAAGTAACCCAAGCATCTTTCTGAGGGAATGTTTATAGGAAACCATGGCTTCAGTTGCTTCTGGCCTGTCTTGGTTTAGGAACTCTCCTAAATGAAAGCAATTTTAACCAGTCGGGAACTTTCAAAGGTCCTCATGACCTAGTGTGAGAAAGTGCCTTTTCCACGAGGCTTCCTGATACCTGAAACACTGGGGTCAGTACTCAAATCAAGGAGGTTTAGAGATGGAAGAAGACACCTACGTTGCTTAAGCACCCGAAGCGTATTACTCTCTGTTCCATTACCCCGCTTCCTTCTTCATAGGACTGCCTGCTTCACTGAGAGCATATTCCACGCTTACTCTGGCCTGGCACTCATCCTGCCCCTCCACGTGGGCTCCACGAGGACAGGGACATCATTCTGATCACATGGCATCCCCCAGTATCTAGGTCAATGCCTGTACCCTGAAAACTCACTAGACATCTATTGACGAAAGGAATAAATGGAACCAACGTTCTAAATGAAAACTTAAGTTTGGATTAAGAGTTCAAGGCTCTGGGCATGATCGTGCCATTTCTTGGCTCTCCCCAATTGAACGGAAAAGGACTTAGAGCAAACTGCCAAACTTGGGGCAGTCTCACAGATTACGTCAGCCCTTACATTTCTCCTGTAGTGTTTCTGTTCTTCCTTCATCCACAAAGCCCAGGTTTTTCTACATTTTCTGCCATCACTCATAGAATTCTGTCTTTCCTGGCCTTGAGCAAAGAAACTGGTTTGGATTCTTTCACCTTTCTCATAGGTTCTTTGTGTGAGGGATAGAAGCAGGACGGGGAAGAAATGGAAATCCTTCCCCTTTGTTCTCTGCTAAGGAATTCAGTTAAGAAATACTGATTCTGCACGCCACTTTTCAGACAGTGTTATAAGTTCTCGGTTGTTAATTCCACCACAGACATTAAGAACAATTTCACTACTAGGGAGAAACATTCAAGAATTTTAGACATTGGATTCAATCTTAGGGCTGTAAAAAAAATAAATGTAATATACCTATGGTTTAATCGAAGATTTCCTTGGATTTTTCTGATGAAACTCCTCTCTTCCCGTCTCCTGTGGTCCTGATCTAGACTAACTGACATAGAGATGTGGACATCTATCTGGGAATATGCCCCAGCATAGCGTGATGGGGAAAGAGCAATGAACACCGCGGCGAGATAAACTCTAGTAGATAGAGGATTGTCAATTCTAACTTCAAATTTTTCAGAATTTAGCACGTTTACAGGTGTTGAATAATTTCTGAAAAACTTCAGCAATCCCAAAACACTCATTTGTAAATTCAGTAAATAGTTGCTGTGTTCATATCACATGCTGAGCAAAAAATGAATGAATATTTTGAAGAGCTAAGAGAGGGAAAAAAAGAAAGGAACAAGTAACATCCTTGAAAAAAGAAAGGTAAACAAAACTTCCTGTCAAAATACACCACTGTTTGCAGTCACTAGTCCTCAATGTTAATAGCTCTGTTTCCATTTCCAATTCTGTTCAGTGTTTGTGGGATCAAATGTGTTTCCATTTTTATGCACATATTTTATATTTTATCATAATGACTGAATACTAAATGTTTCACTTACTTTGCAAAAATTATCATACTCTTGAAGAAGTGCATTTAAAGATAACTACCACCCACAGTTATTCTAGGTCTTATTCAGGCCCTGACAATTTCTCCTTAAAAATCTCGTCAAAAACAGTGATTTGCTTTGCATTTGTTGGCATTTTGCTGAAAGCGACTGCAGATGGTGCCACCTTTTGATGGCAGGAGATGAATGTGAGGTTTAGAAAATGAAATGAACATTTTTCATAAGGGACCATTCGGGAACAGATCTATATTTGAATGAGTACTGAACACCTTCACTGTACCTCGTAGCCTGTGATATCTTCAGAGCCTTGGGTTGAGAGAGAGCTTCTGTGGAGCTCATCGATCTCCAAGGAGACATATTTAAAGTTAGAAAATGCTTTAAGTCTTTTCCTGATCCCATTCTTATTTTATAATTTTGTAAGGTATTTAAAAGTTATAAATATTGAAAAGGATCTTGGTGTTGGAATTACAGAAATTTTATTCAGATATTTTTGATGCCTTAGAAGAGATCTAAACATTGGACAATAAACTTTTTTTTTCAATTTCTAAAGTCACTCTCAAAACCTGAACACTTCCATCGTAACCTCAGACAACTTCAGAATGGTTCACGTTTAACTGCTTTACTGGGCTGAACAGTTAAACTATTCAGAATTCCTTAATTATTTTGTGCCTTGAAGCTATTGATACTCAGCAGGGTTAAATCACCATAGTTCCTTAAAGTCATTAAGTTGACTGTGAAGAGCCCCCAGGCTGTATATGACAATGAAAGATTCAATAGGGACATTATTTTTTCTTTACCCTCCAGGAGTTTAAAAATTCAGTTTGATGTCAATAGTTAAAGAAGATGGCAAAAGAGCACAAGAGCAGCATGTTTTTTCTACAAGGATGAGAGCCAGTCTGTTATAAGTTGGAAAATGAGTTCATACGAAATAGGAATAAGTAGGAAATGTAAAATGTAGACGTGTATGTACACAAAGAAAGTCACTTCAGTATTTCAAACATATCTGTCAATATGGAGATTTCTGGTAAGGGAATAGTCATAGTTAACAAAAAGATTCGGAATCTTGGATAGTGAGAATCCAGTGCTTTCTTTTCCACTTCACTGTACACTCAAAAATGTCCTGGGACATTCATGACAATGAGCATTCTCCTGCTGTCCCTCTATCAGGATACCATCTAAGTGCCTCAGAAAACTGTAAAAATGACACCAAGAGCCCTGGCCAGGGAACATGTGGACAGCTCCTGTAGGACAGGAGGTCTTTTAATGGGAAGGTGGCTATAGTACAACCAGCTCGTGCTGAGCCCCAGAGCAGGCGTTTTCTTCATTGATGGTGAATGTATACCCAGCCCAGCCCACAAGCTGTTTCATAACAGAGAATAATTCCCAGCCACTGTACCCTTCTGATGACAAGGAAAATGATGGTGTCTTAGTCAGCTCAGGCTGCTGTAACAAAATACCACAGCCCGGCAGGCTTACAAACAACAGAAATGTATTTCTCCCAGTTCTGGAGGCTGGGAATTCAAGGTCAAGATGCTTGCAGATTTGGTGTCTGGTGAGGTCTTTCTTCCTGGTTCGCAGATGACATCTTCTCTGTGTGTCCTCACGTGGAGGAAGGGGTGAAGGAGCTCTCTGGGGTCTCTGTTATAAGGGCACTGGACCCATCATGGGAGATCCACCCTCATGTCCTCATCACCTCCCAAAGGCCCCATCTCCACACACCATCGCATCAGGGGTTAGGATTCTAATGTATGACTTTGGGGGACACAAACTTTGAGACCACAGCAGACGAGCTGCAGCTTTTCTTGTGCAAAGGATTCAGATTCTCCCTGATACGATTGTCCAGCTAGTAGATCCACCACTTTCCCCATCACCAAACTCAGAGCCTGTCAGCTCTCAACAGTTGAGAGTGAGGAGAAAGGAAAACAGAGGCCTCTATACATTGATCCTGGTGCCAGGGACCCCAGGAACCCTCAGATGGCACCTCCTCTCCCCATAAAGACTGGCCCCATATTCCCTTTGTCCTGTCACCTGGACCCCCCCACCCCATTTCTCCAATGTCTTCACCTAGTTACTCTTAGTCATTATTCTTTCCATCTGAAGCTATGAACAAGGGGGTGGAATTAAAGAGCTTGGTAGTAATAAAATTATCATTTAAGAAGTATTTCACTTAAATTTTAAAGTTTATTTCATTAAAATTGGTAATAAATGCACATACTATAAAATTCAAAAGTAACAGAAGAAGTGCCATTATCTTTCCTTTCATCTGGTCACCCAGCTCACCTCTACAAAGTTAAATATTGTTACTAATTTCTTATGTATCATCAAAGGATTAATTTTAGAAGTAAATAGTAATTTTGACAGAGGAACTGTAAGTTTATTTTTTCATTTATACATTGAGAAGAAATGACTATAATCTTTTAAAAGGAAGCTCTAAAAACATTGAAAATTAATACATATATATTCTAATGTTATATATATTATTCTACAAATATGAATGCATGTATTTTTACATATACATCCTACACTTATCCAAGTAAGTGACATTCAAGGATCTTCAATCAAAATAATTGTAATGATTAAATTTTATTGGAAAGATTAGTTAAAATACATATTATGTCTTAGATATAAAAAATTAAAATGGGGAGTATCAGTTTTTTTTAAAAGGCAACAAAGATTTATTTTTAATTTCTCAAGCAGGATTTCCTCTGTTTCTTGGGGACATTTTGGGTCAACTGTCTTGTTATCTTCTCCCCTACTGTCAGATCCGTGACGGTAATCTTTATTCACATTCTCAGATCATTTTTTATTAAACCCAAAGGCCTTTCACCTAACAGTGGTAAGAGTCAAGCCCTTCTCTTGTGCCTCCAATACCTAAGCAATGTCCCAGATATACTGCAGGCTGGGGTTTTTCTCCAGAGTCAGCAAGGCTAGTTTAAAAGAAGTCTGCTTGATCTTCCTTGGTGGCGCAGTGGTTAAGAATCCGCCTGCCAATGCAGGGGACATGGGTTCGATCCCTGGTGCGGGAAGATCCCACATGCCGCGGAGCAGCTAAGCCCATGCGCCACAACTACTGAGCCTGCACTCTAGAGCCCACGAGCCACAACTGCTGAGCCTGTGTGCCGCAACTACTGAAGCCCACGCGCCTAGAGCCTGTGCTCCGCAACAAGAGAAGCCACCGCATTGAGAAGCCCGCGCACCGCAACAAAAAGTAGCCCCCGCTCGCCGCAACTAGAGAAAGCCCACGCGCAGCAACGAAGACCCAACGCAGCCAAAAGTTAATTAATTTTTAAAAACCTGCTTGTTGCATACAAATACAGTGCAGACAAGTGGCTTCCTCATTCTTATATACGAAATCAAGATGTCGAGGGCTCTCTGAAGCTGTGAGTGGTGCCCTTACTTCCCAGTCTCCCTTAAACAGTTGAGAATCAGCACTGAGGACGGCCGTGGAAATCACTAGCATGGCTAAAGCCCCTCCAAGCCCCCCTTCTCGCCCCTGGATTAAGTGACCGAGCACCTAGTTACCGGCAGAGGGAGACAGTTTGCAGTGCCCCCACCTGAAAGCTGGGAGGGGAGTGCGCTGCCTTTTGAGGGGAGAGAAGGGAGATCCCATGAGGCTGGTAGAGCTCCTTCTCCTCCTGCGGGAACATGGGGGGCGGGGGGGGCGGGGAAGGGTGCAGAGTAAACACAGAATAAGGACTCAAACCACAATGCACGCATTCAGGAACACCCTAAAAGGAACTGGCATTTTAGGGATTACTTCCTTTACTTCAAGTAGTATTCGATATACGCACAAGCTATGTATTATCCATTTTCACCCCAAAATCCTACCCCACCTCCAAGAATGTAAATTCCCAATTTTAGAAAAGACTGGTGAATAAAATAAATTATCTGAAAATATCAAAGAATGATATTCATTTACTCATATTAAGCTTCACGACGTGTTAGGCCGTGTACACACATCGCCTCATTCGTGTCTGTGGGAGAGGCAGGTGAAGGGTCAGGGTCGGTTCACAGTTGAGGAAAATACGGCCAGGGCACCGGGAGCCCTGCTGACATTTCACAGCCACTGAGCGCCGCGTTGCTAGTGCCCCATCGAGACCTCCCATCTTTGCTTCCCGGCTCTCTTATTGCAGTTTGGCGTGTGGACAATGACCCCATAAACACGAATTTACCCCAAAGCACAATTAAACAACTGAGAAGTACAGAATCTAACCCCAGGGTTATAAACATTTTTTGTACCGTTAATGTGCCTTTCAACTTCGGAATCAAAATTATAACATGATTTTTAGTTAGGACTGATGGTTACCATTCCAGTTGAACCAAAAGGAGACCAACTCAGCTGCTTTTCTGTCACACAATTTCTGCCTGGGTTATATCTCCATTTGATGCAAATATAGCAGAGTACAAATCTATAGGTGAGCGTTAATTAGCACGGACTGTGTACCAGTTACCCGACGATGGGCCACTGCGTGTGCAAATAGCGTGTGTTGACTGACGTAATCTCACAGCAACTCCAGGACGTAAGGACCATCCCTATTCCTATTTTAGATAATTTCTGTTTTCGGCACAGAGCCTTAGACAGGACCTGTTAATTGCCCAAATCATGCAGCTGAAGATACCAAGCCAAGATTTTAGACAGAGCGGCTCCAGACTTTGGACATTTAATGGAGATCTGTCAAGGGGTGATGCCAGCCATCTACTTCTTGAATTGCCAGATGGACAGATAGCTGAAATAATCCCAAGGTACAGCGTTTCAAAGTGAGTGAAGACAGTAGAAAGACAGGACGGGCTGATTACTTCTCAGGTGTTTTTCATGGTAAACCGCACCCTCCATTAGGCAGAAAATTGCCGTATTCCTCTCTCCCCTTTACCTGGAGACTCAGGCTGCCCTTTCCACGTAGCCCACCCGTCTCCCCAGATTGCCACCAACACCTCCCCCTGCACGCCAGGTGGTCAGAAGGGACATGCTCTTCACAATGTCATCACCTGGCAGAGAGTGGCGAGCCAGGTGCCCAGAGCCCACGACCTCTCGGGAGAGGAGGTGGCAGTGGGCACCGGGAGCCTCCAGTCCCACACACCCTGTTCATCCACCTTCCTGCACACCCCGTGCACCTCCCTGTGGGCACCACAGTGCACCAGAGTGTAGCATTTAATTTTCTGCAGTCCTTCTCATAACATCTAATGAAAATATAAAGAAAATAACAAACTTCAGGTTTCTTTTTGTTTGGTTTCGTGTGCTCTGTTTGTTGCTAAAGCCATTAACAGAACTCTTGGAGACTGATGGGTACATGCTGTCAGTTTAGAAGGAGTCACGAGACGGAGACGGAAGAGGATGGCCTTGGAGCTCTTGGTGATGGGGAAGCAGCAGTGGGAAAGTTTCCATTATTTCTCCTCTTTTATTTCACTGACTTCATTCAGAGACACTGGGGTACACTTTCCCGCCGTCCTTCCTGCCTCACAGCAGCCCCACAGGCATCTACGGGCTCTGTGATATCTTCTCTCTGTTCATGTCGCACCAGCAAATCCTACGTAGAAAAGAATCTTACAGTAAAACTCAGTAACTAAAAACTTGCTCATAAATTTCAGCATAGAACTATCTGAGATGTGTTTCCAAAGGACCACAAAAGCCTTAAACTGAAATGAACATGTCACTGCAGTCCTGTGTATTGAGCAGGGAAAGGTATAAGGCAAAGTGGTGAACAACAGATGAAGTGATGCATTTGCTGCATGTACAGTGATCATCTTCACATTGTCCTTCCCAGTCGAGGCAGAATCAAACCTTAGAAACAGTCCCCTCTTCTTCGTACCACACGGGCTGTTGTACGTGATATGTGCAAACCCATATTAGAGTCTGGAATCAAGGAAGGGACCATGTCACAGGGTTTATGGAATCTTCAGGGGCTTCTTATTTTTGCCTTCATCTCTGTGTCTCCGTTTGAAATATTCAGGCTGTGTATTAATAAGGAGGATGTCTCAAAACTCTCTTGAGCATTCCCTTCCCCCAACAAAGAGTCGTCTGCTCACTTTTCTGGCTCTCTCCCCACCCTGTCACTGTGACCTGCTCCTGGATCACCTGCAGGCGTGCGGTGTCTGTGAGGCCCACAAAGCTCTGAGCCCCTCTGGACAGGAAGCTTTTCTTCCTCTGCATCCCACCACTGGGCACGTTGTAACCATCCAGTAAGCATCCATTGAATTAATGGCTTTCTTTGTTTGCTCATCAGTTAGTTCTTTAGTGACCACATGGGGGTCAACGTGGGCGTCACAGCGTCTTCTTTCCTTGAATGTCTCTTCTCTCCCAAGATGTCCGTGGCCCGTCCTGACTTATCTTCTCTTTGCTGCTTCCCTGCAAGTCCCTCTGCAGTGTTTTCCTTCCTCTCATCTTAGGACCTCAAGCAAGTGAAAAGCTGCAGAGAACCTGCTTCCAAAAATGCCTGTCCAGAATTCAAGGATGGGTCTCTTGTCAGCATAACTTTCCACATACAATGAAAATTCATCTCCTAGATCATCCCTTCATAATTCCATTCAGAGTAGACTAAATTTGTTAAATATTCTCAATCAATATGACCCAAGTGTGTAAGTTCTTCACGGATATTTAGGAGTTTCAAGAGCGCCGTAATTATTGATGGAAAGAGACAACGTGATTAGAGAAAAGTAATTTTGACTTACTTACTAAACCTGAAATTTTCTAGCCATGTGACCCAGGTCTCAATGTCATGCTCTGTACCATGAAAACGTTGGACTACATGATTTTCTGGGTTCTCCTGGTACTAAAGTCCCACAGTTGATTAGAACATATTTCTAAAAGATAACCAAAGGAATTATTTTTCAAACATATATAAATCATATGTAATATAGCAATTAAATCAGATCAATACACTTAAAATTTTGATCTAAGTGATTTGTCAATGAAGCATTATTTAAATATTTTACAAAAGTATATAATAAGGTATGCTGGTGTTGCTTATTTATATTATTTAAGAAATTACTGTTGTGAATAAACGTTGCTATTCTGCCACAACTTAAATATCCGTTATAAAAAGACTCAACATTTTTATCCCTTAAGCAGCTAAACATGAGGTTTAGAGGGAGTTTTTCACAAAAAACTTTCACAAGTGACAGCAGATCCTATGTTGCCCCCTCCTCCATGGGGGGCACCTCCCTGTAGCTAGAAATCAGCCCCAAAACTCCTCATGTGTAAATCTTATTTTCCAAGCACAATGTCTGGGGGATTCTTCCGCATTGTCTGTGCTTTCCAGAGAAAGTTATTTTCCTCTTGGAAAGCAAAACTTCCCATGAAGAAGGAAATCAATTTTTGAAAATATAACAAGCAATGCACGAATGCTTAGCTCACCCATCAACTCTGAATGTCTGACTGTTAACAGAATTGCAGCGCAGTACTAATTTACAAGGCGAAAAGAGAACTCACTCTCAAAGAGGCAAAAATTGGGAAAAGCTAATAGCCATGGTGTTGTGAGAGGCCTGAGAAAGCTTTTGTGATTTCCAAAGTCCTGCCTACAGCTTAAAAGATCCCCTAAGTGCATGGTAGTGGGTGGGTTCCTCCTTCCAGCCCAGGAGTTTTCTCCAGATGTTGTGTCCTCCGCAGACAAACAGCCTCCCGGGCTAGAGGGCCCTGGTACAGGGAGAAGCCTGAAAGCTTCAGCTCTGTATCTGCCCTTGAATGCCCCTCCCATCAGGATGGGAACACGGAGTGTGTACCACATCCTGGTACCCAACGGGGCATAGCTGAGGCCCACAGAGGGCAGGCCTCCTAGGTCAGGCGGTAAGGTGGGGCCCACCGACACACAGCCCACCACCTCAGGATGACAAGCTGACTGGCCTAGGCCAGGTCGACATTTTTTCAAAGCTAGAAGATTTCTTTCAAAAACACATCCATTAATGAGCCCTTCTTTTTTAATTTTGACCCCTATTCGTGTGGCTCCACTACCGTCTGCCTTTGTTCTCCTCTTGCAGTTGACTGACTTTCGCTGCCTCTCTGAAGCTTTTGCTAATTGATGGTTTCTGTTTCCTTCTGATTTCAACTTTTATATATTTTATCTTTGCCCCACCTGACCTCACAGCTGCCACTGCATAGCTTCTATCAGCTCTTGGTTTCTGCCTCTTTTTTTTTTTTTTTTTAAATGTTGGGGGTAGGAGTTTATTAATTAATTAATTTATTTTTGCTGTGTTGGGTCTTCGTTTCTGTGCAAGGGCTTTCTCTAGTTGTGGCAAGCGGGGGCCACTCTTCATCGCGGTGCACGGGCCTCTCACTATCGCAGCCTCTCTTGTTGCGGAGCACGGGCTCCAGACGCACAGGCTCAGCAGTTGTGGCTCCCGGGCCTAGTTGCTCCGCAGCATGTGGGATCCTCCCAGACCAGGGCTCGAACCCGTGTCCCCTGCATTAGCAGGCAGATAACGAGCCCTTCTTAAGTAGACCTGATTGATATTTTAAAACCTATAGTAGGACTTAGCAGCCAAAGGCAAAGCATTCTTTAGCGATAATTTACATTTTATAACATAATTGCTGCCTCTATTAAACTTGAAATATTGTATGCATACATATTTATTGATATGCCTTTATAGAATTTGTATATGTAGAAATGCCAACTTATTTCACATAAATGCGTGGTGAAAATAAAAAAGGGCGAAATCCCAGAAAAGCCAATTTATTCAATTATTTTATCAAAGCTACAGGCATTGTGAGTTCCTCAGTAAGGTTCTAAGAAAATGTGTGCTTTTGAAGTCTTTATTCTTTTGGGAAGTGATTTCTAACTGGGTAGGCCCGTCTTAGGCAGTTCCAAAGAAATTCCAGTTTAAAACGTTGAAAGAAGTCTTTCCAGATCCAACACCTGACCAAAATAAATAATATCAGAGTATATTTGTCTTGAAAACGTGAGCAAAGAGCAAATAAAAATGTTAGTTTTAAAACATCGGAAATCTGAGTGTCATTCTGAGGTCGCATCTATAAATATGGACCTCATCAGCTAAGTGACATGAGATGAGCTAAAGCTTGAGCAGCGTGGGGGAAAAATCTTGAAACTGGCTAATTTTCTGCTAAAGGATCGATCACCTTGCAAAGTCCAAATATCATCCAATTTGTTCGCTGAATGCAGAGATATACTCAAATATTTTGTATGCAACTAAAAATGTGTTCCAACTATGAGACTGTCATGATTTAAATTTGCAAAAGAAACGAGGTAGATAATTTGATATTTTAGGGACACTTGCCAAGCTCTCGCTATGTGACTAGAGATGTGATTTTTCCCCAGTCCTTTCCCCACGGCTCACTTCGTCTTAGAAAGCTTCCTAATTTCCCGAGCGCTTGTTAAGCCCCAGCCTCTGTGCTCAGCGCTGCCCACCGCTGCCGGGCGGGCTAGGCAAGCATCCCCAGGGCCAGGCCCCCTGTGCTTCCCGACCTCACAGCGTCTGGCCCTTTGCGTCCAGGCCTCACCCACGCTAGACGCCTTAACACACTGCCCTGTTCCCCGTGAGGCCCTTGAAGATGCTATTTCCTCTGATGAGAAAGCTGCCCTCCGCCTCTCCACGCCAAATTGATTCCACCTGGTCCCTCAGAGGTCACGGGTAAGGTCACGTCATTTCCAGAGGGGATGCTGTGATCGTTCAGACTAGGTCAGCGCCCATCCCCCATCCCCGCAGGACTTGCTTTTATAGCAAAATCTCTCATGTCTGTACTGGAGCAGGAAATAACACAGCAATTCCAGAGTAGACGCCCAGCAACAGTGTGGAAGCTTCACAAAGACTCCAAGAGCAGAATCCTTGTCTCTGCTGTGCAGGTAAGGAAGCCACCACACCGGCGCCAATGCCACACAGCTGGTAGCTCACCAGGATCTCAGCCCAGGCCTCTCTGCCCCATGCACCTCATGCTCCGTGTGCATTCATGCTTCCTCCACCGAGAACCCAGGGCCCTCACTCTCTCTGGCTACAAATTAATGGCCTAATGCTGTGAATTCCCAGCACTGTGACAAGTTGATTTTGAGATTGTCCCAGAGGGTGGGGTCCTTCACATGCGGGATCAGTCCAGGTGATGAGGTTCTCAGCCTGGAACAGCATGAAACAGTCTGGAACAGCCTTTTGCTTCTCCAGGAGAGCCAAACAGACTTCAGGGAGTTGTTACAGTAAACGCCACATGCCCTTCTTGCATGTTCGTTGGCCCCTCGAGAAGCTGAAGAAAACGATTCAGAGGTTGTTTCCATTCTTCTGAAGCCAGTGTGAGCAGGGAAAGCTAGCTGGATAAAATCTGAAAAGATATGGCTGAAATTATGTGTGTATGGAGAATAGATGTTATAGATAGATATGGATATAAATTAGATATAGAATGAATGTAGACATAGATATGAATGATAGAGATGATACTGATAGAGACAGAGATGGGAGAGATAGATGTAGATGTAGGTAGATACAGGTGTAGGTGTAGGTATGGACAAGGATATAGATAAAGATAGAATAGATATAAATGATGTAGGCGATATTGATGAGGACAGAGATGGAGATGGAGATCTGGGTGATCTCACGAGCACCTGACCGGCCGCCAGGCTAGCCCAGCCTCTATGAATCCCTCCATTGAACACTCCCTCGAAGGGAGGTATCTTGTTTGAGTTGTTAAGACCTGTTGGGTCTCATCTTACCTGAGGCAAATTCATGCAGGAATTATGGCAGATTATCCTGGAAGGAACTCTCGTTCTTGGGTTTCATAGATTGTGCCGTGGGAGAAAGTTCAAATTTCATGAGGTCTCTGTTTTCTCCTTTTCCAATTGTCTTCCTGCTGATATTCTCAGGTGAAGCCTCCATATCATTTAACCCAGTGGCCAGGCATAGCCTGGGTGGTCACTCAAATGCCCACTGATCCACAGACCCAACTAGTACTCAGAGAACTTCTGACATAAACCCAAGTTGCACTTCATGCACCTCGACCAGCGCAGCTGATCAAGGCCCCATGGCTCACCTGTCACTGGACATTTATTCCAGGCACGCAGGGCACAGGCCTCCTTGGACTGACTTTGATGAGATGTAAAATCTCGCTCAGTGCGTGGTGATCAGTGTTGCTATTATTTAGGGAACTAATTCCTTTGCATATAGCTATGTGTATATTTTTATAACTTCACTGCAATTCAGTCTGGCTTCCTCTGAAAATCACTACATATTTCTTTTATTTCTATAACTCATTCTTTAACATTTCTTGGTATCCTTTTTTTTCTCAAATGAACTCCTCAAATTTATAGTCCCACAACAGACTTAACCCATTTTCACTTAAATATGCGTTACAGTCATGTGTCTCAAAAGAGTTTTTGCAATATTCCCATATTAGAACACATATAAGATATTCATTAGATCTAGTCTACATTAACAAGAGAAGTTCAGTGATTTGAAATGCACGCTGGTATTTTCCTTTGAATTATGAATGACTTTATCAAAAAAGTGTCTTATTATGTGACTTTGAACATAATTTAGGTCAAGAAGTAAAAAGGGAAGCTAATGTGTTTTGACTGCCTACTAAATCCATGCATGATACAATTTAATCCTCCCCGTGGTTCTCTGGGTCCCTTAAGACCCATTAACCTCACTTTACAGGTGAAGAAACAGGTTCTGAAATGGGACCCAGCTGGGCTGGGTTTCAGGGGATGTAAGTAAATAGCAGGTGCTGATTACAACCCAGTGGTATTTTTCACTTCACTGTATCCTGCATCCCATCCTATTTATGAAACGTAAAAATTCACTCAGGAAAGAAATGGTCGGAAGTTGGGTTTCAGTCCTGTTTCCATTCAGCAGCGTATTAAGGATATTTCATTATATACTTGAATTCAGCAGTTTAGTCATAGACACTGATGGGCATTTGTAAGAGAAATTTATAAATATCATAGAAAATATGAAGCCAGGAGGCAAAGAAATGATCTGATTGACAGACTAGAAATATGGGTTATATATTTGAACTATGATCTATACATATACTTAATACAAATAGCTTATATATGATTTCAAAATACTAATAATAACAGCCCAAGATCAGGGAGACCAAATTAGATGCAGAATGTAGGCAGAATACTTAATTGACAAATAAGGACTTGCAATGATCAAGAGTGGGTTAATAGTGGCCTAATGTAGCTTACACAGCATTCATAAAAGTAAACAATGTTAATTTTCATCTGAACAAAATGAGATAGGAAGAAACTGTGAACTGTTCAGAGAAAAATAATCGGAAGCAAAGAGTATTTGGCAGAAGGCTGTAGCTACAAGGAATCTACAACTAGGACACGTGTCGATGATCCACCCATAGAAACCAGACATGAAGGAGGAGAAGAAACTAGGGAAAGGTGGGGGAACAAGAGAAATGGAAAAAATCCAGAAGCTTGAAGCCTTTATGAAAGGAAAGAGCAGATTCCACGTGCGTGACGTGAAAGTAGAGATGGAAATACAGACGCTGTGAACAAGGAATGGGGCTTAGGCTCGGGGTGTTCAGGGGTGGTGTTTCCAGGGAGTGGCTTTGTGGATGAGCCCTCCTAGTTGAATGAAGGTGGACTGGAAATGCAAGAACCTGGAAATTCTTTTACTGTCATGCCCGCTCTTGTGCAGTTGTTCTCGGTTCTCTAGAATTATGGAGAAAGCTGGTGTGGAGAAAAATACCTACGATTATTCATCACTTTCTACTAATTATGTTATAACGACAACCTGCATCCATAACCAATTTGATATTATTAGGGGCTTATATATGCACTTTCCACCTAACATTTCTCCTATGGATTCATTAATTCATTTATTTTCTGACCCTTATTGAGAACCTGCTCTGTGTCACATGCCATTTCATGTGCTGGGGACACAAAGGAGAAAAGATAGGCAAAGCTGGTGCCTCCATGAACCCATATATTCTCCTGTGAAAACACAAACAAGCCGTAAATAAATAACTAAATATGTATTTTCATATATTGGAAAAGTATCATAAAGCAGTGATAGTGTAGTGTTTTTCAGGCTACTAATAGTAACCTATTTTGTTTCATGAAGTTGACTTACTGGGTTGCAACCAACAGTTTTTTAGATACAATTCTACAATGGATTAGAACGTGATAGGATAAATACATTGTGTACAGAAATATCATTGTGTACACAAACTCTTCTTTCCCGTGTACACACGCATGTACACATTTCATCTGCACCCGCCACTCAGCGGTGGTGTGTGTGTGTGTGTGCGTGCACACACGCGTGCTGCTCTGCGTTAGACATTTGTTGTCTGACGCTGGAGTGAAGTGACAAGATCGGAGCAGCCGGGCTGGTGAGGGTGCTAAGGAGACACTTCCCCCAGGTCAGAAATGAGCTCTTAGAGGAGATAATCTTGGAGCAAAGACCTAAATTATGGGAAAGACTTAGATTTGTAGATATTTGGGGCATGGATTCCAGGAAAAGGGACCAGTGTGTGCAGGGCCCGAAGCGAGCTGGTTGCATATAAGGAAGGAACAACGGCAGGACGCCTGAGGCCATGAAGCGCGGGAAGAAGGAGCAGAGGTGGGACCTCAGCCCTGGCTTCGTCCTCCGTGACGACTCGCGTGGTCTCCTCACCTGCGCCGGCCTCCCTCCTGCTCTGTGGGTGCTCAGGTCTCCAGGGAGCGAAGCAGAGCTCCGTGCTGGGAGATGGATTGTGAGGAATCAGCGCACAGGATCCTGGAGGCTGAGAGGCCGCACGACCTGCCAGCTGCCAGCCGCTGGGGTGTATTTCAATCCAAGTCCAAAGGCCTCAGAACCAGGGGGCAGACAGTGTGAACCCCAGTCCAAGGGCAGGAGAAGATGAGGTGTGACGGCCCAGCTCCGCAGTAGACAGGAAGAAGGAACGTTCCTCCTGCCTGCACCTTTTCTCTTATTCAGATCTTCAGTGGCTTGGATGAAGCCTCCACATCGGGGAGGGTGACCTCCTCTACTGGGTCCAGAGTCAGGTGCTGATCTCCAGACACACCGTCAGACACACCCTGACACAACCTTTAAACTGATCAGCTTGACACATAAAATTGCCCATCACACGCTCCCCTCCACTAAATGGCCGGGCTAGCTCCGTGCCCTCCCCTAGAATAAGGGGAGCCTAATCTGTATGTACACACACACAGCTTCTTATCTGGATCAGAAAAAGCAACATTAGTTAGATTCTCTCATTTTAATTACATTTAAATACACATTTACATTCTTTCTAAAGAAAAAAAGTGGCCATCATGAAATTTTCTACTGTCAACAAAGCACAGGGGAAAAATTAATGCCCATTATACTAAGTTCTAATGATTTCCAAGAAAATCATTACAACAGGAGCCTCGGCAGCCCTCATTCAGCAGAATCTTCCAAGAAGCAGTTGCACACAAATGCACTAAACGTAGAACGCTGGACCCTGTCTCTTCTTATAAAGGGCGACCTGCTAATTCTCAGAGTGGTTTAATCAAAGATTACTGCAAGAGGATTTAGCTAGAACCGATGTAGCCAAATAGGTTTCGCACGGGAGGGACACTGGGTGACCTTCCTGCTCAGGTCCCTGGGATAGTTTTTCCATGGGTGGTGGTGGGGTGGCAGGGGGTAGGGGACAGGGAGGGAGCGCCGTAGGTCAGGGAGCTCCTGGTGCTGTAAATCGCTATTGAAAGGCCTGATGGGGACTGTGAGGAGGAGAAACAGACCTTTTAACAGCGCTGACAAATCTTTTAATACCTACGGAATCTTTTCTGAGCTGGGAGGGTGTTGGGCCACTGCCTGCTGAGCAAGTGGACAGAACATTTGGTTCCAAGTTAAATACCATGCCTCACTGCCTCTTTTTAAGGTAAAAAAGAGTTTATTGATATATATATTTTTAATTCACTTGCAATCACTTCCAAGCTCTACTAATATAAAACACTAGGGACATTTCAATATGTAACTTGTGCTATGGGCCTGAGCTGATTACCTTTTATAGAGAGAAGAGTCTTATCTGTTGACCCACAAGTCTAGTCAGAAAATAAAATGAGATGAGCTTTGTACCATCTGAAAGAAACCTTCAACATGCATCTCAACATGAACAGTTAAGCTCCCGTAACCTGTGAAACGTAACTGGGAATTAACAAGTCACTTTCTGCATTTAAAGAAATCTTAACATTCTTACGACACCAAATCATAGTCATAGGACAGGTTTACTCCTTATTGTAGAGCACAGCATTGCTTGTATTTTAAGCCTCTACATTTAAGTACGGGTGCCTGATGAGCACATACATGCATATGTATTAAAATATATCATTTAATTTTGCTTTTTAATTTTCTCATTATCATGACACACATCTCTGACATATCGAAAATGATTGTCCTTCTGTAGAATTTTAGTGTAAATAGCCTAGTCACAGCGCCTTTTAGAAACTCTTGAATTCACTTATAAGTAGTTTGTATTTTAGCCAAAATGGTATATGAAACTTCAGATCTTGAATAGGCCAAAACGTTCAACTGACTTTTTATCCATCCTCCCTCCCTTCCTTCCTTTCTTTTCCTTTCTCCTTTCTCTGTTCTCCCTTCCCTCCACCCCCTCCCTTCCTCTTTCTTTGTTTTATTCTTTCTTGTGTTTTTGTTGCTGTTGTTTAGTTTGCTTTTTTTTTTAGCAGAGTAGGTGCTCAATGTTTGTCTGTCTCTGTGTCTCTGTGTTTCTGACTCTCTGATGAAAAAACTATTAAGATCCCCAGGAGTAAATACAGTTGAAACTGAGGGAAAGAATCCGTGTATCAACATCAATTTCTAATTTTTGTAACAATGCAGGTGTGCACATCAGAGTTTCTAAAAAGACACTGCTGTCGCTTGTGTGAACCATGCGGTCCCGTGGCTGTTAGGAAAAACTTCTGCATGCTTATCACGTGTCTTTGCTTAACTTCCCTTGAAAGCAGAGTCTGAGACGAGGTCTGGGTGGTGGGTGATCTCTTGGGGTTGTGAGTCCGTTTGGGTTGTGAGTCTATTGGGGTTCTGAGTCTTGGGAGCAAAAGCAAGGGACTGGGGACAGCGGGTAGGCAGGGAGGGACTAAAGCCTCTACCCAACCTCTGAGGGTGCAGAAAGCCCTAGAATTCCCCAGCAGGACCGGAGGCCAGCCTCTCCATCCCCTGCATCCCTGCCCCTTTGCTTGAGGGCTGCCGGCCACACTTAGCCTGAACTTCCAGCAGAGTCTGTGCACGGCTGAGCTGGCCACTGGCTATGGAGGAGGCCCTCAGGGCAAAGGCAAAGGAGCTTGGTGTGCACCTGTGGGGATCTGAAGGGCGGGCTGTGCTTTGCAGAGGCAGTGGGAAAGGCAGAGGGCTGAGGGCTGTGACGGGGCCAGGGGAGTGGGGCTGCGTCCAGGCACCACGCGTGCTGACTCCCAGCTTGTCACCGTTCCTCCTAAGGCAGCGGCCCCCAACCTTTATGGCCCAGGGACTGGTTTCAAGGAAGACAATTTTTCCACAGACAGGGGGCGGGGGTGATGGTTTTGGGATGATTCAAGCACATTACGTTTATTGTGCACTTTATTTCTATTATTATTACATTGTAATAGATAATGAAATCATTATACAACACCCCATAATGCAGAATCAGTGGGAGCCCTGAGCTTGTTGTCCTGCAACTAGATGGTCCCATCTGGGGGTGATGGGAGACAGGGACACCTGAAGTATGTTGCTTATATCCAGTCTATTCCGTAATATGCAGCTTAATTAATTGTCACTTGCCACTCACTGATGGGGTTTTTTTGTTGGTGGTGTTGTTTTTAATTTTTGAATTTTATTTCATTTATTTTTTTTATACAGCATGTCCTTATTAGTCATCAGTTTTATACACATCAGTGTATACATGTCAATCCCAATCGCCCAGTTCATCACACCACCACCACCCCACCCTCATGCCGCTTTCCCCACCTTGGTGTCCATATGTTTGTTCTCTACATCTGTGTCTCAATTTCTGCCCTGCAGACTGGTTCATCTGTAGCATTTTCCTACGTTCCACATATATGCGTTAATATACAATATTTGTTTTTCTCTTTCTGACTTACTTCACTCTGTATGACAGTCTCTAGATCCATCCACATCTCAACAAATGACCCAATTTCGTTCCTTTTTATGGCTGAGTAATATTCCATTCTATATATGTACCACATCTTCTTTATCCATTTGTCAGTGGGCATTTAGGTTACTTCCATGACCTGACTATTGTAAATAGAGCTGCAATGAACATTGGGGTGCATGTGTCTTTTTGAATTATGGTTTTCTCTGGGTATATGCCCAGGAGTGGGATTGCTGGGTCATATGGTAATTCTACTTTTAGTTTTTTAAGGAACTTCCATACTGTTCTCCATAGTGGCTGTATCAATTTACATTCCCACTGACAGTGCAAGAGCGTTCCCTTTTCTCCACACCCCCTCCAGCATTTGTTGTTTGTAGATTTTCTGATGATGCCCATTCTAACTGGTGTGAGGTGATACCTCATTGTAGTTTTGGTTTGCATTTCTCTAATAATTAGTGATGTTGAGCAGCTTTTCATGTGCTTCTTGGCCATCTGTATGTCTTCTTTGGAGAAATGTCTATTTAGGTCTTTCACCCATTTTTTGATTGAGTTGTTTGTTTTTTTGATATTGAGCTGCATGAGCTGTTTGTATATTTTGGAGATTAATCCTTTGTCCGTTGATTCGTTTGCAAATATTTTCTCCCATTCTAAGGGCTGTCTTTTCGTCTTGTTTATGGTTTCCTTTGCTGTACAAAAGCTTTGAAGTTTCATTAGGTCACTGATGGGGTTTTGATATGAGTCTGCAAGCAATTGATTTATTATGGTCTTTGTGCAGTCAAACCTCTCTGCTAATGATAATCTGTATTTGCAGCCGCTCCCCAGCACTAGCATCACTGCCTCAGTTCCATCTCAGATCATCAGGCACTAGATTCTTATAAGGAGCACACAACCTAGGCCCCTCGCATGCGCAGTTCACAGTAGGGTTCACGGTCCTATGAGAATCCAGTGCCGCGGCTGATCTGACAGGAGGAGGAGCTCAGGCGGTAACTTAAGCGATGGGCAGCAGCTGTAAATACAGATGAAGCTTTGCTCGCTCGCCCTCTTCTGGCTCCCCTCCTGCTGTGCAGCCCAGTTCCTAACAGATACCGATCCGTGGTCCGCGGGTTGGGAACCCCTGCCCTAAGGGACAGGCACACGGGTCGACAAACAGCAGGGATGCCCCTCCAGACTCCTGGAGAACAACCTTTTCTCAGAAGACTTCCTGTTATTCGAGGTTTGCTCCCAAATGATTCTTCAGGTTCAGACATAACTAAATGTTTGCTGATAGGAAATTGCCATGAACAACAATTAGCTAATGCTAATGATCAAAGCAGTAGTAACAGGAGGAAGAGGGTAAAAATACAGTGAGATGTCATCATTTCAGCCATCTCCAAATATGAATCACTCTCACCCCCCGACAAATGCAGAGCTCAGATCAGTAACTCCACTATGATCCCTTAGCTACGTTTCCGTAATAGACTTACGTGATGAAAATAGAAAAGCCAATGAAAGGGAGTCAGAGCCGTTGATTGAAATGCTGACTCTTTCTGGTCAGCACGAAATCTCCTCAAATCCCAGTTTCCCCGTCTGTGAAACAGAGATGGTCATCTCCGTCCTAAATATCCTGAAAGGCTGGTGTGTCTGGTGCCCTAAACTGAGAGGCTGTTCCATTATCCGCTCACGGGGCTGAGGTAGCGCCTCTCCGTGACTGAACAAGCTTGTTCTTAGCAAGCTGACTCACCAGGAAGCACATCAAGCATATATTTTTAAATGTTTGACTAAATATCAATAAATGTCAATGAGTGAATGAAACCATCAGGATGATCATCGTGGTTTTTCCAGGATTCTGTCACATATAACCAGAGATGCTACTTCCCTTTAGTGGCTGTGGGTTTGTCCAGCCCAGACACCCTTCCTTGCACCTCTGCACCCACCCGCAGCCCGGGCACCCTTCTGCAGCCCCCATCGTTCCACTCACCCCACTGCCCTGGGCCTGCCCCACACTCTAGATGACAAGGTAAGGTCAAGAACAACTTATTCATCTTTGAACTTTCCCACCAACACAGGTTGAAAACAGTAGAAACTCCATAAATGTTTATTGAACAGAGGTAAACTAAAAATTTAAGTCACGGGCTCAAAAATCAAATTATTTGATGTGTCATATTAAAATCTTTCAAATATCTGATACTTGATTAACATTTTACAGTGAAAATGCTGACAATAAACCTAATTAAACCATTCCTAGGAAACCAGGCTATTAAAAAATTAGCTTTTTTCCCCTGCTTTCCCAATTTTATGTGCCCATAATCTAATTGTCCATGCCTATTTCTTAACCATCGTAATTTCAATATTGGCCTACCCATAACAATTTTCAAATTACCCTGTCCTTCTTATTAGGCACAAACTATATTTCAAAATCTGTTTCAAGAAAATAATAATCTCTTAATAAATTACAATTGAGTCTAAGTTGTCATGTTCAACTATTAGAGACAGTCCTTTACTATTTGGTCAAGTTTTGACAATTGCAGATCTTGCAACCCAATCATAAAACTTGGTCATAGATGATAACCACCTGTCAAATGTATCACCATTCTCTGGTTTCACTAAAATATTAATCTGTTTTTCCACTGTGAATATTTTCAGTGTTCTGGTTAGAAGGCTTTTCCTTATTAACAGTGACATTGGCCATGAATTCTGCATTTCTGTGATGTTGCGATTTCCGTGCAGGTGCTAACATGCATGTAAATATACTTAAGGGCACGTCAGCATAAGGCAGCGCAGTTTCAAGTGCAAAATCATAAAACACAAGTCTTCTGTGTTTTGGGATGAAAGCTTGCCCTAAAGTATGTGTGTATCAGTAATAATATCACTTGTATTTTACCTTAACTGGGCTCGTTTTAGCGCTCCCAGGTACGCAGTGATGGTTTCTCTCCTGATTTACTGGTGCCTTGGTATGAAAATCACCTCCTAGTGGCACCAACATGGTAAATAGATAATGTCATCCACTATGAATGCAAACACAATTTTAGAAGCCCTGAGGTCAGTGGAATTCTGGGGGAGAGGACTCCCATCAAGGCTGGTCCCGCACAAGAAGCCTCACCCTAAGCCAGGGCGAGAGCTGGTAACCATGACCAGGACACACATGGTGGTTGCATCCCTTACAATGTGGAACCTGCTGCATCGTCTGGACAGTTTAAGGCTCCTTTTCCTGACATTGTCGTAGTAATTACAGCCGGTTTTCAAACTCTCACCAAGTGACATTTTAAAAAATTACTTCAGATGGCACCGTGAAACTCCTTTGCTGTTTATTACCCGACGACTGGAATCAATTTATTTGTCTCCCATCTCACAGGGCAGAGCTATTTCTGGGATTGCTGCAATTATCAGGTGGATATGTAGAAAACGGAAATTCTGTTGCAGCTGGATTGCTTTTCTCTTTTAAAATTAAGTCTGATAGTTTGATCTTGAGTGAGAAAATCAAGACCCTTTTTTTTTTTTTTTTTGCGGTACGCGGGCCTCTTACTGTTTCGGCCTCTCCCGCTGCGGAGCACAGGCTCCGGACGCACAGGCTCAGCGGCCATGACTCACGAGCTCAGCCGCTCCCGCGGCACGTGGGATCTTCCCGGACCGGGGCACGAACCCACGTCCCCTGAATTGGCAGGCGGACTCTCAACCACTGCGCCACCAGGGAAGCCCAAGACCCATTTGTAAATAATGAAGATTATGTAAACGGTAACTGAAATGGTTGCTTCTCATTTGATAAAAAATGAATAACGGAAAATTAGCAGTCCTGTATCTTTTATCATATTACTTTAAATATGAATTTACTATGAACTGGTGTTGTGTTTATTTAATTAAATGGGATACGATAAAGAAAACGTTGAGAAGAGAACATTGAGATGCTGGCACATAGTGAGAGCTCAAGAGATTGTATGTAGTGTACATACAATTACCTGTGTAACAGTACGTGAACTTTATATTCACCTGGACTTTATGGGAAACTTGAGCAGCACTTCTTTTTTTTTTAATAGTTGATTTATAATATTGTGTTAGTTTCAGGTGTACAGCAAAGTGATTTGGTTATACATATATATGTATATATCTATTTTTTATTATTTTCCATTATAGTTTATTAACAGATATTGAATATAGTTCTCTGTGCTATACAGTAAATTCTTTTTGTTTATTATATATGTTGTAGTGTGCATCTTCTCATCCCATAGTCCCAATTTATGCCTTCCCCCTTCCCCTTTGGTAACCATAAGTCTGTTTCTATGTGAGCAGCACGTTTATGCAGCATAACAATAAACTTGTTTCTGAAATATAATGAAATAGTATTATTTGAAATGAAAAGTTATAAATTTGAAGTCTTTTTTTTTTAACATCTTTATTGGGGTATAATTGCTTTACAACGATGTGTTAGTTTCTGCTTTATAACAAAGTGAATCAGTTATACATATACATATGTTCCCATATGTCTTCCCTCTTGCGTCTCCCTCCCTCCCACCCTCCCTATCCCACCCCTCCAGGCTGTCACAAAGCACCGAGCCAACATCCCTGTGCTGTGCGGCTGCTTCCCACTAGCTATCGGCCTTACTACGTTTGTTAGTGTGTATATGTCCATGACTCTCTCTCGCCCTGTCACAGCTCACCCTTCCCCCTCCCCATATCCTCAAGTCCGTTCTCCAGTAGGTCTGTGTCTTTATTCCTGTCTTACCCCTAGGTTCTTCATGACATTTTTTTTTCTTCTTAAATTCCATATATATGTGTTAGCATACGGTATTTGTCTTTTTCTTTCTGACTTACTTCACTCTGTATGACAGACTCTAGGTCTATCCACCTCATTACAAATAGCTCAATTTCGTTTCTTTTTATGTCTGAGTAATATTCCGTTGTATATATGTGCCACATCTTCTTTATCCATTCATCCGATGATGGGCACTTAGGTTGTTTCCATCTCTGGGCTGTTGTAAATAGAGCTGCAATGAACATTTTGGTACATGACTCTTTTTGAATTTTGGTTTTCTCAGGGTATATACCCAGTAGTGGGATTGCTAGGTCATATGGTAGTTCTATTTGTAGTTTTTTAAGGAACCTGCATACTGTTCTCCATAGTGGCTGAACCAATTCACATTCCCACCAGCAGTGCAAGAGGGTTCCCTTTTCTCCACACCCTCTCCAGCATTTATTGTTTCTAGATTTTTTGACGATGGCCATTCTGACTGGTGTGAGATGATATCTCATTGTAGTTTTGATTTGCATTTCTCTAATGATTAATGATGTTGAGCATTCTTTCATGTGTTTGTTGGCAGTCTGTATATCTTCTTTGGAGAAATGTCTATTTAGGTCTTCTGCCCATTTTTGGATTTCTGTACCGAAAGTGTTTTCCTTGATTGCAGTGATTCCATAAAAATGCCGTAAGGAAAATAAGGTGCTCTTTGATCAGCTTCCTTCAGATTGGTCTTACAAGAATGTGTGTGTGCAGCAACACAACTGAGCATTTAATCTGGAAATCTCTATATTCAGGTGGGGTAGGGGGCTTTTACAGGGACCTTCACTATCCCTCACATTTTATCACCTCTTCCTCCATCCCAGACACTCTTGTGGCATCTGTTCATTTAGATGGTTTTAAAACTCCTGTTTAAACACGCCGTCCCAAGACTGTGCAGCGACATGACACGCTTATGATAGAAGCATGAACTTAAAAAAGCAGGAAGCTAAGTGGTGTATGAACTGTAATTGCAGTGATCACAAAGTGTCTAAAGAGAAATAGGCAAAAACGTTCGGTATTTACAAAATTCCTGTAAGGTTGTGTTCGTCTCGAAAGTTAACCAGTTGGCTGAGAAGCTCACCAAAGAGCCTGAGGTCCCGGCCACAGGCACTCTCAGACCTGACCTTGAGGATGAGCAACACCCCTGCAACGCTGAATCCCACACTCAAGGTGCAGCCCAAGCTTTGCTAGAAAGAGCCTCTGCCCGTAAAGTTCACTTACCTGGCACCAGGGATCCTTAAAATGTGAAAAGGTGTCGGGCTTCCTGGAGCTCAGAGTCCTTAGAACAGCCAGTCTTTGGAAGGAAATTTGCAGTATATTCCCAGGAGGAGCCTGTGACGTGTGGCACTGGATTAAAGTGTTCCATAACAACAACAAAAACATGCCCTTCTATCTAGGAATGCATGTTTTTAAAATTGGCTAATTGCTTTCACTAGATCATTTGAAAATATAATTACAGAGATAAGGCGGCTGGCCGGTGAGCACACTAGACAGAATGGAAGCAGAGGGGATACGGATGGACTGCTGATGCCCAAGGTCACATCTGAAACAGACTTAAGGATAATACCGTCCATCCTCTGAGTTTACAAGTGAGGATATTGAGACCATATGTTTGAATTAATTTGCCGAAATCGCCTGGCTTATTAAGAGCAGTGTGGGAGCTGGAACCGAGATCTTGTGATTTAGAAGCCATGAATCTTTCCTTTAAACCACCCATCAAAACTAGTTAAATAAACAAAGGAATGAATTCATTCAGGCTAGGAATGCAAATTATGTTCTATGCAGGTAATTTCTTTTTGGTATTCTTCAAGTGTTTTCTTACTGTTAAACCACTTGCAAAAGCAGCTCACAGACACAATTACTTTTTTTGTTTGTTTGCATTGCCCTGACCTGGATCCAGTGGATCTTGGAGTAGAATTCTAACAAGGCTCCAAGGACAGGCATTTCCATCTCCTGTCAGTCTGCATTTTACAAGAAATTCACTTCCTCTTTGCCTTTAGATGCCAGCCTGGGGCTGCAGGCAGGGACGCCTCTTTCCTCTCTGCCCCACGGAATCCAGCGCAGACACTCCTAGCTGGGCTGAAGTTGGGTCATCCCCTCCGCTTGAAACGGAGCAGGACCCTATGGGCCCTCCCCCATGTCCTCAGCCTGCCTTTTGTCTGTAGAAAAACTTTAGCCAAAGAATAAGTTTAGTCAGAGAAGTGAGAAAATGCAGAAACAAAGGAAAACAGTCAAAGGAGACCAAATAATAATAGTTTAGTCATTAAGCAAAGTCAAGCACCTTTAGTTCCTCCTCAAGGGCTATAGATAATATTCTGAGCCATATCCCGTGAGCTGTCTTGTAGCTACAGAAACCCACACCAGGTGGAAGAAGTTAACTACATGATGACCAGGCTGTAGCCATGACATAAGCTGCCACAATTCCGAGAACTGGCCTCAAAGAAATGGGAACAAACCGACCCTGGAACTGAAGACTAACTGTACCTAAAACAGTCAAGATGACGATGTTCATGACCAATTTCAAGATGGCCGTCGGAGCTGACTGTGCTGTTTCTGCACATAGCTCCCTCCCTCCGCCTAGAAAAGCTCTTGCCCACTGATTGCCAGTGGGGGGCACTCAGCCTTTGGACAGGAGCCCGCCCTCCTCCCCCGTTGGTTGCTGGCCTCCAAAATAAAGCCAACTTTCCTTTCCACCAACCTGGCCTCTTTATTGGCTTTTGAGCAGCGAGCAGCCAGACCCCACTTCTGTTTACACCCTGAGGGACTTGGTATAAAGATTGGACTTGACCCGCCGGCAAATCTACAAAAACACCTTCCTGCAAGCAACAATTAGGTTAAAAAGATAAGCCCAGGAAAGAATAAAATAGAACAATGAGGCAGTAATAACCTCTTTTTAAATTAATGTAAGGGGCTTAAAAATGTGTTAGATATTTTGATGGATCTATGACAAGGAAATTTCACCATCAAAAATCTTTCTTTTTAAATTTCTCCCTCTTTACTTTTAATTATAAAAGAAATCTAAGATAAAACTTGTGCTGTGAGATTTTTTTTAATTATGGTGATCATTCTGTTTGTATCATAGGATCCTCATTATTAATCTGTGCCACTAATAGCTCCTTAGAAGACTTTGCCCACAGAGAGTTGTGAGCTTAGTCAAAATGCTATAAAGTTTAGGTCAGGTATTTGCAATAAGTATGTCATTCACTGTGTTTGAAATTACCTAAGGGCTCCATGCTGAGTTAATATACAATTTAATGTGTTTCTATCATCATGTTTGAAGATGTGATCAAGAGAATTCATTCTAGTACACAAAACTTGGAAATACTGGATTTAAAACAAAAGAAAAAAAAAAAATCCAGTCTTTCAAAAGCATGTCGGAGGTGGCAGTAAAAGGATCAGAAACAACTGGAGGCCAAGAACAAAGAGAAAACTTGAATTCTGGGCCTAAGCAACCCTGGAGGCCACGTTTACCTGGAGGGCATCATCCTGAGCAGCTGAGGGTTAGGACTTGTGTTCTGATGAAGTTATCCTGCACTGGAGACAGGCGACTCAGCTCACTCAGAACTCTGGGGAAGGTTGGTAGATTAGATTAGAGCCCCCCGCGTAAAGCCAGCTTTCCAGAACAGAGACAACATAGGTGGATAAACTAAAAGAATTAAATAAACTCTGCTACAGGTGGAGGCAAGGAATGCTTTACAAGGAAGGCTTGCCTCGGGTGGAAGCAGC
Organism: Monodon monoceros; assembly: GCF_005190385.1. Classification (NCBI taxonomy): domain Eukaryota; kingdom Metazoa; phylum Chordata; class Mammalia; order Artiodactyla; family Monodontidae; genus Monodon; species Monodon monoceros. The sequence continues at coordinate 24,932,924 of NW_021703773.1, read as the reverse complement.
AGAATCAAAGAAGACACTGCTGTATATTATCCTGACCATAATCCTGTACTCTTAGGAGTTCAGTAATAAATCGACAGTACCAAAATTATAGCCCCAAGGCTACCCACTATTTTTTAATTTTGGACTTTACTATTTTTTTTAGTGCAGTTTTAAGTTCACAGCAATTTTGAGTGGGATTTGCATTTCCCTGGTGACATGATGTGGAACGTCTCCTCTATGCTTATTTGCCATCTGTATAACTCTTTGATGAGTTGTCTGCGAAGGTCTTTGTCCCATTTTTTAATCAGGTTTTTCTTATTGTTGAGTTTTAAGAGTTCTTAGACTGGTGGTGGCCGTTGACACCTAACAGAATTAAATGTAAATTATCTCCAGAGGAACTGTCACGTAGACTTTTCAAGAAATCCAAGCATGCACGTGTACACGCATGCATAAATTCACAAAGACAGGCACAACTATACAAACGCACAGCATTACTAAAACGAGGAGAAAAGCCATCCTGTACCAAAGTCAGCACAGCAATGAACTGTAGAATCTGCCTGCTGGAATTGATAGATTCCTGAGTTGTCAGCCATAGAATATCAAAAGAGCATGTGTATGGTACTTACATAATTGGAAGAGGGAATTTAAAGGATGATGAAGGAAAGTATCAAAATTGACCCAGCAGTTTTGAGAAAAAATAAAATAGAGCTTCTAGAAATGAAAAGCTTGCTCACTAAAAGAAGTTCAAGACACAGGATCAACCACAGTTTAGACGCAGCTGAAGAGAACATTAGTAAGCTGTAGTCTAACCGCAGCTTGACCTGGTGACACCAGGCTTGATTTACTTAGGCTCCGTGAAACGATGGTGCCAGATGCTGTGTGGTTCTGAGATTGCATCAGCAGGGCTCCCTCCCGTTTTCTTTCAACCATCTGTCTTTTCAGAGTGGAATGAATAATGACCCGTGAATTAAAGCTTGTCAAAGATGACCAGTTACATAAGAACTAAACTTCATTTGGATTCAAAACTCCAAAGTCCTCAAGGAACTCAATCTAAAAAATACTAAGAGTTTAAACAGAAATTTAAGATTGTTTCTCACAGGTCAGTCATTAGGCAAAAAAAAATTACAAAACAGTGATAATACGATTACTTTCTCACGTGGGTACTTCTGGAAAGGCATTTTGGTCGTCTAATGATTCGTCACAGTAAACAATGATGAGATTTATTTTAACAGGTCTTAACCATGATACCTTACTTATAGACACCTTTTTTTCTTTTTTTTTTATTGAGATATAGTTGATTTATAGTGTTACATTAGTTTTAGGTGTACAACAGAGGGATTCACATTTTTAAAGGTTATATTCCATTTATAGTTGCTATAAAATCAGCTATATTCCCTGTGCTGTACAATATATCCTTGTAGCTTATTTTATACATAATAGTTAGTACCTCTTAATCCCCTACACCTATCTTGCCTCTTCCCCCTTCCCTCTCCCACTGGTAGCCACTAGTTTGTTTTCTATATATCTGAGTCTGTTTCTTTTTTGTTACAGTCCCTAGTTTGTTTTATTTTTTAGATTCCACATATAAGTGTTATCGTACAGTATTTGTCTTTCTCTGTCTGACTTATTTAACTAAGCATAATACCCCCCAGGTCTCCCATGTTGTTGCAGATAGCAAAATTTTATTCTTTTTAATGGCTGAGTAATATTTCATTGTGTGTGTGTGTGTGTGTGTGTGTGTGTGTGTGTGTGTGGTGTGTTTACATATATACCACATCTTCTTTATCCATTCATCTACTGATGGACATTTAGGTTGCTTTCATACTTTGGCTATTGTAAATAATGCTGCTGTGAATATATGAGCATTGGGGTGCTTGTATCTTTTTGAATTAGTATTTTAATTTTTTTCAGATGTATACCCAGGAGTGGAATTACTGGATGGTGTGCTAGTTCTAATTTTAGATTTCTGAGAGACCTCCGTACTGTTCTTTGTAGTGGCTGTACCAATTTACCTTCCCACCAACAGTGTAGGAGAATTCCCTTTTCTCCACATGCTCTGCAGCATTTGTTCTTTGTAGACTTTTTGATGATGGCCATCCTGACCGGTGTGAGGTGACACCTCGTTGTGGTTTTTTGATTTGCGTGTCTCTGATAATTAGCGGTGTTGAGCATCCTTTCATGTGGAATGGCTGTCTTCATTTGTCCTGAGGCCCCAGCTCTACTTGGCATCACTGGAACAGCTGCCAGCACAGTGAAAAATACAAATGATACACTAATACAGCTTTTAAAATAATTTTCACCACGTAAGCATCTCGGATACAAACAGGGATCTATGGGCCATTCTTTAGAACCTCTAAAATATGCTGTTGTCTAAATATCACCACCAAAATTTATTATAAAGGTAATGGAATTATGAAAACGCTCCCATAAGGAGTGCAAGCGTATCTGTTGAATCATTACTGTAATTTACTGCAAAATACTCAAATCTTTGGAAAAGTCTTTTGCAATCTGATTCTATCTTCTATGTTTATTCTATGTTGTTTTACATTCTTGTTGAGAGAGCTGGTATGTACCAAGTGATGGCCAATTACACATCCACATCAAGTGAACTAATACTCATTTAATTCCTGGACCAAAATGGGCCCATCATAAAACACTGCCATTTATGCTGAATTTTAAAACCAAACATTGGTATTTTGGTAATGTGTTTAATTTTCTTGTTGGACTCTGACTGCATTTGATTAGCCACACATTCATCGTTAAGAGAAACCTTGAGGTCTGGCTCACTGTCAACACCTCGTGAACCCCAACCCAACAGAAACAAAACGTCACTTCTATTCAAGGTGTGCATGTAATTGTTTGCCACTGAATTTGTTGATTATCTCCGTCATTACATAATAGGGAGGAGAAGAGATCTCTGTCTGGGGCTTCCCTGGTGGCGCAGTGGTTGAGAGCCCGCCTGCCGATGTAGGGGACATGGGTTCGTGCCCCGGTCCGGGAAGATCCCACATGCCGCGGAGCGGCTGGGCCCGTGAGCCGTGGCCGCTGAGCCTGCGCGTCCGGAGCCTGTGCTCCGCAAGGAGAGAGGCCACGGCAGTGAGAGGCCCGTGTACCGCAAAAAAAAAAAAAAGAGATCTCTGTTTGAATAGTTATTAACCAGATCCCCAAGGTAGTGTGTACCATGATTTTGCTAAATAGGAGCTGTAAGGTAAATTTTGTATCTTTACTTTTTAACTCCATGACGGTTGTGCTTTTTCTGTTACTGAATTCAGTTAAGGAAGGTTATTACTGCAACAGCACAGATAATGAGTTAGGCACAATTTCAATAATCCTTAGGCAGCATTTCAATAATAATAAAATCTGCCATTAGGTGAATGATAATGTAAGCATCATCCATCAGCTTACTTGGAAATAAAAAACAAAAGAGATAAATCTAAGGGTGAGATACAATATATTCCACATATATATCATATTTATGACCATATATAAAATCAACAGATAATTTTAAATATGGTCTTCACCCCCTGATCTGAATAATTCATGCATTTAAAGGTTTATGTTAGCTTCCCTGGATCTTAGAATTCATATTTCAAACTCTTTTAGTTCTCCCTTAGAGAAAACAAAACGGAACATGCAGAAAAGTCAGTTTTATGTTAATCCTGCCCAATAGATCACATTAACCCCCCACTTCCATTACCAGAAATTCTCCATTTGTCTGCAGTTGTGCCCACTTTTGGCCTTTTCCCCTTAGAATTTCTGGGCTGCCTTGTCCAGCCCAGCCTCCTCCTGCCCCACAAGCTCTGAAGTAAGATTTCTAAACTCATCCCAGACCCACTGCTGCCACAATTCTCCATAAATTCAGTAGGTAACCACTTTTTTACCTACAAAATGATGACTCTCTAATCCAAACCCAAAATGACCTTGTGAAATTTTTAAAGGAGCCCTTTTCACCAGCACCATTAGTCACTATTCAAAGATTTGTCTTCCTGAAATCAATCAGTAGCTTGCAGAGGGCATAGCTGCTTATATTGCATAACTGGGCCATCTGTCCAGAAACAGTGATGTGAGAAATTTCTTAAACGCCATGTTTCAGGACTGCTTTGCACGCAGAGTTTACAACAAAGTCCTTCAAACGTGGCTAACCCAAATCTCACAGTGATTAAATAAACTCGTAAAAACCTATTGACCATTAAGAACACATCCCTCTATGTCACACACCAGAATCGCGCTATAACACATACATTCTGGTGCGAGGTACATCTTGTGAGTGGTAGGTCTCTCTGACAATTAATTTGGGTTCATTTCAGCTTTTTCTGGAGCCAGGTCACAAATATGGCTCCTTTTGATCTTGGGGTGGCACAAAACCCCTGTGTGATTTTTCCCTTTGCCTTCCTTCCTTTCACTGATAAACGTATTTTATTTTGTTTTTGTAGAAGTAAAAAGTTCATGCATATCCCTATGTAATAACATCACTGCATTCTGAATCACTTATTCTGAGACTCTGGAATGTAAATTACAGCCCTGTCTTTGAACATATTCCCTCGTATCATCATGTAATTCATTGCCCATGAATTATTTGAAACTACAAAAATGAGAGAACATTACTTACATTTTGTCCACTGGGAGGTGATTGAAAACCTTCACCTTCACATAGTTTTATACGTGCTCCCCTGCTAATGCGAACCATTAGCACACATTGTTCCATGAATAAATTTGACAGGAGCGTCTGCCAGACTCCTGTCAACTTTGTGATGTGAAGAACATGAGTGTTAGGGGAAACGGACAGGAAAATCAGTGCACATTTTCTAATTTCCTTTCCATTCAGCTGATAGTCCTTTGAGAGCTACCTGCTGCCAATCACGCTTGGATCATCTTTGAGCATCTTTCTGTGCAATGGCCAGTTCACAAAGTACCATCGGAGGCTAATTCCAGGGTCATGACATGGCTTCTAGGTCCGAAGATGCAGAGATGCCCTTGAGTCCCCAAAATGAAGGTGGCTGCTGTGAGCCCCGAGGACCCTGGTCATCGCTTGTCAAATGAAGCCAACACCTGGGAAATTTGGCCATGAGCTCATTGCAGACAACAAATGTCCTCTCAGAAATGCTTCATTGCTACTTGATGCCAGAGTTACATGAACACGAATACTCACATCTGCAGTTTGAATTTGGCTTTCCAAACGTGCATTCTGTTAGATTGTGCTTGTCATGCCCCAGCATCTCCTGTCACCCTCACTGAGGTTATGCGGAAACTCGCTCCGGGTGGTCATAAATAGACATTCATTTTGTCTGACTGTGGTGGACCCAGTTCCCAACCCCCAAAGATATAGCCCATGGAACCATTAAACAAGGCACTTCTGCTGAATAACAAAATGTTCTGTTTGCTTCTAGTTTTTTTTTAAATTTCACCACATTAAAATTTTATTTTCTCCTTTATGATTGGACATTAAGCACTTCCCAAAGCCTAATAAATGGTTTTACCTTGTTATTGATGCACGATTTACTACAGAATATTTTATGAGAATTTTTCAAAAATCAGTTCTTGTCTTTTGTCTGCTTTATAACTATCTGAATTTAATGTGAGATAATTTAAAAACCATGAAGTGAAAGAAACTAAGGTGAACGCTGTAACTCCTTGAATTACACGTTTCTCTTGGATTCTTTTAAATGGTGCAAGGTTTTATTCAGTTCAATAAATACGTAATGAAGTTCTCTTTTGTAAAGTCCTACTCTGGGCTGTGGATGCAAAGATGGATACGATGGATTCTTGCCTCCAGAGGAAAAGTCAGTATGACTCAGGACTCCCAGTTCTCATAATTGGAAGCCAGTTAATTCAAGCTCGTCTCCCTGCTGAGGTGCTGAGTGAGCAGAAAAAACTTTTTTTAGACTCCGCTTGAAGGCCTCGGAGCTAACAGCACAGGGAGGAATCACAACTCCAGAGCCCAGTGGAGGCTGCGGCCCAGCGTTTAGGGCCACTTCACACTGAGCTCACATGCCAGTTCCGGACAGGAAAACACGAAGGCTGAGCTCCACTTCTGAAGGTCAGGGACAGGGGGATACAGGCCTCCAGGACTGGGGTCAGAGGTGAATTCCACCCTACTCAGATTGGGCACCAGTAGTGTTGCACTCTGAAAACAAAAATGAACTGAAAAAGACATGTACTTGCAGGGCTTAAAGCTCAGAATTATAATATCTCAGATTTTGAAATGAGATTGGTTAGATCCCAGGTAACTAGTGCCGCTAAGCCTGGCAGGATCAATCGTAAAGACCCTTTGATGGGAAAAAGCAGCGTAGTCTTTCATTTGTTTATTCAAACAATTCTGTCTGTAAAATGTGAATAGTGTTGCAATGAACATAGGGGCTAATATCACCTCAAGATCCTGATTTCAGTTCTTTTGCATAAATACCCAGAAATGGAATTGCTGGACCATCTGGTAGTTCCACTGTTAATATTTTGAAAAATCTCCATACTGTTTCCCACAGCGGCTGTACCAATTTATATTCCTACCAGTAACGTTCAAGGGTCCCAGTTTCTCCACGTCCTCCCCACCACTTGCTGTCTTTTATTTTTTCCTGATAATAGTCATTCTCACAGGTGTGTGTGTGTGTGTGTGTGTGTATGTGTGTGTTTAATTTGAATTTCTTTCTTTTTAAATTTATGTATTTATTTATATTTTATTTTTGGCGGCATTGGGTCTCCGTTGCTGCGTGCGAGCTATCTCTAGTTGTGGCAAGCAGGGGCTACTCTTCCTTGCGGTGCGCGGGCTTCTCATTGTGGTGGCTTCTCTTGTTGTGGAGCACAGGCTCTAGGCACAAGGGCTACAGTAGTTGTGGCATGGGGGCTCAGTAGTTGTGGCTTGCGGGCTCTAGAATGCAGGCTCAGTAGTGGTGGCGCATGGGCTTAGTTGCTCCGTGGCATGTGGGATCTTCCCGGACCAGGGCTCAAACCTGTGTCCCCTGCATTGGCAGGCGGATTCTTAACCACTGAGCCACCAGGGAAGTCCCAAAGGTGTGGTTTTGATTTACATTTCCCTTATGATTAGTGATGGTAAGCATTTTTTTTTTAATCTATCTGTTGGCCATTTGTATGTCTTCTTTGGAGAAACGTCTACTCACGTTTAAAGGAGGATTTTCAATAAAATATTTGAGAGCCAAAATATTTCTACACTGCCTTTCTTTTTCTCTTCTTTTAGTAAATGTATGGCAGCACCATCTGCTATATCTTGTATGTTGAGCTTTTAAACCCCATGGCATCCCCTTGCGAGAAGATCGAGGTTTCTGTCAGCTGGTTTTGTGTTACTTTCATGGAGTTGGTGCTGTCGCAGTTGGTAGTCACAAAAAGGGTGTTCTGTACCCTGAACACTGACATCCATCCAGGATGCTTACCCAAGCATCAAAATGAAGGAAAAAGAAAATAATCTGTTTCTAAAGTCAGAGGCTGCATCATAACTTAAACATAAAATTTGCTATAACAACGTGTATAAACGTACATCAGAGTTCTTAAACCCACGCACATATGGTCACCTTATTTTTGATAAAGGAGGCAAGAATATACAATGGAGAGAAGACAGCCTCTTCAATAAGTGGTGCTGGGAAAACTGGACAGCTACATGTAAAAGAATGAAATTAGAACACTGTCTAACACCATACACAAAAATAAACTCAAAATGGATTAAAGACCTAAATGTAAGGCCAGACACTATAAAACTCTTAGAGGAAAACATAGGCAGAACACTTTCTAAGATAAATCACAGCAAGATCCTTTTTGACCCACCTCCTAGAGAAATGGAAATAAAAACAAAAATAAACATATGGGACGTAGTGAAACTTAAAAGCTTTTGCACAGCAAGGGAAACCATAAACAAGACAAAAAGACAACCCTCAGAATGGGAGAAAATATTTGCAAATGAAGCAACTGACAAAGGATTCATCTCCAAAATTTACAAGCAACTCATGCAGCTCAATATCAAAAAAACAAAGAACCCAATCCAAAAATGGGCAGAAGACCTAAATTGACATTTCTCCAAAGAAGATATACAGACTGCCAACAAACACATGAAAGAATGCTCAACATCACTAACCATTAGAGAAATGCAAATCAAAACTACAATGAGGTATCATCTCACACCAGTCAGAATGGCCATCATCAAAAAATCTACAAACAGTAAATGCTGGAGAGAGTGTGGAGAAAAGGGAACCCTCTTGCACTGTTGATGGGAATGTAAATTGATAACAGCCACTATGGAGAACAGTATGCAGGTTCCTTAAAAAACTAAAAATAGAACTACCATACGACCCAGCAATCCCACTCCTGGGCATATACCTGAGAAAACCATAATTCAAAAAGAGTCATGTACCGCAGCTCTATTTACAATAGCCAGGACATGGAAGCAACCTAAATGCCCATCGACAGATGAATGGATAAAGAAGATGTGGCACATATATACAATGGAATATTACTCAGCCATAAAAAGAAATGAAATTGAGTTATTTGTAGTGAGGTGGATGGACCTAGAGTCTGTCATACAGAGTGAAGTAAGTTAGAAAGAGAAAAACAAATACCATATGCCAACACATATGTATGGAATCTAAAAAATAAAAGAGTGGTCATAAAGAACCTAGGGGCAGGACAGGAATAAAGACTCGGACATAGAGAAAGGACTTGAGGATATGGGGAGGGGGTAGGGTAAGCTGGGATGAAGTGAGAGAGTGGCATGGACATATATACACTACCAAATGTAAAATGGATAGCTAGTGGGAAGCAGCCACATAGCACAGGGAGATCAGCTCGGTGCTTTGTGACCACCTAGATGGGTGGGATAGAGAGGGTGGGAGGGAGATGCAAGAGGGAGGGGATATGGGGATATATGTATACGTATAGCTGATTCACTTTGTTATACAGCAGAAACTAACACACCATTGTAAAGCAATGATACTCCAGTAAAGATGTTAAAAAAAAAAAAGTACATCAGAGTTATTGGAAAGCTCAGAAGTGAAGGAATTAATTAATAATCTCCTATATTAAGGCAGGTGTGTAAAAGGAATATTAAATTAGAAACATCAAACACATATGATCTCAAGACATTTAAAAAACATAAAATAAAGCAAAACCAAGCAAAACAAAAAGAGAACAATGCCTGGAACCATCTCAGATAAGAGGCTGCATCCCGAGATGGTCTGAATCTGAGCCTCTGTCCCCCAGATTCTACCCTCTAATCCATTTCTCTACTGAGAGAGACCAATGAGTGCCTGCTTCTATGTTTTCAGGTGGAAATTAAGGATGGTCAGGAATCTTCCGTTGCTGTTAGGAAGAAATGAAGACAATGCTAATGATACCTAGGCTCATGCTAAACATGGGCAGAGCCCAGTCTGAAGGACAGACTGCCAGGCAGCACACAGACCCCTGAAGCAACGGAGGAAGAAGTGTTGCCTCTGGAATGCAGCATGTGGCCGTCGGGCGGGGCCTCAAGGGGCTGCAGTGGGTGGTGGGTGGCTGAAGACAGCAGAGGCAGCAGGGGTCTGCAAACGTGGTTCCGCAAAAATTCCCTCACCTGGTGACACCAAGGACAACTGGGTCCCCCTCTTGGTTTAAAGCCAAGGAGTCTACAGTTGCACCTGCCGGCCTGCAGACCCCTGATCCACCCACTGGAGAACTGGGGAGGGGACAGGGTGTCACACCTACTCACTACGCCCTTTATCTCAGGCATAAGCTCTGTCCTCGTGGTCCATCCATGTGGCCTTGGTCCCCAGAGGCCATTCTGACAGCCATTGGTCCTGACCTCTGCTCTGCGATCCTGTCTACCTCAGAAAAAATGAAGTCTGGTGGGAGAATCACGAGCTCTTGAAGATGTTGGTGTGGGTAAAGTAAAACGGTGTGGCCACAAGTAGGTACAAGTCACACATGAATTTCCAGTAGTATCCGCCAAAATGACACATGCTGATCAACTGACGTTATGGTAGCGCTGTATTGAAGTTTTGTGCGACCACTGAGTTTTCACTCATAGATTGTCTACAGCACTGTAAAGCACATGCTCAGAGTGAATTATATGCTGTAGCTTTTTAGTTTTAATGGAGGAAATCAGGAAGAAATCAGCGTGAGAAAACGCAGAGGTGTCCTTTCTAGAGGGAGACACTTATTTTAGAAAAACATATGTAGAAGATCAGGGGAGAAGCTCTCTCACTGCGGAACAGGAGGTAACAGGTGTATTTATACAGGAAATGATCATGTTAATGAACCTCTAAGGCAACGTACAGGGCGGCAGGACCTCGCAGACGTGCCGACGGAGTACGAAGGCAGCAGCCAGCTGTTGCAGATCATGTGCATCTTGTGTCCGTGGCATGGGGTCAGCTGGGAGGCACTGGAGCTCTGCTGCAGAGCTGGGCTCTTGGTGACGCTGAGGTCTGCATCTTTGGTAACGGACGTCTGTTGTGTCAATTACGCCATAACGAGGAAATTACATGCAAATGAAGGTGATGATCAACGGAGGCAGAAAAACTCACCTTGGGGGAAATTTCACACTGAGTTTGAGGGCCAACTAAGCCTGACTACGTGAGTGGGAGAACATGGAAAGGGCACAGAGCTTGTCAAGATGCTCTTGGGCACCGCGGAGCTGTGTGAACCTGCTGACTGCGGCCCTAACCACCGAAAATAAAATGAATCCACAACCTCTCACTCACCAGCTTCACGGCTGGAAGGCACTTGGGCTGGAAGAAAGGCTGCATTTCCCCAGCAGCCAGTGCGCGCTGATCTGGGGTTGGAGGAAGTGCAGTTTCCTGAGCGGACTGCTCTGCAGCCCTTGAGGTGGTCCAGGCTTCTGGGGACCAGGAGCCAGTGACAGGGAGGAGGGCAGAGGAACAGGCAGACCGACAACACAGTACGTGTCTGTGATGCACCACACTGCACGACAAGCTCTTCTCAGCCATCAGCCCCTTTGTCACAGGGCCGGAAAGAGGGGGCCCAGTTGGAGAGATGGAAACTGGGGATCAGAGAGGCTGAGTTTAAGTTCCCAGGTTCACACAGCTATTAAGCCATGGAAATTACAGTCAAGTCCAGGTGGTCTGATCTCAGAACCCGTGTTCTTGGGCACTGCAAGAGTCTGCCCCTGAAAGCGAGTGGAAAAGGATGTACCAGAGGAATTAATAGGATCGGCAAGACAGAGACAGAGACGGGGAGAGGGTGCTCCCGCCGAGAGAAACAAGGAAGGGGCTCCCAGCACAGGAGACGATGGGCCAGGCTGGACAGAGACTTTGCTTTCTGACTAGTGGAGGTGAGCTTACAGGGAGAGGGCGGGGTCAGATGAGCGAGGGAGTGGAAAGTCATTCTCAGGTATTCAGACTTTATCCTGAGAGAAGTGTCATGCAAATGCTGTCTGGGTCAGGCTGACTTTGCGTAAGGGGATTTGGCTTTGGGAAGCCAGTTGGAAGAATTCTGAGATAAATAAGGTGCAGGACTGTGAAGGTTTGGACTAAGTGGATCCTAAGCAATTATCTGACATCCCCTGGCGCTGTTGACAACACCATCAAATAATCCAGGGCACAAGGTGGGTGTGAGGTTTTCAACTGTGTAGTCATTGATGGTGAAACAGAGAAACGTAGGTTTCAGAAAGAAGGGGGAGATCAACAGGCTGAGAATTAATTCTGTCTCCTGGACTCACCTTCAGAGATGAGACCTCAATTCATGTGAGCACATTGTTCCCAGGGGAGGGGTTGCACAGGAGGGACCCTTGACTATGGCGACTGGAGACGTGGGCTATGGTATACCCTTGTAATTCTCTTCCTGGTGCAAAGTCGTTCCTGTTGAGATGGGCTAACGCATAGTTATGGATGGAAGCAGAAGAAGGGATGGGAAAACATAAAAGTGAGGTAGAAAAGTGAGAGATTCCTAAGAGCCTGTTTCCTGAGCCCTCAGCCCTATAACCAGGCAGAGGCCACCAGCTCATGGGATGATGCTTGCTAAGGGCTGGACCAAGGACCAAGAATGCAATAATCATGTGGATTTCCATGGCCCCTGTATTGCTGCTACTGCGCCGTTTCAAAGGAGCCAGGATTCACTCAGAGCAGCCTGTCTGTGGAGCCGGACGCTGTCCCGAGCACCCCGCCAGGCGTGTGCCCCCAGATTTACTCAGAGCAGCCTGTCTGTGGAGCCGGATGCTGTCCCGAGCACCCCGCCAGGAGTGTGCCCCCAGATTTACTCAGAACAGCCTGTCTGTGGAGCCAGACGCTGTCCCGAGCACCCCACCAGTCGTGTCCTCTCTGATGTCAGCTGTGTCCACCTGACCTGTCTTCATATCCCCTGGGCAGGTGCCAACGTGTTTCTGAAAAGTACACGCAGACTCCTGTCTTAACCGGTGACAGTGATTCGAAATGCAGATGTGAGGCCCCTTCCTCATTTCCACCCCGTGCTGCCTGATGACCTCTGGGTTCACTGTCTTCCCTCTTGCTGTCCCCACGCTCGGGCCCTGCCTCAGGCCCCTTGCTTCACCCTGACCACACACCAGTCACGTGGGCACGTTTTCAAAGCACATGTTCTCAGCACTCACCCCCAAAGGAGCCAACACAGTGCATCCAGAGTGTGGGATTTTAAAACGTGCTTTCACAACGGCTGAAGATGATTCTGGTGGACGCGCAAGGTTCAGACATTGCTGTGAACCGGAGCCTCTGGACATGAAGCCCTGAAGTGAGGTGGGGGGCAGATGCGGAGGACGGGGCCAGTGGCCAATGAAAAGGAGTCACCTGGGGTCGAGGAAGGGAACAAGCATCTCTAACCACCTTGCAGAGTCATGCTCTTGGTCTGTGGCCACTGATTTTTCCCCCACTGAGGGTCCTGCGTGTTTGCTCAGTGGTGCAGTGGTCTCATTCTTTAGCAATCACTAGCCTGGAGTAGAGGTAAGACCACATCTCTCCCTAAGCTGATGGCCGCAGTCTTGCCTCACCATGAGACTAACTCCATTCCTCCCACAAAGTGTTTCCTACTCGGGATAAACCAGAGAACCTCTGGGGTTTGTTCAATTCGCAGCCTCCGAGCTGCCGCGAATCACTTCACGGAGACGAAAACTCGAGCTCCGTCCCCCATCCACTGGTGATCCTGTCTTCACTGCCGAGGTCACCGCCATGAGGTGGCCTCGTGGAAACGCAGACCTTGGTCCTTTTGGTGCACACCTCGTTTCTGGAGAGTGTCCCCATCTCTCCTCGTCAGCGATGGTGGAGACGGGGCGGTTTCACTGTGACACCGTGGCTGCCCCCTCCGAGGGGAAGGGGAGGCCGGAGGCTCAGGGAGCAGCTGGCCCACCTGCATCCGAAGGGCAGGGGCGTTTTCACCCGTCATCTTACCTCGTCCCTCAGCTCTTCATCTCTGCCTTTTCTGAGGCAGCAGGTTTCCCTCCTCCCCAGTGAAATCCTGCTGGTACGCCGGCCTCAGTCACCGTCACACCTGCCCCCAACTCCCTGAGTCCACGCAGTCCACAGCCCCTGCCTGGTGCTGAGCCCCACCCACTGCCGGTGATGAACAACAGGTGTGGCTTGGACTGACGATTCAACAAGTGCACGTAAGATGCTCCTCCCAAGCCATGCTCCCGGCATCGATGCTGAGTCCGCAAATCATCCAGCCTCAGCCACGCATACTCTTGGAAACATCCCTCCTCTCCACCATTTATTTTCGACCCCAAATCCTCTGTACGACCATCACTGCCTTGTCATGAACTTGATCGCATTTGTCTAATGCAGAGTACGTGGTATTTCATTCAGTGAAATGATGTCATCTGGTTGCTGTTTCATCTAGAAATAAGTTGGCTTCTTGGGTCCATCTTCTTCCTCTTTAGAAACAGGCAGGGCTTTGTTTGAATAGGGTAGCTGCATAAGATATGAACCCAGTAACGGAGCCATTGAGAGAGCAGGGAGGGATACTAACATCTGAGCCTGTACCTCTTCCCAGAATATCTGGTCGCCAACTTGAGTGGAAACTTCTGAGGTGGCTTTGGTTGTGTCTGAATATTGTATGAGGTAGAGCGAGCCCTGCATTAATTATTTCTGTCATCAGTTATCCCCGCAGATTTTATGTAACCTAGACTCAATCTCCTGCCACGTGTAATGATTTATGAAGTGTCTCAACTCTAAAATTCTGTGCTTCATTTCTACTGTTAAAGATGTAAGAAAATCTGACGTTGGCTTAGATGAACATCTGATATTCTGGGGTCTCAGAACCTGCACAGAAATGGTTCTGTTATTGTTACTATCCTGCAAAACTCACTTAAGTTTCAAAACTTCCGTCTTCTAACTTATACAGGTTGAGCTACCAATATTTACTTCCTTAGGTTGTTTAGAGGATTTAAAAAATCTAATGTATTTTGTAGCTGGCACATCTCTGGAAATCAGTCATTTTTTTCCACAAAAATTTAAAGTCAATCAGTGCTTATAATGATTCATGTTATGTCACATTTCTGGGTTTAAATCTTGACTCTTAGTCCCCAGTGACCTGGATAGTAGTCATCAAAATAATCCTTGTAAGGCCTCCACTGAGGAGCCATGCAAAGTATGAGACGCCTACGTGCCTTCCTGACCACCTGCCAGAAGGATGAAGCATAAAATGTCATAAACACAGGAATAGAAATGATGAACATGAAAGTAAAAATAGATAGTTTAGGGTAAAGAAATGAAGTTTTCCATCATTGGATGAGTAAGAAATGTTACCTTTAGTTTTTGTAAATCATCTCAAATAGCTTCAAGGCCAGCACACCAAGGGCAGCAATGAATCACTGTCAGTCAAACTTCATTATTCTCTACTTTTATCCATTAATTCCTCTGGTCCTGCCACTCTGCCCTCCAGCAGAAATGGAGATGGGGCGATAGGCCCTGCATCCCAGATCTTCCCTCTGCTGCCCTGTGCTGCTGGGGCGTGTCCCTGGGAAGTATCTGTAGGATGCGTGCTCCAGGCAGGAGTGGCCGTGCCTCCACGGGTCCTAACGAGGCCTTAACCCCAGGTCATGTGCTAAGTGCTCTACCCCCCCCCCCCCCCCCCCCGTTCCATTCTCACAAAAGTAATCCCATGATACAAGAAGACAGAAGTACAGGGAGGTCAAGCCAATTGACCAGCTGATCCTAGTAAGTTACAAGGCTGGGCTTCCGGCCTAGGTTTCCAGCTCCTCAACCCTGTGTGTTAAGTGGGGCGCACCTCTAACCATCTTGGAATTCCCATGGACCCCTCACCACATCTGGGGATGCAGTGATGCCCAGACCCAGCCCCTGCTCACTTCACTGGTCACCTGCTGTTTAGAGCATCTCCTAGAATACGAAACACCCATTCCTGATGCGCCTACACTCTCCAAAGAAAGGCCTGAGGAGAATCAGCCCTAGGACTGCCCTGACTTGAAAAGGGCAATTATACCAACTTGTCCATTGGGGATGTTATAACAAACTACCATTGACTGGGGAGCTTATAAACAGCAGCCATTTATTTCTCACAGTTCTGAAGGCTGGAAGTCCAAGGTCAAGGCACCAGCAGATGTGGTGTTTGGTGAGGCCCCCCTTCCTGGTTCATAGATGGTGTCTTCTCTCTGTGTCCTCACTTGGAAGAAGGGCTGGCGGCCCTGTGGAGTCTCTGCTATAAGGACACTAATCCCATCATGGGGGCTCCACCCTCATGACATCATCAGCTCCCAAACTTCCCACCTCCTGACACCATCACCTTGGGGGTTAGGAATACAACATATGGATTTTGGGGGGTGGGTAGGAGGTGTGGAAACAACCTTTCAGACCATAGCACCAACCCAGTGGTCTTAGCAAGGAAAACCCAGCCTAAGTCTTTATTTTTTTTTTGAATTTTATTTTATTTACTTTTTATACAGCAGGTTCTTATTAGTCAACCCAGCCTAAGTCTTTTGTCCTTCCAGTAATGGAGAAGGCAAAGGATTCCTTTCATGCCATCTCTCCCTCAGAATCCATTCTGGCACAAATAGACTATAGCAATGTTATGGGTAATTTCAATATTAAATTGATAATCACTGTTCTGCCTTAGAACTACTCACTGGTTCTGAATGCCAGCTTCTCTCCAGAACTCCCCTGTTGGCAGGTATGTTGGCCTCTTGGTATTCTTTTCTATTTCTTCGGAAACACTAGAAAAACAATGGCTCGGATTTATTACTTTGAATAAATTAAATAGATGTAAACTAGGAAGGAATCAGGTATAACAGGTGAAACTGTACAACAGAATCCCTACGTCCCAAGACAGATGTGGTTTCCCTGTGCCCTTAGGTTTGGTCCCCAGTCGAAGTTTCTTGCTGGAATATCAGAGTCAAGGCTATCTTGTGTATTCAGTCTCCCCTCCAAGCAGGATGAAGGGGCAGGGAGGTGGAAACACACACAGCAACTTGCTTCATAGATTAACTATGTGACATAAAAGAAACGCATTCCAGGCTTTTTGGAAATTCTTTGATGACTATCTATCAGAAGGGTTGATTATCTTTTAAAAAATCCTTGTCGAGTTATCTCAAGAATTCATCAACATTTTGATTTAATTAGCATATCAGGGGAGGAAAGCAATTTGAGCACATTTATGGGTGAATACCTCTTTTGAAAAGGAATTGTGAAGAAATGCAGGAAAAAATGCAATTTTAAGACTTCAGCGTCTTGACATAATTGTATTAAATAAATAACTGATAAAATTCAGGATTTCCAAATATAAGCATTTATGTCCTTATGAATATGGCAATGGCAGGGGGGGTGAGAATCAGAGTTATATCTGGAATCAGTAATTGATAGTAACCTGGCACCTGCTTCTGCCACTTGTAAAGATGTTGCAGATAAATGGAGAGTTGGGGTACGGGAATGAAAAGGAGAGCATTTGCTCCAAAGCTCACGCACCCCATTGTCAGGGATGATCCAGAAGCACAGCTCTCCCCACCTGCAGTGGCACAGAGGCGGCTGGTGTTTCCAGGTGCCTGAGCAGAATGGTGCTCACAAGACAAGGCTCTTGAGTTGCTTCCAGAAGCGCTGTGGTCCCACAGGTTGCACGCCTGCCCCACCAATCACTCACTTCCCGAGACCCTGCTTTGGGCTCTGGGATCAGCTGCGCCCAGCCCTGCCTTTGATGCTCTGCGTGCAGACCTCCTCACACGGCGGTCCTTTCTGTCTCCTTATGTCTTCCCTTTGTTCCCTTGTGCTCAACGCTAGCATCTCTCTTATTATTTTTGTGATTAAAATGTATCTTTTCATGTCTTTTATTCACTGTGCCCATTATCTTTACTGTCAGGTTTTTGTGTAACCAGTTTTTTTCCCCCCCTCTTTCTCACTGGTTTGCATTTCTCAAGGTGTCATTTCTGTCCCCAAATCTCTTCCCTGTTTGTCCTTTGTTTGTAACGGCTGAGCAAGCCAAATCTTTATGGAAATCAACCAGGAGAGAATGAATGACGTGATGCATGCAGGGAGCTCTGAGTGCCAAATCAGAGTCGGGCTCAGGAAGTCTGGCAGCAGGGAACCTTATTCCAGCAAACAGAGTGTGTCAGGTGATGGATTATGACATGAAATGATTCCAGACACAATTGGGGGTACCACATAACCACAGAAAGGCTTTTATTTTATTTATATAAATTCATACTTTACACTCTGAACATGATACTTAAAGACTTTCTGATATTCCCCAAAGTGGTCCATCATTTTATTTTATTTTATTATTGAAGTATAGTTGATTTATAATATTGTTAGTTTCAAGTACACAACATAATGATTCAGTGTTTCTGCAGATTATACTCCATTATAGGTTATTACAAGATGTTGGTTATAATTCCCTGTGCTATACAGTATTCCCTTGTTGCTTGTCTATTTTATACATAGTAGTTTGTATCTTTTAATCCCATACCCCTAATTTGTCCTTCCTTCTTTCCTTCTCCCCTTTGGTAACCACAAGTGCGTTTTGTGTATCCGTGAGTCTGTTTCTGTTTTGTATATGCAGTTGTCAGTAATTTTAGAAATAGGTTTTCTCCCATGAAACGTACTCAGAAGAAAGCAGATATTATAATACACTCTTCAGGTGTTGTCCTTTCAATCCTTGTGTTTGCAAGAATAATTGAGATACTTTTAGCATTTTAAAGATTCAAATGCAGTAGTTCGTCTGATCTAGGGATTCTTATTTGTTTGTTTTACTTAAACGTTTTACAGAGAAATGCCTTTCTTCATCTTATTTTAATTTTTTCATTACTATTTGGTTTCTTTCTTATTGTTACAGTCATTATAAGACATTTACATGAAACTTGTCTTCAAAGTAACTCAATCACATTACGAGTTTAAATTATCAGATAGACGTTGGTCTTCACGACACCCATGCGAGGCGGCTGGCGCCTCAGTAATTAAAATTCTGACTGGGTGCAGTGCAGTGTCTCACGTGGAAGGCACGGCACAGGGAAAGCAGGGGACACGAATCAGGAGTTCACTATTTTGACTGCAAAGAGAAACTGTGAGATGTTACAACCAATTCTCTGGGATAGTTGTCTCAAAACGCATGAACTAAATCCCGTCTCTTACAAAATCTACAGCTCTGGATGGAAACTATTTCCAGAGAAAGGAACTATGTCATGATTCTCAAAAGGAATTACAGTGAATCCAGCCTATATGTGTGGAGGACTTAGTACTTTTATCTCTGCATTTACAGTCCCATTGGAGCTTTATGCGGTGTTTGGGGACTGGTAGGCAGGAATTATTGTCCTAGTTTGACAGATAAAGAAATCAAGGATGGAGAGGTGAACGCTACACAGTGGGCATCACGGCTGGAAGCGCGTGTTTTCTTTCTTAAATCCAGCGCTCTTCTCACCACAAGAGATTATACCAGTTCCATGGGCACCAGTAACTCCCAAAGCCTTTTGCTCTAGCTGCCTCCCATGTACTTTTTGAGTTTTTTAAATACTGTGGTTAAAAAAAAAAAAAAAACATAAAATTTACCATCTTAAGTGTACAGTCCAGTCGTGTTAAGTATATTCACGTTGTTGTGAAGCAGATCTCCAGAGCTTTGTCATCTTGCAAAACTGAAGCACTGTCCCCATTAAATACTAACTCCCCCTCCGTCCCTCCCTCGGCCCTGCGCACCCACCATCTACTCTTTGTCTCTGTGAACTTGACTGCTGTAGGGGCCTCAGTTACGTGGAGTCATACGCCTGTGCCTTGGTGCCTGACTTGTTTCCCTGAGCACGTTCACTGCCCTCAGCACCCAGCCGTGTTATGGCACGTGGCAGGATTTGCGTCCTCGCTAAGGCTGAATATCATTCCACTGTGTGGCTACATCGCGTCCTCATTATCCATTCATCTGCCAGTGGACTCTTGGATTGCTTCTGCCCCTTGGCTGTTCTGAGGAATGCTGCAGTGAACACAGGGGTGCACATGTCTCTTAGAGACGTTGATTTAAATTCTCTTGGAGGTATGCTTGTAAGTGGGATTGCTGGACCATATGCAAATTCCATTTTTAATTTTTGGAGGAGCCGTCACACTGTTCCCAGAGAGGTGCACACTTTGACCGCCCACCCGCAGTGCGCAAGGGCTCCACGCCTGACCTCTCTTGTGAGGGCTGTGAAGGAAAGCATTTCAGAAAAAAATAATAGTGAGAAGAACGACATTCAATAAGAATAGTCATACAAATCGAATAACATTGACGAGGGGAAGTAATATAAGGAAAGGGGAGTCTAATTTACAAAGACACTGAAAAGATAAAGAGAATGAGAGGGTAAAGCGTCCTTCAGATTTGCTTTAGTATCAGGAACGATGTGAGGCCTGCTTTGATCCTCCCTTTACTTCAGTCTCACCACTGGATCCCACCCCCTTCTCTAGGCCAGGGATTCTTGACACAAGACATGCGCCTTTCACGTCTCATTTCTCTGTGTCCCGCTCAGTGTTGCTGCGGAGCAGCATTAGGGCAGTTGGTTAATAAGTGGCTCAGATACAGTCATTGAGCCGCATGGACTGAACTTCCCGTCCCAGGGCGGTTTCTGTTTGGGAACCGTCTGCCCACCATCTTGACCGCATCCCAGGCTGACTGCAGTCCCTGCCGGAATCCCTCTCCCCCTGTCCTGTTACCCCCAACCCAACACGGCTCGGTTCTTTACTTTTGGAAACTGTTTACAAACTTTCCAATTGCAATTTCTTTTTTAAATAAATAAAACAAAGATAAACAGAACATCACACTTCATGAGGCATTTGGCCTCCTGTCTCCTCACCACCAAGTCCAGCCAGAGCCTCACCTCCTGGTGGACCCATGGCCCCAGCTCAGGCATTAAACAGGATCCCCGGTTCAGCCACTGCTGATGGTTTCCTAAACGCACTGGACCGAGTCGCTCACAGCAGACGCCCAGTTAAAGGATAGGGGCCTCCAGGCCTGAGTCTGTTCTAGAGCCATCAGAAGAATGCGATATTGTTCAGGAAACGAGAGGGCGACAAACGCAGCTGAAAGAACCCTGCAGAGGCACACTCCTGAGGACCCTCGGTGGACTGAGGAGCGGGCCAGGCGTCGGTAGGAGCCGTGTGGTAGAGCGGACACCCGGGGCAGCCGCCCACCCAGGAGGACTTGGGTTGAACAGGGACAGACTGGCTCCACTGAACTTCATGGAGTGGTAGGATGTTGCCCATTCAGATTGATTTTTGCTGATCTCCTGCAGCTGAAAGTCAGGGCACCAAGTGTAACTCTTTGATGGAGAGATCCTTTGTCCTCTGCCCTGTCCCACCCAGAATGACCAAACACAAGCAGGGGAGAAAACCTCAGGGGAGGAAGACTTTGTTATGTGGTAAAAATCAGCGATATCCCGAATCAGGGGGAAGAACACAGTTATCACAGCCTATGAAACCCCTGATTCACAACCCCCCCATGGAGTCCAGTTCTCTCAAGTTACAAACACAGTGTTAGCAGCACTAAGTAAAAATCTGAACAGGTCCACCCTTCATCTGAGAATACAGTTGACCTCCTCAACAAAGAACAGGAAAGCAAGTCCCAAGGCTGTTGTTTCTAGGAGTGATGATGGCTCACCTTTGAAGGATGGACTCGGCCACTCAAAGATGCAGCAATACCCCTCCAGTCCCAAGTGACTAACACTGAAAATGTATCGAAAGCAGCTCAGAAGAATGCACAACCTCAGAGGGAAATAACAGGTAGTTTTCATGAAAGCATTTATCCTCCGGAAAGCCTAAAACTCCTCCTCAAGAGATTGTGGAACAGAAAGAAAGATGAAGGAACTAATGGAAGAGAAAAAAGTCTTGAGAAACTGAACTCGCAAATGAAACTTCTGAATGACACCATGTTGAAGATGCGAAGTCTGTCAGCTCTCCTTTAGAGATAACATGGACGATGACAGCTTGAAATTAGACAAAATGAGTGAATCAGAAAATGGAGACTACCTAGACTGGTAGTAGTCCAAGTCAGTAATTAGAGAAACTCATTGATGCTCTGGTACAGACAAAGGAATAGACACACAGATCAAGGGAACAGAATCGAGCCCAGAAGAGGACACACACAAACGTAGTAACTGATATCTGACAAAGGAACAGAGGCAATACAGTGGAGAAAAGATGATGTTTTCAATAAATGATGCTGGAATGGCTGAATATCCACATGCAAAAAGAACAAGTGAACCTACATGCAGGTCCTACACCTTTCACAAGAAAAATGGCACAAAATGGATTATAGACCTAAAATGCAAAATAATAAGAAGATAACATAAGAGGAAATCTAGGTGACCTTGGGTTTGGCAGTGAGTTTTTAACTACAACACCAAAAAAGCACAATCCATCAAAAAACATGTGATGTCAGACTTCATTAAAATTAAAAACTTCTGCTCTGTGAAAGACACTGCAAAGGGAATGTAAAGATGTGAGCAGATTGGGAGAAAAGATTTGCAAAACGTATCTGATAAAGGACGGTTATCCAAAATGTACAAAGAACACTTAAAACTGACCACTAAGAAGACAAACCACTCAATGAGAATGTAAACAAAAGACCTGAACAAGCACCTCCCCAAAGAAGATATGCAGACGACAAATAAGCACATGAAAACACGTTCCACAGGACGCATTATTAGGGGACTGCAAATTTAAAGGATGAGACGCCACTACACACCTACTAGATTTGGCTAAAATCCAAAATACTAACAAAGATGTGGACTTCCTATTCATTGGAAATTCAAAATGGTATGGCCACAATGGAAGACATTTTGCACTTCCTTACATAGCTGAGCACAGACTTACCATACCAGCCAGCAACTGTGCTCTTTGGTATTTACCCAAATGAGTTGAAAACTTATGTCCACACAAAAACCTGCACAAGGATGTTTATAGCAGTTTTATTCTTGATTGCCAAGACTTAGCAACAGCCAAGATGCCCTTCAGTAGGTGAAAGGGTAAGCAAACTGTGGTCCATCCAGACACTGGAATATTAGTCATATTCCAGTGAAAGGAAATGAGCTCTCAAGACACAGAGGAATCCTGGATGCATATTACAAAGTGAAAGAAGCCAATTTGAAAAGGCTACACACTGTACAATTCCAATTGCATGACATTCTGGAAAAGGCAAAACTGTAGAGACAGTAAAAAGATCAGCAGGTGCCCAGAGTTTGGATAAAGGGAGGAGGGATGAGTAAGTGGCGCACCGAGGAGTTGTAGGGCAGTGAATCTATGCTGCTATGGTGGACACGTGACATTGTGCATTTGACAAAACCCACAGAACATACAACATAAATGTAAATGATGTGAACTATGCACTTTAGTTAACAATAATGCGTGTGATAACGATGTATCAGTATTGGTTCATCAGTCATAACAAATGCACCTCATCAATGCGAGATGCTAATAAGAGGGGTAACAGGTTGGGGTGGGGTGAGGGGTTAGTATATGGGAACTTGCTATGCTTTCAGCTCAGTTTTTCTGTAAACCTAAAACTGCTCTAAGAAGTAAAGTTTATTAATTAAAAATAAAAAGGCTTTAAGGAGAAAAACAAGGCATATTTTTTAAAATATTCTACACGTGTAAAGAAAACCAAATGAACAAAGAGCTCACAGGTCAAATGAAACATCTCCAAACTGAGCAGGCATCTCTGCAGTCTGCAGATTCACAGCTTGAAAGTCAGGTTCAAAAGCTTCAGCCGAAACTTCAGATACAGCCTGAACTACATGAGGAATGCATATTGCAACGCTGCAGAACATCCACCGGGAAGGGAATTTTTCACTTGGGAATAGAGGAGAAACTTCCCGAAGTGTGTGGGAACGTCAGCCATGCGCGTCCTTGGGAGGATGCTCGAGACCTGGGGAACAAGCAGGGGGACCGCTGCCTTCCATCAGAGCTGTTGTCTTCCAGGAGAAAAAGGCTCCAGCAGGTTGCTTGGCAGCCGTGGGAACTGAGAGGAGCCCTAGCAAGCTGAGAAAACAGTCACGACGCGGGGAACTCGGGCTCTAGCTGCAGTGACACTTCAGCCTTCCCAAGGCCCCCTCTGGTCTGGCTACTGAAGGAGCAGAGCCCTGAGGGTGCGGGTCAGCCGGAGCCTCAGGTCCCGGCCAGGAGGCTCACCCACCGCTACCCAGGGTGGGACAGGGTGCCTGCCTGGGATTTCTCTCCCTCAAAGTCATCTTGATTGAGCTCTTTTTAGTTTAAGTGCTGCTA
The DNA here is from genome assembly GCF_005190385.1 of Monodon monoceros. Classification (NCBI taxonomy): domain Eukaryota; kingdom Metazoa; phylum Chordata; class Mammalia; order Artiodactyla; family Monodontidae; genus Monodon; species Monodon monoceros. The sequence continues at coordinate 24,909,336 of NW_021703773.1, read as the reverse complement.
TTTCGTGGATGCTACATTGGCTCTTAGGAAGTTAACACATCATGATTCCTAAGAGTGATTTTTGAATACAGATGATATTTGTAAAATTCTCACAAATACATCATTTCCACTTTCTTGGACTCTCCGGAATTAGACCACTGTAAGTAGCAGATAACAGGTCCACTCTTAGTGAACCATGACTGAGGTTGAACCTGGCCAGGTGGACACATTTGAAACAACGAAGAACATTTCTATGTGCTACAGGCCATTTTAGAAATCTGTAACTAGATATTTACCTCACTAAATGTTGATGGATTAAAAACACATCTGAGCAACGGCACTCCCAGCTAAGCTTAGTGGTATTTTATTAGGTCTCATACTGAATTCAGAGATTAATTAGGTGGCATTACAGTTTGCAAACATTTGTTTCCTGTTCGGTAATTTTGTTTTAATCTTTGTTATTTCGTTTTGGATAGACTTTGCTGCTTGAAAGTTTCAAAATTTTATGTAGTCAAAACAAGAGTGTTCTCTTTATGGGGAAAATGGAAGAAAAGAAGGAAGGGGAAGAGGAGGAGGAATTCATGGCTTGTCTATAACTTTCCAGAAGTCGTGTTTGTGGGCATGAGTTGAGGATCTGGAAGGATTTATAACCAAAGGTGATCTGTGCTCAGCTCTGAATCAGTATTTAATGGAAAATGATTATTTTTATTCTTATTGCTTATCTCTATCTCCTCACCCTTTTACAGTTAAACAATGAAAAAATAAACATATGAATATATGTACCCATTTTATTCAAACTTCTCCTTGTCTATTTTCCTTATTCCTATATTTTCTATACTGTTAATTGAGTTTTCAAATCAGAAATGTAACATGTGAAAAAAGAATAAGAAAGTGTACAAACAAGTTTGAGTATTTTGGAGCGTGTGAGAGGCAAAGCAAAGCTGTTTTCAAGCTTATCTCTCAGGGGGTCTAAATCCATCTCAGCTACATCAGCATAAGGCTGTGGACACTGGGGACCACCAGCTGAGCCATGCCCCCAGAAATGTGCCTTTTTTGTACTTGTTCATTGTTTTTAGAAGAATCAAGAGGAAGAAAACAATTTTTTGTGTTGAATCTATATTTATTTTAAAAAAAAAAGCTTCAGTCATTATCTCTGAGAAGTGTGTTAGTCAAATTGAATACCAGGCTCATAGGATAATCAACAAGGACTTAAATTAGTCACATTACTTATTTATTTATTCATTTATAGATTTTTTTTTTTTTGATGTGGACCATTTCTTTTAAGTCTTGATTGAATTTGTTGCAATATTGCTTCTGCTTTGTTTTCGTTTTTTGGCCATGAGGCACGTGGGATCTTAGCTCCCCGACCAGGGATCAAACCGGCACCCCCTGCCTTGGAAGGTGAAGTCTTAACCACTGGACTGCCAGGGAAGTCCCAGTCACATAATTTAGACCATTGTTTTTTTTTTTTTAATGAAAATAATGTAATTCCCACACATAACAATACTTCATTTAACTGATTTTGGTAACAGAGAGTTCCACAAAAGTGAAATCTCTAGACAACTGAAATGTATACTTTTTAACAGCAAAATCCTTATTACTTTAACCATTTTGAAACTGCTTCCTGATATGTTACAAGCTTCCCTGCTGTATCGTTCAAATCAATAAGTGTAAAGGTAATTTCACTGTTTCAGGATGACCAAGAACCATCAATATCTGTATAAAAATGTATAATGTACATTAAACAACTCTGACATCCATAGTTAGAATGTAGAGGACCCTACTCAAAATGGCTGTGCTGCTTTATAAGTTCTTACGACCCTGTTTTGATGGTTTTTCTCTTTACCCTTCTCCTCCCCAGGGTTCTGTCCCTAGCAGCCATATCTTAATTTACTACTTCTGCTTTACTACGTTAGATTGTCTAACATCTAAAAATTGTAACTCCCTGGAAAGCACATTTGCTTACATGAGGTGGACCGTACACCTGCCCCCGATGAAGGACAAGGGGTCTTCTGTCCTAACAGCCTGATCCCAGGCTCCTTATTCCCGAGCCGCACTTAGTGTGGGCATCACCGTTTCTGAGTTACAACCAATTCTAAAGGTACAAGAAGGTATGTTACTAAAACTTGAGGACATGGCTGCTGAGTGCAAGCAGCCCCTCGTCAGCTGCTCAGCCCCGTCAAAAGCACTGAGAGGGGGCCCGTCATGGGCTTGTCCAAAGGAGCATTTGCTTTGTGCGACGTAGGGGTCAGCTGATCTCAGCAGGGCTCAGACGGGGGCCTAAGTGACAGGCTACCTGTGACCAGGTCCACATGTCATTCATCCTCCCAGGCCAGCAGGAAGTGACAAGGGGGCATGTCAGCAAGAAGACACAGGTGACCCCTTTAAAACCCAAGGTCTGGCCTGCACACTGTCACCTGAGTCCACCATGTATTGACTGAATCAAGTCGGATGGCCAAGGCTCAAGTGAAGGAGTGCAGGAGGAACCTGCCTCCCGTGCTGGGACCTGCACAATCGCAGGCAATGGACACTGACACAGCACAGGAGCCCTGCAGAACTGGGGTCACTAATTCCATCGGCCACAGACCATTATAGCAGCTCATACAGACAGTGCCTCATATGGACGGGACCCGAGGCCCACAAGAGGCAACTGGATGCCTGCAGTGGGGTCCTCAGCCCTCAGAGCTCACACTGCCCCACAGAGCTCAGCAACCTCACTTCCTCTTCCCACCTGGAGCAGCAGGTGTGGTTTGGACTAGTCAGCTGGCCCTGATCCTGCTGAGCAACAGTTACACAAAGTCACTAAGTTCTTCCAGCGTCCACCGCTTTTCGCTATATCCACATATCCGATCTTGGCATTTAACTGGGAGAATTAGAATGATTTTAACAAGTGTCATAGCACTTTTTCGTCCTGGCACTACCCTAAATATGCTACTTTACTCAGTCGTCACCTCCCCTGTGAGGGGGCTGTGCCATTATCTCCCTTTTGATGATGAGGACATCGGGGCACAGGAGACCTACCTGTCCCATTACAGAGATGTGCGTAATCCTGAGCTACGGTAACACGAATTGTCACGCACGTACATCACGCCTGGGTTGAGTTTACCTTGTGTGTAATCGTGCGCATGTGCAAATGAGCTAAATCACGTCCGCCCGTGCTTCTCGCCCGGGCAGCCCGACGCTGCTTCTCATCCGCAGAGGCGTGGTCATGCTACCTTCAGCACCACCTCCTTCCCCGTCAGTCTCTTCTTGGTGTATTTCAGGGACACACAGATCCTTGGTTGACCAGTTGACTGGCCTGGCTGCAAGCACTAGAAGATACGTTTTGTCTTTCTCGGGATTGTGTTAATCTTTGTACAACTGTTCACCACATACTGCATATCCGTCCTGTGCTACCTTCCTGGGCCGCTCATCCTGGGAGGGTCCCTTCGATCTTTCCATTGGTGATTCTCTTCCCTGAGTAAAAATCTCCTTGATTATTTATCAGCATTTCAAAGTCACAGCTCACTTGCCTTCCCAGCCAGTGTTGATCTCTTTGGATTTTAAAGCACAAACTCCGAGACTGACATTTGTAGATCCCAAAACCACACTGGAATCACTGTTTCCAGGAATTGCCCCTCAGCTCTTTGACCTTGAAAATAAGCAAGAAAAGTCACCCCAGCCTAGAAGGCCAGGCCATGCGGACCCCACTGGCTGGGCCCAAAGTATCCCTCCCTCCCTCCCTTTTTTTTTTTGGCTGCATTGGGTCTTCGTTGCTGCGCGCAGGCTTTCTCTAGTTGAGGTGAGCAGGGGCTACTCTTCGTTGCGGTGCGCAGGCTTCTCATTGCAGTGGCTTCTCTCGTTGCAGAGCACGGGCTCTAGGCACACTGGCTTCAGCAGTTGTGGCGAGTGGGCTCAGTAGTTGTGGCTCGCGGGCTCTAGGGCACAGGCTCAGTAGTTGTGGCACACGGGCTTAGCTGCTCCACAGCATGTGGGATCTTCCCAGACCACGGATGGAGCCCGTGTCCCCTGCATTGGCAGGCAGATTCTTTATCACTGTGCCACCAGGGAAGTACCCCTCCCTTCCCTCCTTCCTTTTTTCCTTCCTTGTTTCCTTTCTTCCTTCCTTCCTTCCTCTCACTACCACGGGGGAACACAGGACAACTGCACATATTATTTTGTGGTCCCCTGCTCTCTTTCTTCCATCCATCAAATGGATGGGTGTCATTGTTTGCTAGTCCCTCAGCTCCCGAAGCCTTGGCCCACTTATGCTGCAGCAACACTGCTGCCTTGTTTAGGGGACAGAAAGGGATGAGAATCAACTCATTTAACTACGTTAAACCCGAAGCCTAGAGCCCTGAGGGGTGTGCTGACTGCTGGGCGTGGGACGTAGGGTTGGGGCTCAGGGACGCCATACAAATTAGATTCATGGTGACCAACTGTGACGTTCTGGAACTCATGACTATTTACTATATAAGCAGCTAACAGTCCCCTTGCTACACCACAGAAAAGTATTTCCCCAAGAGGACTAATTACGAGAAGTTGTAACCATAACTCTACAAGCACAACAAAATTAGAATATGGATTTAAAAATTCAGCACAGGTCACCTTCACATTGTGTCATCATTAAAATTGAAACAGCCAGGTACATTTGTTTAAGCACAATGAGCCATTCAATTATGCAAGATAAATTCTGAAAATCTGCTATAGAATAGAGCACCTATAGTTAACAGTACTGTACTGTACATTTACACCTTTGTTAAAAGGCAGATCTCATGTTAAATGTTCTTACTACAAAAAACAAAGCAAAACCAAAAGCACAAAAACCCACTAACTCAGCTGGTTTCAGTGTTGCTCGTGGAAGTTCCTTCATTCAGTCAACCAACAAGTATTTGTTGAGAACCTCTGTTTAACATAATTCCCTAGGCTTTAGTGCTTTTACTTGCTTTTCATTCTTATTTCAAACTGTCAGAAAACACTTATTTATTCAGCCAGCAAATATTTATGAAAATATTTACTTGTTGCAGGCAGCTAAACAAGTTGGTCATACATTCTTGTATTTCCTCATTTCCAGTGTATTCATTCAGCAAATGTTTTTTGAGTGCATACTCCGTGATATATTGTGTTATGGGATACAAAAGCAAAGTTAAATCAAACACGTTCTCTGTTCTAAAGGCATTCACTGACTAGCGTAGAAAGAAGACGTTTAGGTAAAGACCTATAAACGGTGTTTGGCTATGCACGGTTCTGCAGAAGCACAGAAGCTAGGAAGAGCCCGTTCCTAGCATGACTGTGGGGATTTGGTCTGCTTGCATACAAAGCTGGAGGCCGGTCGGAGGCTGTTGGTGCTGCCCTGGTGAGAGGGGATCAAGCCTAACTGGGGAGGAGAAGGTGTGTGCCGGGGTGTGGGTGGTGCCCACCTTACCGCGCTCGCTCATATACCTGGGGGGTGCTGATACGCAGATTGGGTAGAAAATCTGGGCGAGTAATCTGGGGACAAGGAATATGAACCTAGTTTTGAACATACTAAGGCCACAGCTGATTAACATAGAGACACTACTATGCATAAAACAGGTAACCAACAAGGACCTACTGCATAGCACAGGGAACTACACTCAGTATTTTGTAATAACCTGTAAGGGAAAAGAATCTGAAAAAGTATGTGTGTGTGTGTGTGTGTGTTTATATGTACAACTGAATCACTTTGCTGTACACCTGAAACTAACACAACATTGTAAATCAACTATACTTCAATATATATGTATATAAAAAATATATATGTATGTAAAGACTGCGGCAGTCGTGAGTCAGCTAGGCAGATACATCTCATCATTTCTTGCTGTGTGCAGAAAATAGATGTCTATCTGATGCAACGGAAAGGATGGAAAGTAACATAGTTGGGGTGCACTGAAAATCAGAATTCTTAACAGAAGTTTTAAAAGGTAACTTTATTGTAGCTCACAGCACAACACACACGATTAAATGGTGCCTTTTTGAAGCTAAAGATTACAGTAAATGTCAATTCTATCTGTTCCTATTAAGTGTCTATAAACAGTTAATTAGGAGAATCCGTTCATTCTTAGTCTCCAATATCTTTTCTACTTTTTGGTTCCAAAGCAAACCGTTTATTCCTATTAGAATACAATCTGAAAGAGGTGAATTAGCATCCAGGATTGGAAATCATACATTTTAATGGGAATGATGCAAAGAATTTATGTCCTAGTTAATCACTGCAGGAAAACGGCTTTATTGTTCGGCTAACCCTCGGCACCTTGTCAGTTACCCTGGCTGAGATTTGATTCCTTGATAAAAATCTTCAGACGGTACTAATGGTTCCTCTTTCTCTGCTAAAATAACAACTTGTACTGGATCCATGTTCAGAGTTAAAAAAAAATAAATAGAGGCTTAAGTGATAAAGAATTGCAAATATTTCAATATACTTGCAGTACGAAGGAAAGGGCAGGAGTTGGGGAAGAGCAGAGTTGGAGGGAGAAAATGGAGGACGAACGTCTGGCGGGGCAGCTGTCTCCAACGCCGGCGTCTCAGACACAGTTGTCAAGTGCAAACAGTCATCGTGTCCTGGGACTGAAGGAACCCCACCAAGGAAGGTGTAAACAGTGACCCAAACACCAGGAACCTCCTTTTCTGATAGACCCCTGGACCCTCAACCGGAACGGGGCTGCTTTTGGATGGCTGATATTTCATCCCCCACCATTTTGTCTACCTGGAGCCAGAGTCATAAAAGAACAAAAATTCTTGAGGAACACAAGTAACGTAACGTTTGTTATATGGGGTAAAACTCTGGGGTAAAATGCACACCTCCATCTGTTTCCATCCCTTCCAGCGCCCTGATTCTCCATTCCCTCTTGTCCTTTTGAATCAAACAAGGATGTGAACGGCCCACGCTTTGAGGACAGACCCAGGCACCCATCACCGACCGCACGTTTCTGGAGGATGTCCACGTAGAGGTGGCTCTGCGAGAGCGTGACCCTAATGTGTGTCTTCTCTAAGGTCTTGGGACATAGCTTCTCAAATATGAAGAGTCCAATAGGCATCAAATAGTTGAAACAAACCTAAATATGAGAAAAATGTTTTTAAGATAAAGTAAGAATCCAGATAAGACCAAAAATCACTGTCACAAATAAATGTCCTTTTATTAAGAAACAGTGGACAAAAGCTGTTAGAAAATACCAGGTCTCTGCAGACACAGAGCTGGGTCACCTCTCAAGACAGAATTCCCAGAGGTTACCACGTGTGATGCCTCAGGAAGAGAAGGGCAGCCAAGTATCAGGCAGGACCAGTTGTCTCCCTGCAAACCTGGAAGGGACACCAAACTAACCACGGTCCTGCTTTGGACAAGTTGAAGAGTAAAGACCTTGGAATAGCAGACTGTGGACCATTTGCAAGGACAATTAATTGTGATAACAAGGCAAAATGTATCATTAGAGGAACAAGTGTAATTCTTTGACATAATTGAAAACTAGATTGAGTTCAAGTCAATTTATGTAAAAACAAAATGCTATAAAAGGAGGCCAAATTAGAGAGTTAGACTACAAGTAACAAAAGATGTTTTTTCCTACCTAAAAGCCTTATTTACAAAGCCTTCCTTTAGCCTTTTTTAATCAAAGCCACTCTGAGAATACAAAAGGCTTTAACGTAACAATGATCCAAATGATACTATCAGTGAGTTCATGGCCATTACCTTGATTGTCTTACATTTGGCCAGTCACCTGAGACTCAGAAAGAACATACGTTTCTTTCTCATTTTTAGCATTTCTTTAAGTACTGGCTTCAGAAAATGCTTATTTTATAATAATATATTATAATAATAACCAATAATAATGATATTGGAGGGGGCATATGTTGCTAAGAACATGAGATTGAAACCACACCGAGGTGAACTCAGATCTCAGCTTTGTAGGATAATGATTACAAAGGGTTGGATAGTTTATCTAACGTAAATTTCAACATCACATTTTTTTGCACGTCATCTTTCCCCAGCGCTCCCAGCTCAGCACTATTCCTACAGGTAGAATCCTCCTTGTTGCTCCTCCCGTATCAGGGTTTTATCTCACTTCACTCTTCTCTGGACCCTCATTTGGCCTCCGTCTCAATTTTCCCTTCATCTCAACCTGCTCAGAATGTCCCTACAAAATTAACCTTTTTTCCTGCCCCTCCGACCTTTTAATCCCTTTGTTAGTGCCCGCAGAGCCCCCTAACATTCACAGCCTCTCATCTTCCCCCTCGAGCTCCGAGCTACCCCGCAATTTTCCCCTCCTTCCTGCAGCACCCAGGGCCATGTGCACAACTCAGATATCTCTCTTTAAATACGACCTTTGTTTCCCTAATACTTACCTCTTTGCTCTGCAGAATGGCTCAGCACAGCCAATTTTTGGTCATGTGTGAACTTCCTCCCTGCCTTTTTAAAGTTATGTCCTCTGGCTTAAACAGAGAGAGAGAGATAATATAGAGGTACTAGAGAGAAAGGAGTGATAAAGGAAAGAAAAAGCAACTCTAAATGACAATAACTCATTAAACTCTTAAAATGATAAACAATGATCTTTCCTTGGGATTTAACTACATCTCTATATCCTTTCCATTATTAAATAAACGACTGATTTGCTGCTCCTTAATTTGCCATTATGGTTTGATTTAGGGGCCTGCTTTTGAATAAAAACAGCCTTCTTTCTAAGTCCTAGTTTTTCTGAAGGATGTTGACATACAGCCTGTATCTTAGAATACTTCACATTTCCCATTGTCCTGATTCTTGTTATGAATAGTTTTGAGGTATTGAATTTAATTTTTTTTTTTTTTTGCGGTACATGGGCCTCTCACTGCTGTGGCACAGGCTCCGGACGCGCAGGCTCAGCGGCCATGGCTCATGGGCCCAGCCGCTCCGCGACATGTGGGATCTTCCCAGACCGGGGCACGAACCCGCATCCCCTGCATCGGCAGGCGGACTCTCAACCACTGCGCCACCAGGGAAGCCCGAATTTAATTTTTAAAGAAGTAATTAGATGAATCAGGCATGTATTAGCCAGATCAGATCCTATGTTGGTCTGAAAGCAGATAAGCATCTCCATCTCAGTTTTAGAGTTCTCAGGACCAGTACACAGGTATCATTACAGATTTATTCTTCATCCCAGATTTTCCACTTTATGTTGGATCAGTTTTTAAGTATGTCCTTCACATGGACCATAGCTAATGGACTCCTGTATGCTTTAGTGATATGGAAGGCATATTTTGACTTTTAAATACGATATGAAAAATGTTCACCCTCATGGCTTTTTTGTACTCACATATAAGTAGTACAAAATATAAGTAGATTTCATGCCTTGTGAATTTAATATATTATCTTGGGCTTCCCTGGAGACACAGTGGTTAAGAGTCCGCCTGCCAATGCAGAGGACATGGGTTCCAGCCCTGGTCCAGGAAGATCCCACATGCCGCGGAGCAACTAAGCCTGTGCGCCACAACTACTGAGCCTGCGATCTAGAGCCCGCAAGCCACAACTACTGAGCCTGCGCTCTACAGCCTGCGAGCCACAACTACTGAAACCCGCGCACCACAACTACTGAAGCCCAGGCACCTAGAGCCTGAGCTCTGCAACAAGAGAAGCCACTGCAATGAGAAGCCTGCACACTGCAACCAAGACTTGCCCCCACTTGCCGCAACTAGAGAAGGCCCGCACACAGCAACAAAGACCCAACACAGCCAAAATAAATTAATTTAAAATATATATATATATATATATATATATATATATATACATAATCTCTTAAAGTGGACCAATCTAGAGATCTTTTGGTTTCCTTCATTCAAGAAAAACAAAGACAGAAAGGGTAATTCTGTGCAGAAATATATAAAAAACTGAAAACTGAGTTGAAAATTCAGATGAAAAGATAAATCTATGGGGGAGGCAGCAGGAATAGACCCCCCTCTCTGTCCAGTGGCTGAAGGTGGAGATGAACCCATCACCTTGGTGTTCCCTTACTTGGACACAAAACCGATAGCCAAATTCACTCACCATTGCACTTGGCATGCATCTCTTCACTGCACGTGCTTCCTGTTTGCCTTCTCTGTTAGAGAGAAGACCACCCCGTGGACATGAGACAGTAGAGGCTTTGCAGACACAGTGGGTCTAACAGGTGCCTCAAAATCAATGTGTCTGGATTCCCTGCCCCTGCTTGAAAGAAAAGAAAGAAAGAGGCAAAGAAGGAAAAAAAAAGAAAGGAAGGAAGGTTAAGAAGGAAGGGAGGGAGGGAGGAAGGAAAGGAAAAGACCCTATTACGTCTTTCTTCTTCATCTAAGTCAATGGCACACTGTACCAATCTGCTGGAACCAGTACTCTAAGGAACCTTGATTTCTCTCCTTCCCATAGATTCCGTACCCAGCCCCCCAAAATAAGCCTTGGAGGCACAGCCCAACGGTGTATCCCCAGTCCAGCAATCATCAGCGCCTGCACCCCTGCAATCCTAGTCCAGTCCCGCAGGAACCCGCCTGGACCTGCACCCCCTTCCTGACCGAGGGCACCCGCGGCTGCCGAGCCTTTTCCATAAAGCAGCTCAACTATTTTTAGAAAGTCTACGTCGTTATTATATCATGCTGGACAGAAGCCATACTAAAGGTGTACGGTTTTTGTTAAGATACAGTATTTTATTTGTGTCCCTCTCCTGTGTGCCCTCCTGGAGCATAATTCCACGAGGAGAGAGCCCCCGGGCTCTGCGGGCTCAGAGGCAGCGCCCGAGAAAGGCCGGCTATGTCCGCGGCGGGCTGGATGCACGAGGAGCTGCCCCTCACCGGCGCCGCCCAAACAGCCCCTCTCTGGCCGTGCGGCGCTGTCGTCAGTTGCGCTCACACCGTCTGAGCTGTCACTGTACCGCCTGCCATTTTGCTAAGTAGGCCCCGTGTCTTCCGTCCGTCCGTCCCTCCCACCCACGGGAAAACGCAAAGCCGAGTGTCTAGGCTCTCCCCAGAGAACAGCGGCGCCCTGGCTCGTGGCCACAGTCGATGTGCCGGCTCCGGGGGCCCCTTCCGTCCGCTCTCTCTGTCCGCTCCCTCCGCCCGCGGGAGCGCACGGGCGGCACGTCCCCGAAAGGCCACCTCTGCGTGGGCACCAGGGTGCGCTCGAGTCCAGCGAGGGAGAGAGGAGCGTCTGCCTGGGGCGCCACGAGGCAGCCCCGGCCGCAGGACAACACTGCCCCTCCGGCCTTAGAGTCTGTCCTAAGACCCCCGTCTCCGCCTGGCTGTCAGCAGAGCCCAGAGACCCCTGGAGCGAAGTCACAGCCCCGCCGGCAGCTCGAGCCGTCAAGGAGGCCGGAGGCACCGCTGAAACTTTGCCTTTTGAGCGCACAGCGCCCTCTCCTCGCCGTGTTCCTGACCGAGCTCAGACTCTGCACCCCTAGAAAAATAGATTAGCTCTAGCTTTCGCGTGAGTCCTTTCCTGTATACGTGTATTCACTGGAGATACTCCCCTGAAGAAAGAGAAGTATATTTCATACTATATTATGTATAATACTTGCACTAGAAATCTAACAAGCAAATAAAACAACAGAAACAGATAAACTGACAGTTGGATGTGAGTACTGAAAGTTAAATAGTATTAAATATTAAGTTGTGGATACATAGAAGTATATGAATATATATACACAAATGATCAATTTTAAATATACAATTACTAAACAGAAATTCTAACATCAGAGCTAGCTTGTACTCAGGAAAGCAGACTGTCACCTCTGGGTCTGTACAGCGTCAGGCTGGCATCTGGGCAGATAATGGATAGAGGTGGTGTTTTGGAGCTGGATTTCCGCCTGACGTGGAATTCTGGGCACAGTGAGAGTTGCTCTGGGGTCACATTCAGCACAGTTCGCCTGATACCAGGAGGACCTTATTAGAGCACTCTCCTAGCGTGGGCCCCGAGCACAGGGCTCAGTCAGAGCTCTAGTCTGTCTTGATTCCTTAGCCACTATTGTCTTTTCTCCAGATAATTTAATAAGACTCTCCTACCAATTTTAGACTGAAATATTTAAAACATTATGGTAGAAAAAGCACAAGTAAAGAAAGGTATAACATAGGAATTGAATTTTTGTTCTTCCTTACAGTCGGAGAAGAAACCACTCTTCATCTGGCGTGTTAGAGCTTTACTTCTAAACTTTACCCTGTGATTGTTTATTTTTTGCCTCATCATTATATTTACTTCTAGCACAAAACAAATTTTGTAATTCCAGTCTGTCGTGTCCCTAAACGCACAAGCTTAGTAGCTCATTAAGCATCTGTGTCAATATATCCTTTTGCAAAAGGAAAAGTATTTTAAAAACAAAATCTACCATTGTATATGATTATGCGTAATTTAGAGCTCCTGGTACTAAGAGCTGGAGGACACTTCCTCAGTCACTGACCTTCGCTTAACTTACCCTCTTTACAAGTCAGGAACCTGAGACCCAGAAGGATTACATCGAAGGCCTATGTTTCACTGGTCGCTGTAGGGTAACACAGGTGTCCGGAGCTGAAGTTTTTACTCACAGCATTTATGACACCACATACGTGGGGGGCAGGGGGTTATCCCACGCCAACCAGTTCTCCAGTTCTGGACACCAACTGGGTGTCCTGCAGTTCAGTTCAGTTCTGACAGTAACTCCCAGAGTTAGCGCAGACCCCCAGGTGAAGGCTCAGTCCCACAAGACTGCCCACTGCACACGCCAACCACAGGTCCAGGCCCCGCCCTGCTGACCAACTGGCTGGAAGTCAGGGGCTCCCAGGAGCTTCCTCAGGTTCAGTAGCCTGTGCTCGGTGTCAGATGGAAGGGACAGTTCCTTCTCCTCCAGATGACTTGAAAACCCTGATCATACAGTCAGACTGAAACTTCTCACTTGCTATTGAGAATAACTCAAACTGTTAGTCAAGCACGGAGTTCATTTTTATCATTAGGAAGCTGACCCTGAGAGGTCTGTGACCCACAGCAAGTCCCACAGCAGGAAACACAGCTCGAGTCTCACCTGAGTACTTCTCATCTGGTGACCGTGCGTCTGCGTCATTGGGGTTCTCCAGAGGAACAGACCCGATAGGATATATACGCACACGCACACAGAGGTGTATGTAGGGAGAGATTTATCCTAAGAAATCATGATAAATCATCATAGATTTACCATGGTGTGGAGGCCAAGAAGTCCCAGGACCTGCCATCTACAAGCTGGAGACCCAGGAGAGCCAGGGGTGCCATTCAGTCCAAGTCCAAGGGCCTAAGAATCAAGGGCCACTGATGTCGGTCATGGTCCGAATCCAAAACCCAAGAACCAGGAGCTTGGGTGTCTGAGGCCAGGAGATGGATGGCCCAGCCCAAGCAGAGGAAGCAAATTCACTCTTCCCCCACCTTCTGGTTCTGTGCGGGCCCTCAGTGGACTGGATGACACCCACCCACATCCGGGAGGGTGACCTTCACTCAGTCTGCAGATTTAAATGTGAATCTAGTCTGGAAACATCCTCACAGACACACCCCCAAAATAATATTTTCCCAACTATCTGGGCATCCCAGTCTGACGCATAAAATTAACCACCACGCCATCAAAACACATAAACTTGATGATTCAGGAAGCTCCTGCCAGGAGCGTCACAGCACAAAGGGAACGTGAGATTAAGAGGGGGCCAGTCCTGCCTCGGGTGAGTCCCCACAATTAAGTACAGCCCTGGGGGCCTCTGTTGGGGAGAAGTACGGAGTTAGTAGAACTTAAACCGCCTTAACTGTATCGACCTTATAACACAGGTGAAAGGCATGGAGAGACTATCAGGGCCATCAGAGACATACTGTTTCAGTTTTCCTTGCATATGATCTGTTTTCTAGTTGAGAAGCATCTTTTAGTAGCCAAGAATTTTAGACATGGGTTGAAACTCTAAAACTATCTACCCTCTTCCTAGTTCGGAGGAGGAAGCTGCAGCTCCCAGGCCTCACAGGCGCCTGGGATGGTTGAGGCCGACTTGAACTTACCCTGGGCTCCAGGGTCCTAGATGCAACATTGCAAAGCTGCTCCATCTCATGGGGGAGGGGCCTTACTGCCTGTTGCCTCCAATATTCGTTTATATTTAATTTCAAGGCAAGAATCCACGCCGGTCTCGTGCAAAGATTGGTTTCTAGAAGAGCCAGTGGGCAAAAGTTCCATTTAACAAAGTATAGGGGCTTCCCTGGTGGTGCAGTGGTTACGGATCTGCCTGCCAATGCAGAGGACATGGTTTCGAGCCCTGGTTCGGGAAGATCCCACGTGCCACGGAGCAACTAAGCCCGTGCACCACAACTACTGAGCCTGCGCTCTAGAGCCCGTGAGCCACAACTACTGAACCCGTACTCTAGAGCCCGTGAGCCACAACTACTGAACCCACACACCACAACTACTGAAGCCCACTCGCCTAGAGCCTGTGCTCTGCAACAAGAGAAGCTACCGCAGTGAGAGGCCCATGCACCTCAATGAAGCCCCAACGCAGCCAAAAATAAAAATAAATAAATAAACCAAGTATAGGATGTGAAGACTTGGTCTGGGTGTGTTGATCCCGTGAACGGTCCTCCAGCCTCCAGCTCTGCTCGTGGACCAGGTGTGGGAGCCCCTGTTAAACTCCAGGAAACAGCAACTCTAATGGCCCTTGTGGTAGCTCTCAGGACAAGGCCAGACCTCAGAGGAGTGCACAAAACTCGGAACATGTATGTAAAAGTGAATGAACTGGAGGAGAAACGGGACAAGTGTTCTAAGGGTTAAAGACTTCTCTCTGCCCCTGGAGCTCCAAGCCCTCGGGTTCAGAGCAAGGAAGATGCACATGTGTGTCAGAAAGATGTGGATTAATCCAAGCACGTAGCAAAAACTTTCTACCAGCTGGCTGTCCTTTAAGTTTGTATCAGGTGTCTCAGCACACAGAAAGTCTCTGTTGTCAGTCGTACTCTCATCTCTTTTGAGTTTTTCAATTTCTGCCATGGAACATTAAAATTATTTTCAATATTTTTCTGTAGAAATTCTTTATTCGATTCCAGTACCTATGTCTATGGATTTATTTGAAGAAGTCAGAGTACTCTTAGGTTCTGGCCTTTTGCATAAGATATACAAAATATACATTATAATATATAATTTGTACCTTGAGGAGGGTAGATCTGCTGATCTCTTAGATCCTCTCACCTCTAAAATTCTGATTCTAATATTGAAATTATGGGGTGAAAGAACAGAATAAAAAGGAACTGGACATAGCAAACAGAGACATTCATAATGTTTTCCATTGTTTTCCATACCATATAGAAATTTATATGCTGTCAGAGTAGCTTTATTGGAAGAATTGTCTGAGTCTGTGCCATAAATCACCTTTTGGAGATATTTATACCCCCATCATAAATCTCTAAAAACTACCTTAATTGACAGCTATTAAAGATACATTATTCATGGAAGTTGTCAGACCACAAAGAAATGTTTTCTTTCACTAAATTATCATTAAATTGACTTGACCAATTTGATTTAGAGCTACTAAAAGCCAGGAAAATTACCACTCCATCAAGTTTTAAGATGCAAAATAAAATTGCTTGATTTTAACAAATAAAATATATCACAACCATTAAATTTTGATATTCGAAAAACAAAGATATAAAGGTTAACACATTGTGTTTTGCAATAGTGATTTTGTAGGAACAGAAGAAGTTCTTTTCCAGGTGATACCAGCACAACCTGTTTTGGCCCCCGCCCTCGCCTGTTGGCTGAGGCTCTGGTCTCCCACGTGGGGTAAAAGGGAGAGAGAACATCACTTCAATTTTTTTCATTTACGCAGCGTCTTCATTAGTTCTGAGTGTGGCCTGGAACCAGAAAGCAAATCACATAGGAATGTTCTGGAGAGATTGCTTTGTTTTTTACATTTTTCCTGCAGTTCAGAAGAAACTTATGTACCTTCCACTGCCCACTCAGTTTGACCCCTCAGTGAAGTTAAGCCCTCATAAATCCTATTGCAATTGCAGTGTACAAATGTTTCTCAATCTTGAGTAAAGTACAATCCCTACTGAAGGAAAAAATCCAAACCACTGAGAATCTTTCTGGAAGCCCTGGCTAGAGAAATATTGACTTCAGAAACTAAGATTTTGTTCTCCAAATTGGAGTTGTTGCCACAGAAGAATATTGTATTATTTTTGGTTAATCGTGAGAATAAACATCACATCACTGCTGATGAAAGCTAGGAACCAAGGGTGAAAGAGTAGTTCACAGATTACTTCTCAAGTAACTAAAAGCAAAATTTATCTTTCGTGGATGCTAAGCTGCTTTTATCATGATTTCGTGACGCCTACACTAGGTGCTCAAATACTGTCTGAGGATGAAAGAGGCGAGAAAGGTGTCCTTTGTCCCCTTCTGCATCCTGCACAGTCTTCAGTCCATGCTCGTCAGTACGGCTGGGCTGGCCATTTCTTTTATCTGTGATGATACGTGAGCCTGAACTTCTCATGCACTATTATTTGTGCATTTTAGGTCCAGTCTTTAAGATATTGTTCAACTGAAAATTCTACTTGTGGTGGTTTCTCAAAGCTCCACTCCAAGTCGATTACAATTACCTGAGGACATTTGGAAAAGCAGAAATTCTCGGACCCACTATCAAAACTCTGACTCATGGTCTGGGGTGGAGCCATCTCCATAACCAGCTTAAGTCTCTAAGCAATAGTCACATATTTGTTAATATTTGTCACTTCACATGCTCATGAAAATACTAAAATTAATAGAGGTTTCAATCAGTTGATACTGCATGTGGCTACTTATGAGGGAAAACCTGAATAGCAGTGGCTTAAATGTGCACGGAACGGTTTACTTTTCTCACAGATGATGAAGTTGAGTGGGAGGGTGGTTAGGGCTACAGCGGCTGTTGTGTAAAGTCATCTGTTTCTCAGACTTCCCTCTGTCCTGTCTGCGGTGCCTTCTTTAACGTAAAGATTTCATTCTCACGATCCCAAGATGGCTGCTGCACTTCCAGGCATCAAGCCTGTGTTCCAGGCAGAAGAAAGAGTTGGGACTAAGGGCAAGGATAAGCAGGTCATCTACATTTGATAGTTTTAAGTTTTTTCCCAGAAAACTCACACAGTGGTTTATACTCACATCTTATTGGTCAGGAATTTGTCAAATGTTTACCTCTTAATGAGAAAGAAGCTAGGAAATACGATGTTTTAAACTGGGAACATTGTAAACTTCAACAAAAATTGAGTTTCTGTAGTTAAGATATAAAGGGAGAATGATTGTCAGGTGGACAAATTTCTTCCCAAAAGGATACAAGTTCTGAAAATGCCCAGGGCTAAATCCACATGGGACCAAAAAGTATTGCCTGCCCTGCAGTGGGAGGACTCAGTAGCCATGAGTTCTGTGGAGCAAACAAGATGTCTTCTGGTCTGGACATTGCTGCCAGTTCTTTCCAAAATAAATAGAAGGGCTTTTCTTTGTAGCTGTTACCTGTCTCCCACTATCAAATACTCCCTAAGGGAGGCATCTGGAGTTGTCTCACCCTAAGAGCCACACAGGGAGGGACCCGGCTAGGAATACTGACTTGCTCGGAGGGTGGAGGTTTATCGGTGAAAAAGCAGCTGTTAATGAGCATTCCTCTGCTCATCTGATATAAAATCGTAAGAGAAGCTTGTGAAAAGTGAGCAGAGCCCATGGTGCACAGCAATAAATAGACTTGATTATACAAACTGTTACAAAAATTTTCCCATTCACCCTTCGTCATATTAATAGTAACTAAATTCCCATTGGGGTTAATAGGAATAGGAAATGTTGTTATAAAACTATATCGACAACTTGCCTCATTTTGACTGGTGGTTATTCTAAATAATAGGGTGACCCGTTCTTGTAACTTTAACATCATAGCACCTTTAAATTGCTCCATAATTTGTGTTGGCGCACCTTTTCTTTTCTAGGACTCTTTGAAATGGTAGGTGTGAAAATGTGACTTACAATCATAGTCACATTATCAGGGGCTCGGCTACTTCTATAAGCAGGTTGTACAGTAGAGAAAACTTCTTTTTCCTGCTTGTGGACATCTCAGGTAATCCTTTAACACATAAGGGAAGACAAGGGGTTTGAAAAGATAGTTTGAAAATCTTTCTTTACTCAAAAAAAACAAAACAAAAAACATGTTAAACAATAAAAAAGACTTCTCACCCTACTTCTCATGTAAAGTTTCTCAGAGGAACAAAGCTCACGCAGACAGAGCAGTTGTAATGATCAAAAGGGAGCACAACAAATCTGAAAAATAAATTCAAACAGGGAAATAGATAAGACCATTTATTTACCAATTTTCCTTCCTTTTGGCAAAAGTAAATCAAATACGAAAGCTTCTCGTTTGTCATTGTTTGCATTCCTCAGAAAACTCTTGCCAAACGAAGCTAGGTGATTAGCCGAGTAATAGATTCTGTTTTGATTCTAAACAACCCACCTGAACCTACAAGTACGATCCCGTGGAAACCAGAATATAACTCGATGCTGGACAGTGCTCTTCGGGAGCTGCTGACGATTTAGGGCCCCTTCATTCTTGAGCTGATTATTCTGCAGTGGTTTGTGTCTGAGGATGCGGAACCTTGCAGGTTTCTGCCTCAAAAAGAGTTAGCGGCCACAGTGCCTGGCGTGGCCTGAGGACACAGACGCCTGGAATTGCAGGCAGTGGATTTTAACACCTGGGGGGAGGGGTGGTGTTCATTTAAGAGACTAAGGAGCTGCTGTAGATCTCTGAGAAACCCAAAGCATGAAATACGAACTCTTTGTTATCATTATAAATGGAATGCTCTACCATTTACAAGGGGAAATCTACATACGTAGCTACAAACTTTGCACATATTTTATCCAGTCTGGGGCTTTTATTTGCATTCTGATTTTCTTTTGTCACAAAAAGCAATAAGTTTGAATATAGAAAATGCATCACTTTATCTTTCATCATTCTTCTCTTTTGCATCTGCACTGTGTTTTGATGCTCTCACCTGGGACTGTGGTGGTTTTTTTTTTTTTTTTTTTTTTGCGGTACGCGGGCCTCTCACTGTTGTGGCCTCTCCCTTGCGGAGCACAGGCTCCGGACGCGCAGGCTCAGCGGCCATGCCGCGGCATGCGGGATCTTCCTGGACCGGTGCACGAACCCGCGTCCCCTGCATTGGCAGGCGACTCTCAACCACTGCGCCACCAGGGAAGCCCCTGGGACTGTGGTTTTAATACAACCTGGAAACCAGTGATCCCCCTCGAGGTTACGTCTCTAAGCCCCAACTGCCTATAACTTTCCTAGGCTTTCAAACTCAAGTTCAACTTCTTGTCCCTCATATTTTTACTCCAGAATCCTATGTCCAACTGCTTCCTTGATACTTTGGATATCTGATAAGGACCCAAACTTAATACCTGGCAAGCTGATCATTTCCTCCCAATCCTGTTCTCCTACAGTTCATTCCCAGTACAGCGTTCAACAGGAATCTTTCTGCCCTGCAAAAGGGACATTTTTGTTCATTTTAAAGGATCTATAGATATTTCTAACAAAGTTGCTTTGAAAAGTTAGAAATCTCACTTAGGATTAAAGATTATTGGAATCTCATGGCTAATTGCTCCATTTATTTTGTAAATATTGCCGACTTAAAATTCAAATGCTGAGCTTCCTCTTTTAAAAAGAGTCTTGAGATGGAAGAAATGTTAAAGTTCTCCATTATACAATATTAGAAAATTTTCAATGGGTAAGATACGTTTCCAAATTGCATTCAAAGTAGGAGTGTAATAATTTATTCATACGTTAAGGGAATGGGGTTGTGATGGCATTTGATAAAGCTAAGCTAATTAGCTTCCTCAGAGAGGTCAGAATACAAGTACCTTTATCACGTTTCTCTGACCTTCCTGAGATCCTGGCCTTTTTCAACCATCAAATGATAACCATAGCAATTAAAACTTGTAATTAAGTCATAATTCCTTTATAGTGGACAGATCTCATGTTTACTCATTTTATCTACGTGGTTTCCTTTAAAGCCATCATTTTAAGCCAAAGCCAGTGCACATGAAGAATCACTTCGGGGAATTTATTTTCTCACAGTAAGGGGTATTGTAAAAATCATGAGAGCGACATTACTGTTGATTTAATGTCTGAGCCGCAACCTGGCCATTTACTTGTACGGAATTAAGATATTCGAGAATAAACCAATGTGACCAAAACGTACTTGACAACTTTGGTGTATGTTTTAAGCATTTGATCAACCTCCTCGGAATGAACTCTGGTGTCAACTTGCGCGTTTCTTGAGGCTGTTATTGGGTTTTATTTGGGGGGGGGGGAGGGTTGTTTGTTTTTTTGTTTTGTTTTAATTTTTAGTTGATTTACAGTGTTGTGTTAGTTTCAGCTGTACAACAAAGTGAATCAGTTATACATATACATAAATCCACTCTCTTTTTCTTTTTAGGTTCTTTTCCCATATAGGCCATTACAGAGTATTGCTCCCTGTGAGTAGAGGTCCCTGTGCTCTACAGTAGGTCCTTATTAGTTATCTCTTTTATATATAGTAGTGTGTCTATGTCAATCCCAATCTCCCAATTTATCCCTCCCCTCCCCCCGCCTCCCTGGAAAGAGAGTGTGCATGTCGAGACTTTTTTCCTTGGTTCTAATTTCAGTATGACTGACATTGTTCAAGTTCACAAATCTTGAGTGTACAGCTTGATAAATTTTTACATTTATTTATGCCTACGGAACCACCACCAAGATCAAGATCAAGAATGTTTGCACTGCCTCCACCCCCAGAAGACTCCCTTTGTGCCACACCAATAAAATCTTCTGTCGGCATCAAAGGTACTGCCATTCTCACCTCTGTCTCCATACATTAGTTTTGCCAGTTGTTGAACTCTAAGAAACGGAATCAAACAGCACCTACACCTTTGTGCTTGGCATCTGTCTGTCTCCATAACGCTTTTGCGATCCATCCGTCCTGTTGTATGTGCAGTGAAGTATTTCATTATAAAAACACACCAAAATGCATTTATCCATTCTTCAGTTGATGGGCGTTTGGGTTTCCTTTAGTGTTGGGTTAATACGAATGAAGCTGCTATGGTCTTTAACTTGTAGAGTCTCTTGGTGACTATAAACATCCTTTTCTGTTGGGTATCAGTCTGCAGTAGGGAATGCTGTGTGTTAGGACATCATCGACAAGTTTAGTTTAGTAAATACGACTGACTACCAGCTTTTCAAAGGTATGAATTAAATCACACGCCTTCAGTGATACAGGAGTGTTCCCCCCAGGATGGTTCCTGGGGCTAAACATGGAAAGCAGAACAATATTAGAAAATATTGGAACAACCAGAATTTTAAAATGATGCAAACTATTAATCACAAAGGAAAAAAATGATATTATATATGGAATCTAAAAAAAAAAAATGGTTCTGAAGAACCTAGGGACAAGACAGGAATAAAGACACAGACGTAGAGAATGGACTTGAGGACACGGGGAGGGGGAAGGGTAAGCTGGGACAAAGTGAGAGAGTGGCATGGACATATATACACTACCAAATGTAAAATAGATAGCTAGTAGGAAGCAGCCGCATAGCACAGGGAGATCAGCTTGGTGCTTTGTGTCCACCTAAAGGGGTGGGATAGGGAGGGTGGGAGGGAGGCTGAAGAGGGGGGTGATATGGAGATATATGTATACGTATAGCTGATTCACTTTGTTATACAGCAAAAACTAACACAACATTGTAAAGTAATTATACTCCAATAAAATGTTAGAAAAAAAAGGAAAAAATAGATAATTGGGCTACACTGACATTAAGAACTTCTGCTTATCAAAAAATACCATGAAGAATGAAAAAGAAAAAGCTAGAATGGGAGAAGAGTCTTGTAATCTTTGCAACAAATGACGTGTACCCTGAATATAGGACCCACCCTGCAAATGGATGAGAGAAAGGGTAGGAGGCCCAATGGGAAAAGGGCACACAACTCGGGACTTGGACAAGCACGTCCCAGGGGACGTTACCCAGATGGCTCAGATACAGCCGAGCTTCTCAGAGCTCTTAGGAGATAAACATCCCCACTCCCCAGAATGACAGAGCTTATGTGGCAGACATTTCCCTGCAATACCTAGATAAGGAGGTTCACTTTTTACTGTTTTCCCTTCCATTAGGGTGGATTTCAGTTCATCAGCCACACTTTTACTTCATCCCTTCTGACCCATAACGCTCTCTAGCTGGAAAGCCAAGCATGGAAATACTAAATGTACACTCCCTGGAACTGACCCTATGCTATAAGCACAATTAAAGGATTCGTCAAGACTGAGTACATCAATAACTGTATGACAAACACCAAAAAACTCTGCTGAATGATGAACAGCCAAAGGAGAGGGAGGGTAACAAGTTCTAATTGGACGCAATTGACTAAAATATGATTGTTTAAGAGAAAAATGATCTGTATAAAGTGCAAACACTATAAACATCATGTCATCAAAATGTCTGTCTGATACTTTAATCCATTTTACAACAATCCAACCAGGTGTTAATCCAGCCTGTGCTGGAACATTCCTGGGTAGGAGACGCATCACTTCTTGGGGTAGTTCAGACTCTTTCAAGGTTTTCTCAGAAAAACACATGCCTGCCAGTTGGTCTAGATTTCGCCTACCAGGACATCCAAGACAATCATGTCTGTCTTTGTAACGATATTTATTATCTTTGGGAAAACAGCTACCAAATGCAAATTGGTCTATCTGTATTTTAAAACTTAATTTAATAGTCATTTACTGTCCCAAAGGAAGTAGAATCACCTGAAAGAATGTTAATATTTTGAGCAAAACATATAAGGCATGAGGTCCAATTCTCCCTACAAATCTAGGAAGGTGCTAGAATTTTTTCTCCCAGATGTGTGATCTTTCTTTACACCCAGGTCTTCCTCTGTTGAAAGGTTAGGCCTGGAGTCATCGTTCTGAATAGCAGAAGAGACCACAGGGCAGTGGTAGGTCAGTGGCAGTATAATTCCTGGGGGTCTAAATTCTCTAAGTGTCTCCATATGGTGCCGGCCCTTCCTACCAAGGAGCTATTTCGTAGCAGAAAGGTCTCCTGTAAGCTTGGGGAGGGGTCCTGCTTGAGCTGGTTACAAACACCCAGCAGAACTTACCTGGGGATGTTGGCTGCACTGACACCCGCATGAATGTATAAGAAGTACAGGATAGTGGGAATGGGCCACAGAGGCCTGCAAGCCCAGGTGAGCATTGCCTGGAACGAAGAGGCCAGGAATGACACACTGTGGCTGCACGACTTTCCAGTGCGTGACCCCAGTGATGACCACACACTGGTCATTTTGGGGAGAAGCAGGCAGTGCATTGCATTCTCAACCCAACCACAGTTCTGTGGCTGTAGAGGCATTTGTGGATAATGACTCCCCTCTTCCCTGGCCACCTGTGCTTGTTGCCACACAGGGTGACTGTCACCTGGCTCTGCCTTTGAAGATGACCCTGCTCAAGGTGCCAGCCTCACCAGGTGTCTGACAGCAAGGACCAGTGAGTGTCCAGCGTCTCCATTCAGGACTGGATGTTCTGACAGGGGGAAAAAATATTGGACAAATTCCAACACTATTGATGATCAAAAACTCTCAGCGAGTTAAGAAAAGAGGGAAAATACTTCAACTTGATAAAGCGCATCTATGAAAAAAAGAAACAAAAAAACCCAACTACGGTTAACATCATACATCATGATGAAAGACTGAATCTTTTCTCCCTTATACTGGGAAAAAGGCAAGGATGTCTGCTCTTACTATTCATATTCAACATAATACTAGAAGACCTAGTCATTGCAATAAGGCAAGAAAAGAAAATGAAAGTCCTTAGATTAAAAAGAAATAAATAAAGCTATCTCTGTTTGTAGATGCCATGATTATCTACATAGAAAATTCCATGGAATCTAAAAAAAAAAGAAAAAAAAATCGTAGAACTAATAAGTGAAGTCAGTAAGGTTGCAGGATATAAGATCAACGCTCAAAAGTAAATTGCATTTTTACATACTAACAAGAAATATGTAGAAGCCAAAATTTTTTTTAAATACAATTTATAATTACTCCAAAGTAATAAATTATTAGGTAAAAACTTAGAGCATCTTACACTTTAAACCAAAAGCAAAATCCGTACTGGAAAAATTAATAAATTAGACCCCATCAAAATTAAAAGCTTTTGCTCACAAAAGACCATAGGAAAGGAACGAAATGACAAACTACAGAAAATATTCGCAAACCACATCTCCAACAAAGAGCTTGACTACACATGGCAAACAAGCACATGAAAAGAAGTTCAGCATCAACTCACATGGATTTAATTCTCTTTATTCATAGGCAGATCTCATCAATGTATTTCTCGTAAATGCATTTTCAATATGTGTCTTTATGTAGTAAAATATCTGAGACCGTCAGTGCAAAAATACTTATTGCATTCCTGCACTTTTGTAACCATCTGTTGGATGAAATTTAAACTCCAAGGAGTTCTTCTTAATAGTTAGAAATATTCTCTAATGACATCTTCCGCCCAGTGTTTCTGTCAAGAACGCTGTTGTCAATCTGTTTACTGTTCCTTTATGTCTTCCCACACCTGTTTTCACAAAGCCTCCACCTGAAAAAGGCTTTGGGGCTGCCCTGGCATCAAGCCCGGCTCCACAGACTCTGTGACCAGCTCTGGGGCTGCTCTTTCCTTCCACAAAGGAGCAGACAGTAGCTTGTCTCAGAGCAGCTCAGAAGAAGGAAAAAAGCAGAGCATAAACAAAAATTCCTCCTCCATACTCTCCCACAGTTCAACGAGAGCTAAACAGGCTCCAATATATCCAGAGGCTTCTCACTTTAATTTTTTGGTAATTTCCCGGTATCCCCAAGCTTTCCTTTCTCATCTGTTACTGCTTTTAACTTGATTTTGAGGGGGAAAGGAGCCAGCACCTTGAGCTACTTTGCCATTTTTACAGGATCCGGCAGCTCCTGACTTTCTTTATTTTGTGTTAAAATATTACGTATGGACAGAGTTTGTTTCAGTTCTGACTAGCTGAGAGCAATCTTTGCATTTCACAGATGTAGTCTGGTAGGAGACTTACTTGTTTTGTTTTATTTTGTTTTCAGTTATTACCAATCTAGGCAGCTCTTTTGATTAAAAAGTGGTCAGTAACTCCTTATAAGCCTTGTACTTCTTTGTGTGGGGAGTACATTGACTAGAATGTAGAAGGCCCAGAATTAACACTTCTGGGTTTTTTGTTTCCCACATCTTTGGGATATGGTAGCTTTAACACTTAAATTAATAAATTTTATTTATAATAATGAAATATAATCTCTCTGAAAATGAAGACGTTTGTGTATAACACACTCCACCTTTACTCTGAAATCCCCACCAACGTTTTTGGCAAAGGGAAATATATTTTTCCTAGTTAATATTTGTATTTACAAAAAATGAAGTTGATAGAAAACTAAGCAAATTACTTTTTATGTGTTGATGTCAGTAGGTGACATGATATCGTGATTTATTCAAGATTCCCCCCAAATTATGGAAATTTTAGAAATTTCCTCAGAAGAACAGAAGTAAATAAATGCTATTCAGCACAAGTGTCATTTTGTGGAATTCAAGGAATAATAACCACATTATAGTAGAAATCAATCTGGAATATTGACCAAGTATTTTTTAATGTTTTGAGGGTTTTGGGATGGATGAATGGGGACCAGAGTCTGGCTCCTGAACCACTGGGACCTGGGAACACCTGCCTGCTTTTCTGGGCTCAGCCTTGACACAGGCTGGGACACTGGGCAAATGGATTGACCTTTCCATGCTCCAGATTCCCCACTTTTATAATCGAATTGCATGCACATTCTCACACAGCCTGACACCACTGGTATGAGTAGGAATTTCAAAACCATCTAAGACTTTGTGTTCCTAGAGGTAGCACACTTATGCCTTCTCGGTTTGATATGCCTTCTTGTCAAGAAACACTGTGAAGTTGGAGCCCACATAGAAAATCTGCTCCAGCTGTCAATCAAGTGTATACAGATACACTTTTCAAATTATCAAGAAAAGTGTTTATTAAGAGAAACGTTTCTTAAACAGATTGGGCTCAGCCAACAGGATATCAAATATCCAATTTTTTTTCTTTTTTGGTACAGAAATCAGCAATTTCATCCAATGTTTCATAATGATTTAGCTTAGATATCTTCAAAACTCAGGTTCTTTCTAACTTTCTAAAGAGATAATGCCAGCTTTCATACAGGGACATTCTTAACGAGAAAACTAATTTAAAAATTCACTCTGTTCGTGGGTCTGTCTTCCTAGATAAAAGTAATTGCAGGGTCCTTTTGTACCTGTCTGTCGGAGGCTGCTTGTGTTTTTTAATTTACAATTTATTTTCCATATAATTTAATATCAAACATTGCTTTGTCTGGCAGGAATATTTTTAAAGAATTTGTATTGATTACCTTGCTTCTCTGATAAGCAAACCTTAATTTGATCCCAGAATAATAAGAGGAAAATAATGCCCATGTTAAAATTGCTTTTTTTTGTTGTTTGTAATTTTTGGCTTTCAGATGGGGCCCGGATAAGATTCTCTGATGGGGCAGAAGGCAGGGCTGGGTCCCACTAAGGCTGCCCTTCAGGGTGACCCAAGTCCAGAGGGTCAGCTGCCTAATTCTTACCTCCTCTTGAAGCAACAGAGACTACTTCCTAAGAAAGGCCACTTGGACTTATTAGAGTGGGATGTAAACAAAGAATCTCTAAGAGGAGCCTTTATTAAAAGCCTTGACTTCCAGACAGTGGACAGAGAGGAGGGGAAGCCTACAGGTGTGGAATGCCTGAGTCAGGTCCTGAGCTGGTAAATGGAGCAGTAAAAATGAGAACTAGAATTCGCTTATAAAAAATACATATATAGCGCTTCCCTGGTGGCGCAGTGGTTGAGAGTCCGCCTGCCGATGCAGGGGACGTGGGTTCGTGCCCCGGTCTGGGAAGATCCCACGTGCCGTGGAGCGGCTGGGTCCGTGAGCCATGGCCGCTGAGCCTGCGCGTCCGGAGCCTGTGCTCTGCAACGGGAGAGGCCACAACAGTGAGAGGCCCGCGTACCGCAAAAAAAAAACCCAAAAAAAACATATATAAGTGTGTGTATATATATATAACATACATACTATATATTATATATAATCATGTAGTGTATATATATATAGTATATATATAATTACACATATAATATTAAGGACTATCCTTCTACAGATGTAAAGTTTGGAAAAAAGAAAGTTTATTTATTAAAGAACATAAAACCCTATAATATAAAATCAGCACATATTTTCCATTATCTTTTGCACATTCTAGCATGCTTTGGAAATTTACACCTTCCCCCCAAAAAAGAAATCAAATTGTTTTGCATTCTTGAGTCAGGACTTTGCTGATTTCAGTTGCAGTGGCCACAAGAATGGATATAAAAATATAGATTTCCTCTGCTTATTCAACAAATCAGTCAGTCTCGTATTTATTAACTAAGCCACCGTTATGAGCCATGAGTGATAGTTCATGGTGGGAATAATAAAGAAACGCAAAGCACAGTCAATGCCCTCTGGATGGCTAGTTAGAGGAAAATAAACCTTTCAACCAAAGGACTGCACCACCAGGCAGACACGCCGGCACAGCTCACAGCCCAGCGCCAGGGCTGATCCTGAAAAACTGAAAGCCCATGAATCTGAGAGAGAGTATAAGGCCAGAAACCATGATGGATGAAACATGGTGGGTGTTTTCAGGGCTTTGGTCATCGTTTTCACAACAGAAGGGAGTCAGATTAGCATGCTATCCGACTTAGGCTTGAGCAGTGACGTTTGTCAACTAAATAAGAAGGAAACTCGGGAGAGAGCTGCAAGGAGGAAGCTGAGAGATAATTGCTACGAACCAGGCAGGAGTGACCACGGCTTTTTAAACATTGATTTTTAATTGGCCAGAGGTCACGTGCTAAATGAGTTGGGTCAGGTACAGTTTAAAGACAAAAGGCTGAAGCCAAAATTATACACATTGGCTTACAAAAAAGAGAGAGAGAAAGACAAAGGCAGGAAGAAAGAAGGAAGGGTGGCAGGGCGGGAGGAAAGGAGGGAATCTCACTGTGGATTACGGGAGAAATGATTGGGAAACTCACTGCATACTTTCAGATGTGATTACTGGCCATATCTGTTGACATGGACCAAAGATGTCTAATGCAATTTCCATCAGGAACTATGAGTTTATGCATTAGGACTTTGAATTTTACACTTATGGCTGAAGATTTTTGAGACAATTTATATTTTTTATTGCCTTTATTTCCTGACTTTAATCAGAACATCTTAGTTCTTTGCCTCTGAGATTTCTACAGTGTTTCTGGAGATTCTCCCCATCTTGTATGAAAGCCAGACATAATCTCACCACTCTGTTTAGGGTTTTCAGAGCAGAGCCTTTGAGAGCAGCGGGAGGAAAGAGGCAAGATGCTCTATCTTCAGGAACATTGTCACCTTCAGGGCATATGGCTTGTTGCCCTTGAGAACAGAGGACCCTGAGCTGGCCCCCTGCAGAGGCAGCAGCAGAAGCCAGAAATCGCGACGATCAAAGAGCAGAGGGGCCCCCAGTCTCTGCCCTGTTCCTTGCTCTGGGATTTCGTCAGAGCAAAGTCCCCTAATCACTGAGGTGATGTAAGTGGATTTGGGATAATAAATAATTAAATGCAGTACTTCTTGCACCCTTGAATTTGCAGACTAGAATTGCATCTCCCTACCTATTTTCAATAACGCAGACAACGTCTGTCCAGATTAACAATGACCCAAAAAGTTTCATCTGCAACTCAAGTTCCGTCTTTACCTCCTTCACATATAAACAATCTAGGATCAACCGAAGGCTTTTCAAGTGGAAATGTATAATGTGACCAAGGCACTAAGGCGTGATTTAAAGTGGCAGGAAGAAAATAGGCTGAATTAAAGAGGTCTCATGTCCATCAGGACAAATTCTCTGACATTGACTTGCTTGAGGACAGAATACTTTTTTTAATTACACAGAAAGGTATAGTTTGATATTTTGTTGCTGATTCGAGACCCTCAGCTCTTCTTCCCCGTCCCCACTTTCACTCGACAGCTGTGTATTATTTGGCTGAACAGAGAGTAGAGAGGTGATAGAGATAGACAGGTGATAGATGATTGATAGAGAGATGATAGATGATAGATGATAGAGAGATGACAGGTGATAGATGATAGAGAGATGACAGGTGATAGATGATGAACAGAGAGGTGATAGATAGATAGATAGTAGAGATAAATAGATGATAGATGATATCGATAGATAAGTACATAGAAAGAAAGAAGGAGAGAGAGATAGAGACATAGATCCTCTACTATCTCAAGAGACCCTTGAAGTCAGGGGTAATGTCAGATTTATCTTTGTGGCCCCAACACTCTGCACGATGCCTAACATACCCAATTACTTAGTATTCCTTGAGCAGAGGCAAAATCAAGTAATCTTGGTCATCTTAGGAAAATCATTTAGTCTTTAACCACCCCAATTTCCTTAGCTGTCTAATGAGGATTTTAAACATTCTGAGCTCTCTGCATTCTAAGATCCCTTTCAAGTCTGAAACAAATTAGGGAACTGTAAACTATTCTTTCTGGAGTATATCCCAAGCCAGAAAGACCCCTTTTCTGCCCTCGCCCACCAAGCAGGGATGCTCTTGTAGCCACTTCGTGTGCAGTGTCCTGAGTGATCAGACCAGGGTGCTCGTCTTGACTAAGCTGGGCCACTTGGCATCTGCTTCCTGTAAACCCAGGGAGAGGGAGAGAGAAGGAGAGACAGAGGGAACCAGGAGGCAGACCCCGTCCTCACCCTCAAAGGCGGCGCTCAGGGTAGGCTTGGGTGCCGGGAGGTGGTCATCCTTCCCCACAATGTGGCCTGAAAACTCAGAGGCCCCCATCTGCCAGCCAAGGCCAGAATGGGGCAGACACACCTGCCGGGAGAGCAAGGGCAGCGTGAGGGGAGCCCGCGCCCTCCCTTCGCTGCTGCCCGAGCCAACTGCATGCAGCCCAAACGCATCCCCAGCTCCCGATTAAAGAGTTCTTTCAGGTTTGGTCATTTCCAGCCTAAAATGTCTCAGACTGCTATCAATCCCAATTGTACTATTTATTGTATCAGCATGTATTAAATTAATTCACGACATAAGAAAGAGATATTAGATTGTTAAAGAGGTAATTAAATACCATGAATAGGATTTCCACATCTTTTCAATTGCAAGCTTTGACATTTACTTGGAGCTCATAATTGCAATAGGATCTTTGTTTGCTGCCAGCACCTGCGTGTGCCCTCTGCTGTCTCCGCCTGTTCAAGCTGTAAGGCAGCGGGATGAACAGTGCCTCCCCAGAGCTTTGTAGAGATAATCCACTTCATCACCAAACACCAAAGTACTGATAATTAGAGCGAATAAATACATTCGGTGGTTCTTTGGCATCCATAAATAGAAGAGGATCCAAAACAAAATTATAAAGAAAGGCAATGCAGTAGAGACCTTGTTCTATATATCAGTGTGCTGGTAACATTACAGGTACACAGTACAAGGACCTATGATTTGCAAAGAGGTAAACGTTACATGTAAAAATAAAACATGCCTCAGAAAAATAAGTAGGTAATTATTCCTTCTCTGCATTGCACCAATGACCTACCTGCTCATACACCTCCCAAGGCAGGAATCTCTAATCCCAAATGACGTGCCCTAGTGAATCAAGGTAAAGATTTCCCCAGCGTACCGCCCATCAACCTAAAGATGTTTAGAATATATCTTCCTGCTCTTTTGCAAAATTATGTATTTCTCTGCTCTGGCATAATACAAGATGCACAGCACAAAGAGAGAATTGTCAGAATATGAAAAACCACCTCATTTCTGTCTAAAACATGTAGAGGATAGACGCTTAAAATCTGCAAAGAAAAAGAGTTCAAGTAAGTGTGCTTGAACTAGGGAAGTTGATGACTAAACGCATGACTTTAATGGTGGGACTGAGACTAGTTTGAAATTTGCTGCACTCAGATCAGGAGATTGTCCTATGTCCTTGGCTTTGCGTGCAGTCACATATACTCAGTATTGAAATGGAGTGTCCAGAGTAGAAGTGACTGCCTCAGTCATTAATTTATTTGTCCAATCAATGATTAGTCACTGACCTCCATTTCTGTAACAGGCCCCGAGAGAGGGAACGGGGACACGGGTGGACAAGCTGATGACCCATGTCTTCATGGGGCTTGGTGACTGGAACAGGAAACAGGTAGTGTTCAAATCCCCATAAGTACAAAGAGAGGTCTCGAAAGAAAAGGATAGTTAGAGAAGAGTGTGTTTCAGAAGCTTTCTACATGGTAGGGAAAGGAGTATCCTGAAGTCCCTAGGGACGAAATCATGCTCGAGTACATCTATCAGTTATGCATAGAAATTAGCTGGTGGGAAAGGGGTGTGTGGAGAGAGAATACTCCAGGGAAATACCAGATAACCACAGGTGCAAAAGCCCTGGGGCAGGAGGAGAGCCTGGGTGCCAGTGGCAGTAGGTGGTCATTGGTTTAAGCAGAATTTTTTTGATGATGTTCAAGGGCAGGGGTCCTGACAGCTTGGGGAATTTGTGAGAAGGTGCTAGAAGTGGTACAGTGGCTGCCCTCCAGATTAAACTATAAAAAGTATGGGAAATATTTTGTAAAATGTAAAGCTTCCTGGAAACGCTAAATCCTTCAACGAATACCTTCCATATGCCTCCCAATCTGATGGATTCTGAGGACATTAACAGCCACGCCTGCCAATGCCCCCAGCTTATCTGCTGCAATGGCCCCCTGCCCACAGCTCTGCGAAGACTGGGACCGAATTCCTCCCCACACTCCCAGAGCGAGCGTTCCCAAAAGGAAAATCTCCCACGTCACTCTTGCGCTCAGAGTCCTTCAGTGGCCTCCCATCATGAGCAGAGTTACAAAGGATGAAACAGCTTTTAAGCTGACACGCAAAGCCCGAGAGCAGTGTCACCCAATGGCATAGAATGAGTCGCCCATTAAGGAGCACCTTAACGTCCCCTACAAGACGCATTAACAGCAGAAACAGAAACAGGTGGAAAGAATTTTAATAATCTATTTTATTTAATGTGTCCAAAATATAATTATTTCATTGTGTATTCAATCTAAAAATATTAATTAGATGTTTCACATTATATTGCATTTTAACTCTTCTAAATCCAGTGTGCATTTTACACCTACATAAAAAAAGAAAGAGCACCATCTTCACCGTAGCAGGCGAATTGTTGTTCAATTATGCATCAACAATGTGGAAGGAAGTCAGGGGGTCATTTCTAGAAATAAAACGCTCCACCATCCGATATGATTAAAATGCTGGGGCTTCCCTGGTGGCGCAGTGGTTGAGTATCCTCCTGCCAATGCACGGGACACGGGTTCGAGCCCTGGTCCGGGAACTACTGAGCCTGCACTCTAGAACCCTTGAGCCACA
Organism: Monodon monoceros; assembly: GCF_005190385.1. Taxonomy (NCBI): domain Eukaryota; kingdom Metazoa; phylum Chordata; class Mammalia; order Artiodactyla; family Monodontidae; genus Monodon; species Monodon monoceros. The sequence continues at coordinate 24,876,943 of NW_021703773.1, read as the reverse complement.
ACTACTGAGCCTGCGTGCTGCAACTACTGAAGCCCGTGTGCCTAGAGCCCGTGCTCCGCAACAAGAGAAGCCGCTGCAGTGAGAAGCTGCTCACCGCAACTAAGAGTAGCCCCCGCTCGCTGCAACTAGAGAAAGCCCGCGTGCAGCAATGAAGACCCAACACAGCCAAAAATAAAGTTTAAAAAAAAAAAAAGAGGGCTTCCCTGGTGGCGCAGTGGTTGAGAGTCCGCCTGCCAATGCAGGGGACGCGGGTTCGTGCCCCGGTCCGGGAAGATCCCACATGCCGTGGAGCGGCTGGGCCCGTGAGCCATGGCCGCTGAGCCTGCGCGTCCAGAGCCTGTGCTCCACAACGGGAGAGGCCACAGCAGCGAGAGGCCCGCGTACCGCAAAAAAAAAAAAAAAAAAAAAAATTGGAGCTAAGCTCTGGGCTCTGGTGGTTGTAAGAAGCCTTCCCATGTACAAAGGACTCAGGCGTTCAGGCCAGGTGTTCACGTACTGGAGACTACTGCATCCTGTTGGTTGTCCAGCTTACTTCCCCTTTCAATCTTGTAAAAAACACAACTTGCCATCAAGTACCAAAATGCCCTGAAGGGGACAGTATAGCCTCTGCTAAGAAGCACTAATTTAGGTAAAATCATATATTCCTTTGAGTTGATGTCCCTGTGGGTGCATGTGTAGGTAAGACACCTCACTAGGGTCAGTGGTGTTGAAGGGACCATCTTTCTCATGATCACGTTGTTCTCTGCCCAACCTGGGAAACCTCACAGAAAGCCCGTTCCTTCCTTATTCCCACTCAAATCCAGTCTGTCTGGGGGGGGGGCTGTTCAAGTCACATGCATTCCTAGAAGTCAGTCCTGGCTTTCTTTGGTCCAAAAGGTCCTTCTCCCCCTCTGCACTCTGGGAGTTCATGCTTTACGTCCACTGTTTAACCTGCAACATCCATGTCTTCTTTCCCCAATTGTATTAGTCTGGCTCTTCAGATAAAGTGTGAGCTTCTTGAGGACGACGACTGACTTTTTTCTGTCACCCACAAAGCCCTGAAGTATGATGACATGAAGGGGGTTTTGATATTTGTGACCATTGAATGCTTTTCTCTCCCGCACAGGTCGTGTGAGATCTGTATTTCTGGTTATCATCCGATAGAACACACGCCTTGTCAATGTCCATGTCCAGCAGATTTGAGAAAAGGAAATAAATGGCATCAGTTAAGAGGTAAGAAAGTCATGGAAACGCCCTTTAATTTTCAAATCAATAATAATGCAGCTCAGACATAGCAACAGATTTAAGAAGCAATTAGACTCAAATGCTTCAGGATGATTTATGTGCTTAATTAAAGGCTTATAAGAATTCATTAAGAAGTTATATAAATTGTCTTTGTTCCTTACATCTGGATTATTTACACCTACAAACTCATATTTATGGAAGAAAATGAAGGCACTCTGTCACATTTTTATCTACAGTCAAAATAGATTCTTGGAAGCCTGCTGATGTGAAAATTATACTTTATTTCTAAGTTAATTTTAGGAAATCGGCCACTTGTTTTCCATTTATGCATTACATTTTTACCAGAAATTTATTATGATGTCATAGTTTGGTTCTCAAAGGATGGAACCTTTTGCTCACCAAAGGTGGTTGCTATAGATTAAATGTTTGTGTCCCTCCAAAATTCATACTTTGAATCCTAACCCCCAAGGTGATGGCGTCAGCAGGTGGGGCCTTTGGGAGGTGACGAGGTCATGAGGTTGGAGACCCCCATAAATGGGATTAGTGCCCTTATAACAGAGACCCCAGAGAGCTCCCTTGCCCCTTTCTCCACGTGAGGGCACAGCAAGAAGATGCTATTTATGAACCAGGAAGGGGACCTCACCAGGCACTGCATCTTCTGGGCCTTGGTCTTGACTTCCAGATGCCAGAACTGGGAGAAATAAATGCTGTTGTTCATAAACCACCCAGTCTCTAGTATTCTGTTAGAGTGGCCCAAAGTAAAACAGTGGTCAAGTATCACATTTAGTTTATTTTGTGAAAAAATAAATTTGACATTTTTGGATTGAAGTATAGTTGCTTTACAATACTATATTTGTTTCAGGTGTACAACATAGTGATTCAAAGTTTTTACAGGTTATACTCCATTTAAAGTAATCATAAAATATTGGTTATATTCTCTGTGCTGTACGTATATATCCTTACAGCTTATTTATTTTATACATAGCAGTTTGTGTCTCCTAATCCCCTTCCCCTCTCTTTCCCTTCCCCACTTCCCTCTCCCCACTGGTAACCCCTAGTTTGTTTTCTGCATCGATGAGTCTGCTTCTGTTTTATTATGTACATTCATTTGTTTTATTTTTTAGATTCCACATATAAGTGATAACATAAAATATTTGTCTTTCAAATAAAAGGACAGTCTTCTCTGACACTTAATGACATAAAAGGCTCTCAGCTGCCTCAAAAAGTCACTGTTTCTTTCTCAGTAAACAAACTGTTGTTCCATGGATATGACGTTACTGAAACACTCGAGGAATGAAGTCTGGGTCTCTGCAGACCCCACAGCACTGGTAGGGAACAGTACGGTGTCCTGTACTTGAAACCAAGAAGGTAGATCTCAAGGTTAAAAAAAAATAAAACCCCCAAACAAACAAAGCAACCAAAGGGGACACAAGAGATCTTTTGGAGGTGCTGGGTATGTGTACCATCTTGACTGTGGTGATGGGTGGTATCACAGGTGTTGGCATGTTTCCAGACTCATCAAAATGTATACATTGCATATGTGCAATTTTTTGTATATCTCAATAAAACTGAGAGGAGAAAAATAAAAAGCAAATGAAATTTACAATTGGATTTCTTCTTCCTTTGACTCTTTAAAAATTATAGATCTCCTTTTCATTTTGAAATTAACAAAGAAGGGCATCCATTTAAATGGCATTTGTGTATTTCACACTGTATCTCTGTACTTTTTTGCTAGTTGTACTCTATGCCTCTCACAGGTACACACACATAATCACCCACATAATCACCGTTAATTATTAGATTTATTAAATTTATTTTTCCTCCAGAAACCAATTAATGTCCTTGTGTTGATGGGAAATCACATTAACACCAGCTTAATTTTGCACATGTTCTGCAGTCCCACCTGTGTCATCCTGAGCCCAGCACGAGAGTTCTGTACGGAAAGCTAGTGGAGGTGAGATTACCCCACTCAGGGTTTTGCACAAATGGATTTTGAATGCTCCTGACCTGCACAGAATGTTCTGTAATTCTAAACTCCCTATCCAAATGCATTTTCTATTTAATACAGGCAAGGGTACCAGCATCAAATGTAAGGATCTAAAGACTGAAAGAAATGTATGGCTAGCTTGAAGCAGAGAAGAAGAGAGCGTAGAAGCAGGTTTTGAAAAATGCAGACGTGGAAGGAAAAGGAAGAAGATTAAGAAAAAAATGAATCCAAAAGATAATATACACATTGTGTGTGTGTGTGTGTGTGTCTCCAAAACCACAAAAGCAATGTCTGCATTTTCCTATTAGTAAACACGAATACACCTCCAGGTAATTTTAATTTCCACTGAAAAATATAACAAAATGTGAAACAATGCATAATACAGCAAAGAAATGGAAAATCAGTTTACCTTTTACAAATCAAGAATTCTGTCTTCCTTCAGAAGCTGAGGCATGTGAACAGGGGAGACAACGGGCACCAGCTTAGTCCTCCTGGACTGAAGCTCTGACCTTGGAAATATAGGTGGAAGGTGTCTGGTCTCTGAAATAATTGAATTATTCAAGCCTCATAGTAAAACCAGGCTGAGATTAAAAGAATTAATCTCCTTTTCGGTTCCGTGGATCTTACGCAATTACTAGGGTTTTAGGCGTGTGTGGACAATAGGCCAGTAGGTTTCCACGTGGGCCTTCTGTTCACACTGTGAAAGCAGGTCAGGGTTGACCCCACCCACCCGCAAAGCCATGTTCAAATGTTCCTGGACTGGGCCGTGGTCCCGGCTCAGTTGTTAGTTACTGGTTTCATTTTAAACATGATTTCATGAGGGTGTGTTGATATCTAGACTAGGGCGTTTCCGGTCAAGTGGGAAGCAATGTAGCCGTGGCTTCAGATTCTATTTCCAGAAGAGGCATGTGGCCTTGACAAGAAGGGGCAGTGGCCCTTGAAGAGGGCCCTCAAGGGCAGCCCCGTTCCAGACCTGCAGGCTCAGCAGCCGGGCTGGGGCCAGGAATTCGGTGTACAAGCGTCCAGGTGACGTCATGCACCCTGAATCGGAGAGCCGCCACTCGAAGCGGACTTCCCCAGCACCAGGACCCCAAACACCTGCTTTGGTCCTCAAGGCCCCTCCCAGGAGACCTGCCTCTACAGCTGGTTCTGACTCACCCCTCCGTCCCTCCATCACAAGGGCTTTGCCGAGGAGAAAGCCCATCCACCTGGCTCACACAGAGGCCGAGCCTGCGGTCATGCGCTGAAGACTCAGAGCTGACAAGGAGAGTGCAGGGCTGGGGCAGTGAATAATCACACCTTCAGACACGCTGGGAAGCTGCCCGCGCCCAGAGAGCAGTGTAATCACGCACCCCTGCAGGAAGAGCAGGTTGTGCCTAGTTCCTTAATACTGACCTCAAATACGTGAGGAATGCAAAATTCCATATATATGCTAATGAGTTCAAGTGTGATCCTTTTTAACCACGGGCGTTATGAGAAATTGCTCCTGCCTCACAGAGATGGCTCTTAACTCACATGCTAGGATGTTTATTCTTTTATATTTTAACAATGGAACACATGCCCGGTACATCAGACGTCAACAGCCAAAGCTGTGTCCCAGTTTTATGATGATGACTTCACTGGTCCTCCACGATTGCTCTGTCAGCTCCCTCTCCCCAGGGGGAGGCGAGACCACAGGACGGACATGAATCCCCCTACCCGAGGGGAGCATGATGCTTCTCACCATGGGATATGAGCTCAGCTTGTCTGGGGTGTAGCAGTCCCAGAAAAGCTCTGAGTAAAACACTACTGGCCTTTTAAGGATTTGCAAACGAAATGGCCCAAAGCAAGAATGCATTATAAAACAGATCTTTCAGAAACACTCTATGTTCTCAATAGATAAGCTATCTTTATTCTTCCTTACGTGCAGTTCATCATTTCAGTGCATCATCCTCATACTGTTCCCAACTACCTACAGTTAGGACGCGGCATATGTGTCCTTCCACATAACACCACTTCACCACTTTGTGGGTAAAAGTCTACAGACTGGATGTTTAAAACGAGATTATTGTCAGTGAGAAGGACAGCTGCATGGGGAGAAGGGAAGAGCGTCTACCAGCTGGCAGACCTGCACACACACAGCTGCAGAGGCCCCGCTTGTGTCACTCCTGAGTTTATCAAGGTCATCTTCTTCAGGGCTGCCTGGGGTTCCCCGGGGTGGTGTGGGCTTCATGACATGCAGCAAGGGACAACGGGACATCGGGAGTGGGGAGATGGGCCTGCTGTCACAGGGCTTCTGAGGATCTATAGACATATTCAAGAAAAACTACAAAAATCTTTTCAAGGCCAAAACAGCACCAGATCTCATTAGCAAAATTAAACATTCTGGGTTTTCTTTTATTATTCAAAATCTGCAGTATACTCACATATGCTGTGAATGTCCAAAAAAGAGATGCAAGCTGACCTGCTTTCCAAAGTAATTTTACTGCCAAAACCCAGTTGCCGCAAACCTTCCTATGGAAGCATCTCCAAAACAAGCACGTGCAACAGTCGCCCTTCACGTTTGTACGAGCTTCCAGTGCATCGTGCTCTGTGTTTCCTGGTTTATTATTTTCACTGGGTTCTCACAACCGTCATACAGATGCTCTTGTTCTCCGCATCACAGAGGGTAAACTGAGGTTTAGGTGGAAGTAACTGACTGCCACAGGACTGCCAGCAGCAGGGCTGGGTCCCAGCTGGGTCCCTTGATCTCTTTCCGATCAACGACACTGTGTATCTGCACTTGGTCCCGAAGCCGGGGAGAGAGAGGTGACGTGTATCTACCCCAGCTTCCCCGTGACGCAGCGGGGGGAGAAGCAGCTGTGCACACAGAAGACGCTTCAGTCCTGAACTCAAGGGACGTCCAAGATCAGGTTAGAAAGGAAACTTATGGCAAAAAGATTTGACGTCAGTGTCTTGATCTTTGTCTTTCAGGACAAGGTTTAAGTCAAACAAATAGAATACACTCTGGGCTGAGCCCAGACTGTGCAGCTCTACCCAAGGCCAAGAGTGTTCTCCCAGTTACTTAGGAGGGTGGCGGGTCCAGCTGGGAGAACCCCAGCCCACCTTCACAGCAGGTGCATCTGGCGTAAGTGCCACATCTCTGGTTGTATGTTGTCTGAAGTTACACTGCATCCACGAACCCTCTTGTTGTCTCCACACTAAGAGGAGATAAGACCCCTCACACCTGCCTCTGTGGAGCCAACAGCTGCCACTCCATTCCAACAACAGGCAAATGCTGGACAGATGGAAATCAGCAAGTCTTCTTAGATCCGTCAGAGAAGTGAGCTCACAGGGCAAACTACTGCCCTCACATCGGACAGCAGGGCAGGCAGCTACAGGGAACCACAACTAAGCAGAGCAGAAACCCCCATGGGAACCAGGGCTGGGGCACACAGTCATTGATGAAGGGCTAGAGCCTCGGGGGGGACCAGTCATTGGGCTCCCTTTTCTGAGATTTACCTCTAGGAGGGTGACCTGGTTCTCACAGGGAATGTTGGAGAAAAATCCCTGTGTGCTCCCGGCAGGGGGAGGAAAAGGAACCATTGTGAAACACCCCAGACACTCTGCCCTCTCAACAAGGCTGCCCTCAGGGAACCTGGTTAACCAGAGCCTAACCTGCTGGGGGTTTATCAGCACCTAGCTGACCCAAGGAAGGGAAAGGCCCACCTCCAGCCCCTCCAGCTTAGACAGTGAACCCAGCCAACTCTTAGCCAGAGAACCTAAAACTCATACTGGAGGTCTGTTTACCTCAGTTCTTTTTACCCCACATATCATCTCCAGCTTAAAGATACAAAAAATTACAAGGCATATTAGAAGAAAAAACACAGTTTGAAGCCTGAGAAGCTGACTCAGATATTGTAGTGATATTGGAACTGTCAGACTGGGAATTTGAAACAGCTGTGGTTAATACACTAAAGTTGCTAACAAAAAGGTGCACAACAGGCAAGAACAGAAGGGCATGGTAAGCAGAGATCTGGGAAACCCAAGAAAGACTCAGAAGGAAGGCCAGAAATAAAAATCACTATAACAGATAATAATGCCTTTTTTGGGGTCATCAAGAACGGAGTGGACACAATCAAGGAAAGAGTCAGTGAGCTTGAAGAAGTGTCAATAGAAACTTCCAAAACTAATGTAAAGAGAAAAGAGAATGAAAAAGACAGAGTAGAATATCCAGGAATGTGAGCACAAGTAGAAAACATATAACATGGGTGTAGTGGGAATATAAGCAGGAGAAGGAAGATAGGAAGTAGCAGTAGAAACATTTGAAGCAGTAGTGACTGAGATTTCCCAAGATTAATGTCACACTCTGACCACAGACCCAGGAACCTTAGACAACACCAACAGGATAAACACCCAAAAATCTACACATAGGCTTCTCATATTCAAGCTGCAGAAACTCAAGGACAAAGACAAGATCTTGAAAGGAGTCAGAAGAAAAAATATCTATCGAGAAACCAGGATAAAAATTAAATTGGACTTTTCTTTAGAAACCATACAAGCAACAGAGATTACAGCAAAATAGTTACAGTGATGAAACAAAGAAATTGCCAACCAAGAAACCTATATCCTGCAAAATTACCCCTCAAGCATGAAAGAGAAATAAAAGCTTTCTCCAAGAAAAATTGAGGGAATTTGTCACCAGTGGACCTACCTTGCAAGAAATGTTAAAAGGAATTCTCTAGAAAGAAGGGAAATACAATTGGTTAGAAACTCAGATGGATATAAAGAAAAGACAAGGTTAGGTGTTAATGATAAGGGAAACAGGAGGGCAGTCAAGGGGTGTATGGGAATTCTCTGTACTTTCTGCTTGATTTTTCTGTAAACCTAAAACTATTCAAACAATAAAGTCTATTCGTTTAAAAATATATATAAAACTCTCTTTTGTCTCTTCAAAAGATTTTTTCTCAAATTACGTATTCTTGGTAATATTTTATAAACTTCAAGGCTGTTACATAAATGAATGGCTGAATTTTTTAAGTAGAAATAAAGATCTATTTTCTGATATATTTTTTTTGTGGAAACCATCATGGATCTTAAATATCTAAAGTTCAACTCATCCATAAGTTTAAATTTATGAAACTGGGTAGAGAATCACCCCTAGAAAGAATAAGTGGAGTTCAAGGGTTAATGTCAAATCCTGCAAGTTATCACTCATCTGCATGACGTATCATACAATAGATCCACCTATAATAAAACAGATGAAAAAGGTTATTCTCTTATATCGCATTATGCATCTTAAATATGTTACAGAAGATTGAATTATAGTTGAAACTTTTAAAATCATGGCATTATCACTCAACTTATAAATCCAATATCATATTTTCAATGACAGAACATCTGTATTGGTACTAAATCCACAAAGGAGAGCACTTTCACACATAACATTCGCTGTTTCCCGTCTACATCACACACATCATCCTAATATCCACATATGTACCAGGAGGGCGATAGTTTGAGACACTGAACCTCAGAGGGGATATTAGAGCTTTCGTGTGTGTGTGTGTTTGTGTGTGTGTATTCATGTCTAAATCTTACAGGATTCACAGAATGTAAGTGCAGGGTGGAAGGCAGATTTAAATTCTGCTTATGAAGGAATTCTTGATTTGAGGACCAGACCTTGGTTTTGCTCACTAGCTCCTTAGAAACGTACCATGCACTTACGACGGGGAAAAAAGTCTCCTTTTGCTTTGAAAATGATCAGGACTGCTATTTTTGGTACCATGGCAAGCTTGATCCCTGGACCACCCCTCCTGATGCAGTCAGCTGCAGACCTTAGAGGAGATCCAACACATGTTTTCTCAAATGCATGATCACTGTCGATAACAGGGCCAGGATGGTGGGAGAGCAGGGCAGACATTACAGGGTAGGGGTGGGGGCAGAAAGAGGGTTACCTAATAAGGGAGAAAAGAATAACTCAGCACGCTTGGGATACAGGAGGGAGAGACACACATTTATCCAAACTTCCAGGCTTCCAGATCGAGTTTGCCTCTTCGTCTGCAAGTCCTTAACAACAGAGAAAAAAACCCAAGATCATACACACGGAAATGACTAGTGTGTGTAAAAAATGGGCTATGAAGTCACTGTAAAAGTTACGTACATATGGTAGACCAAAGGCTGCAAAATTTCAGCTATAAGGTGAATAACTTCTGGGGATGTAATTACAGCATATGACTATCTTCACAATACTGATTGTGTACTTGAAATTTGCTAAGAGTAGATCTTGTGTTCTTATTACCAAAAAAAATCATAACAGTGTGAAGTGATGAGTGAGTTTATTGGCTTGACTGTAGCAATAATCTCACATTATGTATATCCAGTCGTCATGCTGTACACCTTAAATATATACAATTTTGATTGGTCAATTATATCTCAATAAAGTTCAAAAAAAGGTATGTACAAAGAAATTATGAGACATGATTAAGAATAACTTCATTAATTTTATGGTTAACTGCAATGAAGAGAAAAAATTCTGCCCTGATAAACCATATAACATTAATTTCTCAAATCATCATCCATTTGGATATTTTTTTTAACTTTCTGTGTCAGACACAGGCTTCAGAATTACAAATTTTGATAGAACACTTAACTCAGTGATTGAAAGGAATATTATGAACTGTCCTTAGAAAGTCAAGCTATCTAGGAAAATTGTAGCCAAGAATATGTATTCAGAAATTTATTTAATGATGTGATCAAAATTACTTTTAGTGCAAATATGAGTTAATATTTCTTTAGCAAAAATTGTACTTATTTTATATTACAGAAAGAAACATGCTCTATTGAAGTGTCATACCAATACAGCAGTGGCAAGAAACAGAAGCTGTGGACGCAGCGCTTGGGAGATGAACAGTGAGTAGTAAGGCCGACTACAAGGGAAGGAGGTGGGAACCTTGACACACAGAGAGGAGCACCATGTGCTATCAGTGTGTGTCCCTCGAAATCCACAGATTGAAGCCCTAACCCCAGGGTGATGGTACTAGGAGGAGGGGCCTTTGGGAGGTGATCATGATCATTGAGGTGAACGAGGCCATGAGGGTGGAGCCCCCAGGATTGGGGTTAGTGCCCTAATAAGAAGGGGAAGAGACTACTGGAGCACTCCATCCACTCCCCGCCCCTGCCCCCACCATGTAAGGACCCATGTAAGGAAGACCTCCATCTGCAAACCAGGGAGAGACGCTCACCAGACAGCAGCCCTGCTGGCACTTCGATCTCGACTTCCAGACTCCAGAACTGTGAGAAATGAATTCCTCTTGTTTACCTTCCAGTCTAGGGTATTTCATTGTGGCCGCCTGGGCTGACGAACACATTGTGTTTAAGAGAGAAGGTGTGGGAGCAGGTTCTGATGGTCCCCAGAATGAGCTTGTGTCAGCAGTGTGCTATAAAAATGCTAAGAGCAGGTGGAGACACCTTTGACGAGACAGGTAGGGTGCTGGCTAGAGACAGGAAGCATCGGCCCTTGGCGACAGAATACCTGATCTCAATTTTCAGGCCTCGTTTGCACACAGGTGTGAGATGCCCCTCCCACCAGTGACCTGCGCGGGGTAGGTATTGGCAAGTTACAGGTTTTCTAATATTCCCACTCACCATTGTTTGAGTCCTCGCTCACCATAAATGTCTTTTCCAAAACTAGATGTCCGGAACAACTTGCGTGATAGCACTGGTCTCATCATCGTCTGCTTTTGTCCTAGTTATTGCTCGATGAAGGTTGTTTGCCATGAAAACGCATTTCCTCTCATGTGAGAAAAGCACAGTAACTACATAGGAAATGAGGTCTTCTAAGTAGCTACAGCTTGGGGGAAGCTACCGGCAATCTAATAGTATTTTAGAGAATTACATCCTCGTTTTTCTTTCTATAAATGGCACTGAGTGTTTATAAGTATTTTGGAAGCATATCTGAATTTATGTATGATACATGGGCTAAATTTTTTAAAGAAAATATAACTGTGCTGTCCTACCATATCCAGTCTTAAGACTGAGTTGAGGTCATTGGTCACTGGTAACCAGTCAATTGAGGGATATTCCTGAGGTAGAAACTAGACCTATAAATCAAAAGTGAAGTTTTTGTCACTCCAACCGAAACAGCATTTGAAATTAAATCAGAGCATGAAGTGATTTATTTACCGGGACCCGTCATGTTACTACCAAGATTAAACACTACATAATGCAAGAGCAATATGCCTTCACCAACACAGCCAGAGGCTTAGCACAGGCATCTATGATGTCAAAGTGAGTTATCAGGGGATAGAGTTCGTGGCGTGAATGTCACGTTGAGAGATATAATAATAAACCAAGGGCTTAGGAAAAGGAAGGCGCAAACTAGTACGGACTGAGGGGAAGAGGACCACATTGGACTTTGGAGAACCCGATTATTTAAGGAGGCGCTGGGCACTGAGTCTGGAAAACAGACACCGAGGCCCACACGGTTAGACGTGCACTAGACGTGGGATTCACGGAGACCTGGGAGACCCCCTTGCTTCAGCCCTTGCTGAGGGCTGAAGTCTCGGTGTATCTCAGACCCATGGGCAGTCACAGGTGCCCTGCGCTAAATTACACCCTCAAAGACTCCATTTCATTGTGCATTCAGACTACAGTTTGCTTTAAAAATCTTTTTGAATGTAGATTCCCAAAGAAACATTTAATATAATACATTTAATAAGATGACATTTCAATGTCTTCCTCTAAGTAAGTAATTGTGAGTTATTGCCAAACCCTCCCTCAGAATGTTTATCCTATCAGTTTCACGGGAAATAATGTCAGCCCACCTGGCATTGGGGCTGTGGAGGGTGAGGCGTGTTGTGTGTCCCAACCCCTGCAATGTGACATTCTGTGACAGGGTCACAGGGAGGATCAGGCAGTGTAACAGCTGGACAAGGAAGTGAGATTTATGACGGCTCGTTCCTACTTTGCTTGCCCGGTGTCGCTAATATTTCGGTTCTCCCAGGGAAACCATGCATTGGCGGTCTCTTAGCTGTAAACAGGAAATTAATAATAAACTGTGACTCCAATGGTCCATAAGCAGTGTTTGTATCCTAGGCTTCTTTCATAACATTGTACTGTTATTTATTAAGTGTCAGAGCCAGAGCTAAACTTGACAATAAATGCAGTATCAGTAACCAGGTCACCACCCTAACATCTAACAAAATTCAGTGCTTGTGGAAAAAGAAGAATGATGGCTGATTCAAATAGAATCTGCTCTTGAAATAAATGAGCTCTAGTAAAAAAAAAAAAAAAATTGAATAGGTTTCTTGGCAAACAATGACTTAGAAAATTCAGTATTATAAAAAAACCACTTGGATTGGATTGGATTTCTCTGCTTTATATGGAAATTTGCATTACTTTATGTGAGTATTTCAAGGCAGCTTCTTAAAATATTAAATTTTACTGCATAAACTAAGAAGAAAATAGGAAAGGACCACAAAGGCATTTCATTTAGTCCTCTCCTCTAGTTTAGAAATGAACCACATAAAACACGTTTTTTAGAAAAAAATAAACCCAATGTATTCGAATCAGGCTGTAAGAGAACTAGATCAGCCAACTACAAAAATATTTCTAAAGATCCACTTTTACCCTGTGTGGTCAGGATTTGGGGTCATGAGTAACTGAGTAAGCAAAGCATCCTTGGGAGGGAGGGGAGGCAGCCCAGGGGACTCGGGGCAGCCCCAGGAGAGAGGGGGCCCTGGTCTCCCCAGACAGCTCCAGGAGGAATGAGCAAAGGGCAAGGTTGTACATGCTGGCTCTTCAGATCAAGTGCACTTCAGCTGAAGACGCTAAATTTGTCAGAATAACTGGAAACCAGCTGAGATGGTTTCTATAGATGATATATAGAAAACAGAGAAACATGAAAATTGAAGATTGACATAAACAACTAGGACACACGTTCCCGTGTCCCAAGTTCCCTGTTATTCCTCAGCCCCTTTTCTGTTTAATGTTTACAGCAGCCCAAATCTTAATTGACAGTATTCTAGAATCTAGAATCCAGAATCATAAATTACAGTCTTCTAAATGACCTCAGGCCGCTTTTAAACCGTCTCTACACTGAAATATGGAGCGTCTGATGTCCCGATACTTCACATAGTTATGTTCAGTGTGGATCAAATCATCAGTTCTATTTGGGAAAGAAGTTATGTTCTGTCCCTTTACGAGGTACTCAGGGGCTCCTGTCCTGAGCACGGGGGTGGCGGGGCGGAACAGATAAACGGAACCAGTACAAAGGAGCAGGGAAGCTGGTGGGAACAGGGAATCAGGAAATCTTAAAGAGCAGTTGGGTTTTTTCCCCTAGACTTAATGAGGTATAATTGGCAAATAACAATTGTATATATTTAAATTGTACAACCTGATGTTTTGATATATGGATATATTATGAAATAATCGCCACAGTCAATTTAAAATAGTCAAACTCATGGAGAGCAGAATGGCGGTCCCTGGGGGAGTGGGGTGGGGGAGTGGGAATCCAGAGATGCTGGTCAAAGGGCACGAACCCTCAGTTACTCGAGATGGGAGGGAGTGGGTTCCGGAGGTCTAACGCGCAGCTCTCTTTCCTGCTGCAGTGCTTCATCCTTTCTCCGTAATAACCAGTACTCTCTAAAGACTGTGCTCTCATGGCTTGTTTATGGGTCATCTTCCTTGTGACTGCTTATTCTTTTTTTTCATCACTGTGACTGGTAAAATGTAGGTTCTCATTTTCCTGTTGAAAGAAGAAATGACAAATATCGTGTACGGCAACGTTCTGTGGTCTCACATTAGTTTTTTCATCGTTTTTCATTTTCAGAACAGTAGAGCTTTGGAGCTAGATGGAATCACAGTGATCATTAGGTTGACGTATGAGAAAACGGAGGCCCACAGATGTTACTCCTTATTGAAGATCAGAGAACAGATGTGTGACTGGCAGCCCCAAACTTTCTCTACTGATCCCTTTAATTTTTTTTTTTTTTTTTCGGTACGCGGGCCTCTCACTGTTGTGGCCTCTCCCGCCGCGGAGCAACAGGCTCCGGACGCGCAGGCTCAGCGGCCATGTCTCACGGGCGCAGCCGCTCCGCGGCACGTGGGATCCTCCCGGACCGGGGCAAGAACCCGCGTCCCCTGCATCGGCAGGCGGACTCTCAACCACTGCGCCACCAGGGAAGCCCAACCTCATTTTTAACTGAGTTGACAAGTTCTTTTAGAAAATCACTCAGCGATCACTTGCCCAAAATGTAGTTATCTCAGTTCTTATGATCTGAGTCCCAACATCTACATGAAATTCCACGAGCTTTCTAAAAGTTATTTAAGAGGATTTTTATGTCATTTTTAAAACATCAGCAATGACCGTGGAAGACCGTGTATATGTGTGTGTACGTGTGTGTATATGTATGTACATGTGTACCTGTGTGTGTGTACGTGTACATGTGTGTATGTGTACGTGTGTGTGTGTGCATGAATTTATAAAATCTCCTTCCCTTACAGCATAATTCCCTTCAGTGTATTAGAGCAGATGCCTGGAACAGCAAACAACTAAATAGATTTTATTAAATTAAAACATAAGTCAATGAATGTGTGAACCCTTAACAAGAGAAGCTTTGATGTGTGAATCAGCTTTAACCATGAGAAGCAGCCTCAGTGTGGGCAGTGCATGATTTTTTAGCTTCCGTCATTTATGTTTAAGTTCTTCTGTGAAGAGGTACTAGCTGTGTGACCTTGGGCAAGTAACTAAACATCTCTGAATCTCAAAACAGATGTATGACTGGCAGCCCAAAACTTTGGGCTATTCTGGGGTAAAACTATGTACCTATTTTGAAAGTTTGAAGTTAAGATTAGTGATAAAGTGAAAGGGATTTGGCCATACATACTGTCATAAATAGTGTTATTTGTGACTGTTCTTGTTTATAATTTTCTTGGTTGTAGGTTCTTCCCTTTCATCACTTTAAGTATATCATGCCACTCCCTTCTGGCTTGTAGAGTTTCTGCTGAGAAATCAGCTGTTAACCTTATGGGAGTTCCCTTGTATGTTATTTGTCGTTTTTCCCTTGCTGCTTTCAATAATTTTTCTTTGTCTTTAATTTTTGCCAATTTGACTACTATGTGTCTCGGCGTGTTCTCCTTGGGTTTATCCTGTATGGGACTCGCTGCGCTTCCTGGACTTGGGTGACTATTTCCTTTCCCATGTTAGGGAAATTTTCGACTATAATCTCTTAAAATATTTTCTCTGGTCCTTTCTCTCTCTCTTCTCCTTCTGGGACCCCTATAATGCGAATGTTGTTGTGTTTAATATTGTCCCAGAGGTCTCTTAGGCTGTCTTCATTTCTTTTCATTCTTTTTTCTTTATTCTGTTCCGCAGCAGTGAATTCCACCATTCTGTGTTCCAGGTCACTTATCCATTCTTCTTCCTCAGTTATTCTGCTATTGATTCCTTCTAGTGTATTTTTCATTTCAGTTATTGTTTTGTTCATCTCTGTTTGTTTGTTCTTTAATTCTTCTAGATCTTTGTTAAACATTTCTTGCATCTTCTCGATCTTTGCCTCCATTCTTTTTCCGAGGTCCTGGATCATCTTCACTATCGTTATTCTGAATTTTTTTCTGGACGGTTGCCTATCTCCACTTCATTTAGTTGTTTTTCTGGGGTTTTATCTTGTTCCTTCATCTGGTACATAGTCCTCTGCCTTTTCATCTTGTCTGTCATTCTGTGGATGTGGTTTTTGTTCCACAGGCTGCAGGACTGTAGTTCTTCTTGCTTCTGCTGTCTGCCCTCTGGTGGATGAGGCTATCTAAGAGGCTGCTAGTGTTGGAGGGTCTCCTGCAGAAGCGGGCAGTGGCTGTGGCTCACCGTGGGGACGAGGACACTGGCAGCAGAAGTTCTCAAAAAAATCTTAATTGTAAACTCTGATAAAATTTTTTACTTCATCTTGTTCTACTTTTTTTGCAGAAAGATAAGAGCACAATGTTAGTACACTGATTTCTAAGTACTTATTTCTCTATAAATTATTCCAGATAAATGCA
This sequence comes from Monodon monoceros, assembly GCF_005190385.1. NCBI lineage: Eukaryota > Metazoa > Chordata > Mammalia > Artiodactyla > Monodontidae > Monodon > Monodon monoceros. The sequence goes on along the minus strand of NW_021703773.1, from coordinate 24,860,742 downwards.
TTATAACTGTGCTTCTACCAACGGAATCTTACGTGAATAAACATTTTTAAACAAATCATATACTAAGAATTCATTTGTCAAAATATTTGAACTGCAGGTATAATTTTTAAAAACAGAATATATATTTTGGATTTTATATTTCTATAAAATAGTTCAAAAATATTCATTAGAGTATGCTATATAAATAGACTGGCTTATGTTAAGCAGTAATTTTTAAACTTTTTCCATTTATTTTTCCTCATCTTCAACCACGTTCATAATCTCTCATTTTAAAAATATTGATTCTAGTGAAACATCTTTCACAGGCAAATAATCACTGGGAAAAAATCGTTGGAAAAAAAACAGTTTAATCAGTATAACAACAACAAAACAGAAGAGAAGAACTCTAAATCTCCACTGGAGACCTCTGAGACAGTGTCCATGGAACCAGTTTGAAAATTCCTTCTCTAGAGGACTTAAGAACTTTTTGACAGCTATTTTCATGAAAAAAGGATGAAGAATTGAAAAACATAAAGTTGAGAGAGTCACACCCCACGTTCATGGAAATAACAACTCTCTAGGATCAAAAATATAAATTTGTGAGGATATAGAATGTGTCTCACAACGACCCTTTCAGGAACTGAGTACAGCCAGGTATAGGCTCTTAGGTCAATTCTAGGTCTGGGAGCAGCTCTACCTGAGTCATCACAGGACAGAATCAGGACCCCATGAGTCAAACCCACAGCCCCTGGGCCATGGGAATTTTGTGGGAATTAAGTGCAGGGATACCCACTCAAGTCCGTGCTCCTGGCCATCCCCGAAGGCCTCCCATGTCCATCAGGGTGAGCGTGCTCTATGGAAGGCAGGTACCCACACGCTCTGGGCCCTGTTGCTGCCCCGTGCCCACCGGGCAGAGCGGGGTCTTCCCTGAGCAGGGGATGGAAGGGGTTGGGGCCTGAGTCCACCTCACTGGGAGCTGAGCCCCAGGGCCGCCTCCTGCAGTGTTGTCAGGCCCTGAGCACACGTGGCAGAGTGCCCACAGGGAGACCCCGAGAGCCCCCCTCCCTCAAAATCGAAACCCAGAAGCCACATGGCAACTGGGGGACCGCAGAGCCCGTGCCCCCATCGAAGGTCTCCTCCACGCGGAGACCATACCTCCTGCTGCCTTAGAGCACGTCTGATGGGTCTGCGAAGAGAGCACGTTGGCGATTTCAGTGTGTTCTGTGCTCACTGACCGTGTGGCTGCTGCATCTCCAGGTATCTTCCTCTTTACCAAAGCAATTCAGCACATCACGTGCACATTTTACAAAGCTCCTGGCTTAGCAAGTGCATTTCTCTACTCTACTGAGCCAGAGAGAGAATTAAACACACACACACAAACACACACACACAGTTTCCTCTCACTTAGCGGGGACAGCAGTGGCTTAGCTGTTACCTCCAGGGCACGGGTGATTTTTCAATATGAATTCCAGGGTCTTTGAAGCCTGAGCTACTGTGATTCTAGATTGAATATAACCCACTTATATCATGGGCGCTAAATGCTGGTTGTAATATATCTTATCGCAATTGACAGTGATGTTTCAAATAAAGGTCAATGCATACAAAGTGCCTAGAATTCATAGCAAAGCTGCAGTGTAAAGAGTTTCTGTAAGGCTGTGGCCTAATTATCTTTAAGTTTCTGCTCAGAGAGGCACACATACTGACTCCTTTTCACTAGTTTCTATCCAATATATAAATTGGGTGAGGAGTGGTTTCCATTACTTTCAGAAAAGAGGAAAACATCGTTTGATTTTCTGGGTAAGTTTCTAACTATGTTTTTGATCAATAACTCCATCATCCCTGAGATGGAAATATTACAACCCAACTGTTTGTAATTTACCTAAGGGTCTCTGAAAATCCTAGATTGACAACTTTTTTGGACCCAGGCATGTAGAAGTATGTTTTGCTCTCTAAAACAAAGCATTATTGTCACAGGCTTAATATTTTTTCTCAAACTAATCAATGTTTGACGCTAAAAACTTTTGTACCATTCAAGTCCCAATGCACCAATACTGCAGAAATTGCAAACAAAATACCTACAAATTCCATGTTCCATGTTGAAAAAAATCTAAGCACCATTTTCCTCCACTAAACATGGAAAAAGAGATCAGTGGTTCACAGAAGTGTTGAGTTCACATCAAGTAATAATCTCAGCACGTTTCAGTCATTTTCTTGTTAAATATGTTTCCCAAAGGAAAAGGAAATGGATGATTTTGGACATAAGATCTGTTTTTTCTAAGAGAAGTACTAATTAATCCAGCAAAACTATAATGAAAATCAATGAAAGCTCTCTAAACGCTGGTGACTCAGGGATTGGATTTGTCCAGTATTTCTTTGTGACACTGAATGGCCTTTCCACTCGTTGTCCATAATCAATAATAAACCCTATTACTTATTTATAAACTCACAGTGTGAGATTTCAACCTTCATATGTGTTTTATGGACGCAGTTTAGAAGTGGCCTATTTACTTGTAGATTATGAAAAGATTACCTTAATGTCTACACTTAAGTGTGAATATGGAATATTTGTTTGCTAAACTGAAGGTTTTTTAAAAGAATTCTGAATAGCGACAGTATCTTAATGTAGCTAAATCTGCTTTGAGGATAACACTGTTGATTCACTCAGGTAGCAGTTACTGAATACCTACGATTTTCCAGGCACTGTATTATTGGGTATCCAAAAAATTAATAAGCTGTGGTTTCTTAATTATAGACTAATTAGAGAAGGAAAAAGTAAGCAATGATGACTGTATCATAAAGTTTTTGGGAAAATCTACGTAAAAGAGGTTGCGGGGGGCTTCCCTGGTGGCGCAGTGGTTGAGAGTCCGCCTGCCGATGCAGGGGACGCGGGTTTGTGCCCCGGTCCGGGAAGATCCCACATGCCGCAGAGCGGCTGGGCCCGTGAGCCATGGCCGCTGAGCCTGCGCGTCCGGAGCCTGTGCTCCGCAACGGGAGAGGCCACAACAGTGAGAGGCCCACAAAAAAAAAAAAAAAAAAAAAAGAGGTTGTGGGAACAATCACCAGACTTAGGGGTGGTGAAGGAGGGCTAGGAAGAAGGGGTGTAGCACGCGTTGTGTGTGTCTGCGGTTTTAAAGCACAAGTAAAACAAACATCTGTGAACCCACCACCCAACGCAAGAACCAGAAGCCACCAGCACAATTTTTAAAAAATTTTTGTTGGCATATAGTTGAGTTACAATATGTTATGTTACTTTCTGCTGTACAGCAAAGTGATTCAGTTATACATATACATATATCCACTCTTTTTTAGATTCTTTTTCCATATAGCTCATTACAGAGTATTGAGTAGAGTTCCCTGTGCTACACAGCACGTACTTATCAGATATCTATTTTATATATAATAATGTGTATATATCAATCCCAATCTCCCCTTTACCCATCCCCTCTACCCATCCCCTCTCCCCCCCTGCTAATCGTTGATTGTTTTCTACATCTTTACTTCTGTTTCATAAATAAATTCATTGGTATCAATACCTTTTTCTATATCCCACATATAAGCAATATCGTGTGATATTTGTCCTCTGTCTGACTTACTTAGTATGACAATCTCTAGATCCATCTGTGTTACTGCAAATGGCATTTCATCCTTTTTTATGGCTGAGTAATATTCCATTGTACAATATATATGTACCACATCTCCTTTATCCATTTCTGTGTCAATGGACATTTAGGTTGCTTCCATGTCCTGGCTGTGTAAATAGTGTTGCAGTGAACAATGGGGTGCATGTAACTTTTCAAATTATGGTTTTCTCTGGATATATGCCCAGGAGTTGGATTGCTGGATCATATGGTAGCTCTATTTTTAGTTTTCTAAGGAACCTCCATACTGTTCTCCATAGTGGCTGCACCAACTTACATTCCCACCAACAGTGCAAGAGGGTTCCCTTTTCTCCACACCCTCTCCAGCATTTATTGTGTGTAGATTTTTTGCTGATGGCTATTCTGACCAGTGTGAGGTGGTACCTCTTTGTACTTTTGATTTGCATTTCTCTAAGAATTACTGATGCTCAGCATCCTTTCATGTGTTTATTGGCAATCTGTGGAGAAATGTCTGTTTAGATCTTCCACCCATTTTTTGATTGGTTTGTTTGTGTTTTTGATATTGATCTACATGAGCTGTTTGTATATTTTGGAGATTAATCCCTTGTCTGACGCTTCTTTTGCAAATATTTTCTCCCATTCTGTGGGTTGTCTTTTCGTTTTGTTTACGGTGTCCTTTGCTGTGCAATCTTCTACCTCTTTCCACATCTCACCTCTTGCACACTTCCCACTGAAAACTGTTAGCTCCAATTGTTGGTCATGTTTGGTTTTCCTCCATAATTAACAGTAAGCTCCTGAATTAAGCTCCATCATTTATTAACTCTGGGATCCTCAGTAATTTCACGCCATATTTTTTTCTCCTAATGCAAGTATTCCAGTTTCTAGAGGTTCTCCAAATCATGGTTCAGGGACCCGGGCTTTCTCCATCATGTGACTTTGTCATTTTCAACATGTGGTTCCTAATAGCATAATAATGGGGTTTACCTTTACTCCAGAAAGTGCAGCAAGGCTCAAAAAAAGCCTCTCTTCCCAATTCTTGATCGCTTTCCATGTGTTGTTTCATTTGTTTTGCTAATATTTTCATTCAGATTTTTTTAAGGTTGGTGAATTGGCCAAGAATTTTATTTAGATTTTCCAATAATGTATATGGAAAGACAAAGGAACTGTAGTGACTAAAACAATTTTGAAAAAGGAGAATAAAATGGGAGAGGAATCTACTTATCCGATTTCAAGCCTTATTATACAGCTACAATGATCACGACAGTGGTATCTGTGAAGGAATAGACACACAGATCAACAGGACAGAATAGAGAGTTCAGAAATATATCCACGCAAATATGCCAAACTGATTTTCCACTGACACACAAAAGCAGTTTAATGGAGGCAAGACAACATTTTCAGTAAATGTTGCTGGAGTAATTGGACATCTATAAAATATGTATGTGTATATTGACCTAAGTCTCACACCTTATTCAAGAATTAACTCAAAATGGATATAAATGTAAAATGCCACACTATAAAACTTTTAGGAAAAAGCACCTTCAGGATCTAGGATTAGGTAAAAAAGTCTTTAGACTTGACACCAAAAGCCCAATCCATAAAAGGAAAGTGTGGTAACCTGAACTTCATTAAAATTAAAAATGTTTTTCTCTGGGAAAGACCCTGTTAAGAGAATGAAAAGACAAGTTACAAAGTGGGAGAATGTATTTATAAACCATGTATCTGACCCAAAACTAGTATACAGAATACAGAAAGAACTCTCAAACTTCAGCAGTAAGAAAAACAACTACTGTTGATACACGCATATTTTAGGATACAGTCATTGATTTCATACCATACATGTTAAAAGAAAAAAGCATTTTTATTAGGGAAAAAAAGCCATGGCTCCTAGAGATATAAATAATCAATCTTGTAAGAAGATTATATTTTTAAAAATCTCCTTTAGCTTTATGCTTTTTATTCTATATACATTACACTCGGATGAAGCATTGAACAAAAATCTACATCATTTTTACTCTGGAAAAGCTGTCAAAACCTACCTTACCTGATGCCCTGCACTGTTCCTGGTATGAACAGCCCAGTGGGCTCTCTTTGTGGGCTCTGCCTACAAGTGGTTGAATTCCCAAGGCGATGGCAGCTCTGTGAGTATTTGATTCAGTGCACAGGGAAAATAACAAAAAATTCTCCTGATTTGATCTAAGGTTATATTTATTCTGTGGAAGGCACATGAAAGAGCATGTCTTATCAACACACAATATTCTTGCACAAGATTTTAGCCCAAGGGACCTGTGAAAATAAATGTCTTGAGGGGAACATTTAATTCAGAACATAATACTCCAAGCGTATCATCCTTCATGCTAAAACAGAGGAAATAAACTAAGGAGAAACGCACATCTGTGCAGGGTGCAAAGGTGGGCTGTTCACCCGCCCTCTGTGAAGACTTTTGCTCCAGCACAGGTGGAAACAGCCACAGTGTGATCCTGTGTCCCCCAGGTTCAAAAACCCACGTTCATCACTCTGAGAGGAAAATCGCACAGTGTGACTATTTGCCTAGGAGGTATGACTTGTCCACAGTCAACAGGGTTGCAATTACATCATTTCTGCTCTTCATTCATTTTCAGAAAATGCATGAGCTCTCCTGACAGCCAGGCTTCAGGACATCTGCACATCTGTAACTAGAGAAAGAAATCATGGCAGCCCCAGCCCCGGTTCTTGTACAGTACGGTGCTACTCACCCCCTGCCCCCTGCCATCAGCAGAGTGGACCAGGGCAAGCTCATCCAATCCGACCACGTTAGGCACATTCCAGCCCCGCTGAACCCAATGTGGCATCCCTCGTGTGCCAATGAGCCCATGAACGTGGCGCCCCCTCAGCTTGGAAGGCACCCCACACACACACATCACCCATCTGCTTCATTATTCACTGACCAGCAAGATGATGGAGCCCCCAGGCATGTCCTGCATCACTGACCACCTCTCAGTGCAGAGGAATTGATTCCCTGCCTCTTTCCTCCTCCTTAAATGAAAGCCGTCTGAGGACAGATATTAATGTCAAATTCACTAAACAAAAGATAGATATTGAAGCATTCAACTATGATGTAGTGTGACTAGTGCTTTCTGAGCAGAAACTGCCGAAAGCATTAGATATATTAACAAATTATTGTTGAAATAATTGCACCGAAGACTGATACAAAGACAATAAAGAAGAGCATATGTAAACAGAATTCTATTTCTGCCCAAACTTTCCTCATAATCCGGAGTGCAGTATTTTTCATACAAAACTGCCTTCAACTTTCATTTTCTTGTCAAATTGATAACGAAATATTTTTAATTAAATTTGAATTTAAAATCGAAATACAGGCATGTTGTGTATTATTAATAATATAACTCCCCCAAAGAAAATATCACATATTTCCTATACATACACACACACTGAACCCTAAAATATTTCTAATAAGTATGTGTGAATATCCAAGCCATGTGTCTATATGAGCGTCATGAGTATGTGTATCTCACAGGCTCACAGAGAGACCACAGAACGTAACAGTGGACCAACTGGTTCTGGAGGCATAAGGTCTGGAGTTGAATTGCAGTTTCATTATTTATCAGTGATATAACCTTTCTGAGCATGATTTACCACCTGAAAAAAATGGGCACAATCTTTACTGCCTATCTTACAGTATTGCAAAATTTTTTGAAAAGATGATGTATGTAAATGTTTTTTGCAAATTATTCCACGGGAACCATATCATACTGTCACTGTAGTTATTGGTGAACGAAGCACCTTTTCAAACTTTATTCAATTTCTCTCTCCCTCATACTTAATTCTAACTTATTTTAGTCCTTTTATGCTGCCATTGCATAAGTGATCAAATCTTTCCTTGACTTTGAATAATATGGTGAGTCATTTATACAAACGTTTGTGAGATTGATCACCGAGGTAGCTCATACATAATTTTTGGCTTACAGTCCATCTGTCTAGTCATTATTTATTGACAAATCAAAACATCACAGGCCAATTTAGCACTTATTAAATGACCCAGAGCCTCATCATTAACCTTGAATGAGAATGGTGTAACTTTTTCCATAGAAATGTTAGGAATATCTAGACCCATTGTTCTTATTTTATTAGCTCACTAATAAAGCTTGGGGAAACAGTTGCTTTAAAGCATCTTATAAGTGTATTTTTACAGTAGCAGTAAAAGGGCACTACAGGGACTTCCGTGGTGGCACAGTGGTTAAGAATCCGCCTGCCAACGCAGGAGACACGGGTTTGATTCCTGGTCCAGGAAGATCCCACGTGCCGCAGAGCAACTAAGTCTGTGCGCCACAGCTACTGAGCCTGCACTCTAGAACCCACGAGCCACAACTACTGAGACCGCAAGCCACAACTACTGAAGCCCGCGTACCTAGAGCCCATGCTCCGCAATAAGAGAAGCCACTGCAATGAGAAGCCCGCGCACTGCAATGAAGAGCAGCCCCCGCTCTCCACAACTAGAGAAAGCCCGCGCGCAGCAGCAAAGACCCAACGCAGCCAAAATATAAAATAAATAAATAAATTTAAAATCTTATTTTTACCTCTACCCTATTTTGTTTGCAATTCCAGTAGGATTTCAAAAATACCCTGTATCTTTTCTTTACTCTTCCATTCAACTCATGGAGGTTGTCCTCAGCATCGCCTTCCAGGGCCTCTGATGACGTTTCTATTATAGCTGCCGTATGATTCATTCCCAAGAGTTCCCGTGGGTTCCCCAACTGTTCACTTTTATGCCGTTGATTCTTGTCTCATGGGTGCAATACTTTCCCTTATTTCTCTGACAATGTTAATTCTAGTTCTTGGTGTCGTCCTGTTTCCTTGGAGTTCCAGTTTTAGTTGTTTTGTGTTTCTTTTACTTAGTGTACTCTTTTGTGTCGTAAGTATCTGGTAACCCTTAGTGCTCGGTTTATACTTAAGCATGAGACTTTCATTAACCATGTCATTAAAAGCTTTGTGGGCGCCGATAAGTCTTCTGACTGGGGGAACCTCACTTTTCAGGTAAACTGGATTTTTGTTAGGGAATCTCTGTATCAGTATTATAGGATTTTTTCTCTATCTGCATCCACTTTCTCCACAGAAGAATCTTTCAGTACTTTTCCTGGGTGACTGTATCTCACTGGAGATTTTCTGGTGGAAGGGCTGCACAAGGGTGATTCCCATTGCAAGATTACAGATGTTGAACCAGTCCGCCTGGTCTCCATCTCTTGACCCCCCTCCTCCCTCCACTGGCCTGGCCTGGAGAGCCTGTCTGTTTTCATTTCTTAAGAAGAGGAACCCACCATCTCTTGTGTGTGCTGCACATGAAATGGGACATCAGGGACGGAGCCACCTGGCAGCATGAGGTGGGGGAGGCATTGGGTCCTCACTCCCTTTCAGTCACTTTCAACCGCTTCTGCAGGGTGGACAGTCCCCAGGGACCCTTCTGACAGCATGATGAGGGGTCCAGGTTCAGCTAGGCCAGCTAACACTCCTCCATCCATTTCCAGTCTTTCGGGAACATAGACGCTTCTTTGGTCCACTGTTCTCCCTACCTAGTTGCTGTTGTCATCCTTAATACTATTATTTTATTTTTTGGCATTTTGGGAAGACAAATGATTAAACGTGTAATTTAATTGGAATATCCTGAAATGTCAAATTTAGATTAAGAAATGGCATGATACCAAATTTGGGTGGTAAGCACACCACACACACCAAGACACACACACACGCACCCCCCACATACGCACACAATGCCGTCCTTTATTTTCTACTTTTTCTGTTCTTAGATGTTCAATTATTAATGGCAATGTGTCAATTTTTTCTACCATATCTTTCTTTTTTTAGTAACTCGTGTGAAAAGCGACATGTTGTAGGTAACACAGGGTAAAACAAAAGTCTTATGCAATTATATAGATAGTTACCAAAGTCAGAAGTTAGATTGATTTTCGGATTGCATTTCTAGGCTAAGCCAATAGACAGACTCGCAAAGTCATCAGGACAGCATTCTGGAGATGATGTATCAAAATTCTTAAACACTTAAGGCTTAACGGAGCTCAAGAGGAAATGACATGAACCGCTGAGAGAAGCATCTTTACCATCAGAGGAGCAATAATTTTACAGTTCTGCAGTTTATGAGGGTGTCCTCATGAAGCAATGATCTGATGGCAAAATACATGTCGTTGCCACCTTGCTTTACGAGAACAATACTGAGGTACGAAAACTAAGGCTGTTTGGCTTAATTAGCAATGTTCAACACCCATGGCCTCATTCCCCCAACAGCACACGGGGGCAGCCGCCTGCTCCCTTAGGTCGTGAGGTCACATCACGTGCTTAGTCCATTGTGTGGAATTCCGCTGCCCCGAGGACGCTGGAGACAGAGCCCGGGAGCCAGAGAGGGTCGTGCTGCTGAGCCAACACCGACCTGGAAGGCCTTGGAGGAGCAAAATAGACGCTGCCACCAAGGATGCACGATCAAGTCAGCGCTCAACATTCACCAAGACAGAGAGAGGTAACAGAAGGGTTACTTGATATGCAGTCTTAGTTCTTAGGATTCCCCTGAGAGAAACAGAACACACACACACACACACACACACACACACACACACACACACACACAC
>NW_021703773.1:24674229-24850522 GCF_005190385.1 Monodon monoceros | reverse complement strand
CACACACACACACACACACACACACACACACACACACACACACACACCCCTTATGTATTGAGAATGTGATGATTATTTTTAATTTTGTTTCTTGCATTTTTTTCTGTTTCCTACCATTTTTTTCCTTTTGATTGTAGTCTTTCCCCTTCATGTTAAAAAATTACTACTTTGCTGGAGATTATCTCAGACAATAAAACAAAACTAAGAAATGTTCAATTTTATCCTTTGGTAGAACGTATAGAGTACTATCACAATTTTAGGGAATTGGTAAAAAATTGACATAATATATATTTTCATTGTTTTTAGATCATAGCTCCATTTATCTATGCTCTTTATAGCTTTGTAAGTAATTACATTTCCATAAAAGTTTACACACTTAAATTTTAAATCCAACAAATCAGTATTATGAATACAATTTACATAACTGTGCATATCTTACCTTCCGTGTTAAATGTAATTGTACCAAGCAAAAGCTGGTTGGAGAAAACATTATGGATATTTCAGAGAGAGGGCATCTAAGGGATAGGGTTTAAGAAATTGGCTCATGTGACTGTGGGGCCTGGCGTGTCTGTGAGGCCTGTGGGGGTCTGGAAATCTAGGCAAGAATTGACGTTGTCCTCTTGGGTCTGAACTTTGCAGGGTTGCAGACTGGAAACTCAGGCAAGGTTTCTATTTCATGGTCTGGAGGCAGAATCCCTTCCTCAGGAAATCTCAGTCCTTGCTCTTAAGGCCCAGTAGATGAGGCCTACCCATATCATGGAGTCTAAGCTGCTTAGACAAGGCCCACCCATATCATGGAGGCTAAGCTGCTCTACTCAAAGTCTACTGATGTAAATGTTACCTTATTTTAAAAAATACCTTCACAATGATATCTGGACTAGTGTTTGAACAAACCACTGGACCCCATGGCCCAGCCAAACTGACACATAAAATTAGCCATCACACCTCTAAAAGGAGTTCTGTGTCTGCTCTCACATGAGGCGATTTTTTTGTTGGGTTGTCCCTTCCTTTGGAAGATGCAGAATTTATTTGTCATGCCCACATGGACCTTTAAGTCAAATGAAGTCTGCAGTGTTCAAATCCAGCACTTGTTAAGTGAAATGTGCTCTAAATCATTTTGTAGCAAGGTAGAGTTCTTATTTTAATTGGATTCACATGTCTACATTAAAGTAGATAAACTTACTATTAAATTATCCTCTCCCTCAGAGATAAAAAGAAAGGAAAATAGAAGGATAAACACATACCTGGGTAAGAAAAGAATGGGATGGGATCTGGTTTCAAGGAAACATTTCTGGCTTTGAATCCCTGCAAACAACCCAGCTTCTAGCAGAGATTTTAAAGCTCACTTTCTGCACAGTCAAATCACATAATATGTTTGTATCTCAGATCCCTAAGCGTAGAAAATAGCTTGCTTTCTTTTCTTGCCAAACTCCAAAAAATACATAGAGAAATCCTCCAGCAACTTCAAAGATCCTGGAGCAAGATGGGAAGGATAAACAATGAGATGGTAAGCCCCTTTGGAAATTCACATCCAAAATGTTGATTGACATGTATGCACAGAGGAAAGAATTATGCCCTTATTACAAAGCACCTTATTTTATGGTTCCTTGTCCAGTGTGAGGGAATTAGATTCTGACTTGCTTTTATATTGCCTATCAGTGAAATACATAAGAAACTCCTTACTTAACCATATTGAGGAACGAATAGGATTTAGCTCCTTTGAAATTATATATTTGATTTTTTTTAATTTATGTATCTTCATTTGCACATTTTAGTAGATTGCTTTTTCAGTTATATTTTATAGGTTTGTTGTTTCATGGTGAGAAAAGGATTATTGCTATCAGCCCTAAAAGGAAAGTATCCATTTGCCTTACATTTGAAGGGAATGCTATAGACTTGGTATTTCTAGTTCATTCTATTAAAATAAATTGTTATTTATCATCTGAGGTTTCAATTTTACTTCAACAGTTCATATTATTTATGATCTTCTGGGAGATCTGTCTGGAGTGTGATTCAGTGCCATATAAAGTCATGCTTTTCACTAATTTACTAGTAATTGCTACTCCCTCAAAAACACATTTTAAAAAATTGATGTATAATTTTTCATTTAGAGAATAAGTAAAGACTTTAAAAAGAAAGAAAAAATAAGGGAAGAACATTTGTAGTTGCAAAGGTTTTTGCCTTCAATGTATCTCACCAGTATTCTGTTCTGAAAAGATAAATCATTTAACCAAAGGTACAAAAAATACCTCAAACATGATATTTCAGCAAAAAGACAGCCATTTTGCAACATATATTTATATAATCTTACAATTAAAAAGTTGCTTTCTTTTCAATTTCATGAGCATAGAATTTCATATTGAACATTTAAATGTAAAAAATATGAGTTATTCTAAGCATGTAGTTTTTACTTGCAAGGAAAGTCTACATTTTTCTCATGCGTAAAAGAACCAAAATATGTCCCTCACTGTGTGATGGGTTCTTTAATTACTTGAAACCAGAGCTGCTTCAGGCCTCTTATAATTCGGTTGAAAGTCCTGTTGCTGAGCTCCTATGAACCCCTCCACCACCACTGTCACTCAGATTAACGGAAGCGCCACCGTCTCAGGACACCAACACAGCTCCACATCTGGTGACAACTCCTGGGAAAAGGAGAGGGAGGGACAGAGTGAGGAAACGCCGCCAGATACTTTAGCCACGTTAGCTGCGATGTGAGGTGCTTCGTTCCCGCCCACATTTTACTGACCATGCCTGCAGTCAGGGAAGTAGGACTTCCTGAGACAGAGGAGGACCAGATATTGTGAATCTCACTGCAACTGTCCTGGCCACACAGTGTAGACAGGGTTAAGGGCAGATACTCTGGAGCAGACGGTGAGGGCTAGAATCCTGACAGCGTCTTTTGCTGGCTGCGTGATCCTGGGGCAAGTTCCTCAGGCTCTCCACACCTCAGTTTCTTCATCTGTGAATCTAAGATACTGTAACTACTCCTGGGGTGCTAGCGAGAATTGAGTTAACGGGTGTTAAGCACTTTGAACAGTGCCTGGGACCCACTGAATGCCCCATAAGCATCAGCTGATATGGTGACGGAAGTCAAGCAAAGGCCCGGTTACACCCTAGCAACACCTTATTCCTGGGCTTCCCTGGTGGCGCAGTGGTTGAGAGTCCGCCTGCCGATGCAGAGGACACGGGTTCGTGGCCCGGTCCGGGAGGATCCCACATGCCGCGGAGTGGCTGGGCCCGTGAGCCATGGCCGCTGAGCCTGCGCGTCCGGAGCCTGTGCTCCGCAACGGGAGAGGCCACAAGACCTTATTGCTTAATTTTAAGTGCAATGAATAGGAAAGTCCCCACGAAGTTTAGAATTTCCTTCACCACACTGTAACTCTACTACAGAGCTCAGGCCAAGCTTCGTTGGACTTTGGCATCAAGCGCAGGGTGATAAAGGGCAGACTGGTTGCACTCCTCGTGGCCTCCTCTCCCAAGGAGTACTTAATGGAACACTTTGGCATGACGCTCACAGAAGGCTCCAGACGTCTGCCTGAGTTGGAGATGCAGAGGCAGCTGGCTTTGCAGGAGCAAGTGTATTCATAGAAGAGATAAAACTTTGCTGCAAATAATTCAGATTTTGCATTGGAGAAATTCAGGAAAAAACAGAGCATTATACAATTGTGGTACCAAATACCAAATAAAAGAGCTTTGTTTCCTTGGGATTTTACCCCTGGTTCAGTAAAGGAAAATTATTTTGCTACAATTCTATGACTGTGATGCAATTATATGGTACAATTAGCAAATACATACGTTGTTCAATAATCTGTGTTCACGGATACAAGCATTCAAATATTATATTTATTTCCATGCAACTAGTTTTTAAAATGACAGTGTTCTTCCTCAGTACTGCAAAAGGGAACATTTTTCTCAACCCGTCTACACTTCGGTAGCAGAATTCATCTGGAAAAATGTATTAGTAGGTAATTTAAATGTAAAGGGATATAATCATGGAAAAATCATCAACTTTTGTCAAAAAAAGAATGAATGCTTTCTAAAAGTATTATATCGATTATTATTTAAATAATAGCATCAATAAATAATTGATATTCTGCTTTAAGTTATTTTAATAATACATAAAGACTACATTAAGAAATATCTGAACATAAACTGAATCCTATTTAAAGTCAGTAGCCGTAGTTTCATAAATGAACAGTAGCGCTTCTATAGAAAGTGATTTTTAAAAGAAAGGCTGGGGCTTCCCTGGTGGCGCAGTGGTTGAGAGTCCGCCTGCCGATGCAGGGGACGCGGGTTTGTGCCCCGGTCCGGGAGGATCCCACGTGCCACGGAGTGGCTGGGTCCGTGGGCCATGGCCGCTGAGCCTGCGCGTCCGGAACCTGTGCTCCGCAGCAGGAGGGGCCACAGCAGTGAGAGGCCCACGTACCGCAAATAAAATAAAATAAATAAAAGAAGGGCTGCCAGAAGAGCTTATTAGTACCTATATTTTTTTCTGGAAAAAAAGTCTTAATCTACCTTTAATAATATAATAAACTTTAATTGGTTTCTTCTCGACTAACTTGATAGTAATGAGTCCTTTCACTACTCTTTCGTTGTTTCCCTAGAAACTGCAATATGCACCCCTCACTCATTACAGTCTAACACAAAGTGCACTCACTGTTGCACAAAAACCTGGAAACTTTGAGCACCTTCACTCCCTTTACCTTCCTCTCTGCATTTCTGTAGTCATGCATTTTTATTCTACATATATTTTAAATAGCATAGGAAATTATTATTACTGTTTTTACAGTTGATACTCATTTAAGCCATTTACCAACAAATTTATTTTTAAAATTGTCCTTGGGACTTCCCTGGCGGTCCAGTGATTAAGACTCCACACTTCCACTGCAGGGGGCACGGGTTCCATCCCTGGTTGGGGAACTAAGACCCCACATACCAAGCAGCACAGCCAAAAAATTTTTTTTTAATTTTAATTTTTTAATCCTCTATTACTCCCAGTCCCACATTTATATAGAAGGTAAAGTGGTTAAGAAGAATTGGAGGCCTTCATTTTATTCTTTTGTATTTTATTGCTTACTGTGTAGCAAGCATTCAGTGTATCCTCACACAAACATGAAAGAAGATAAAATGGAGAAATTGTGGTAAATCTTTAATAACTTGCTAACGTTTGCATAGTTAATAATCAGCTAGTCTGTTAAATCAGCTGAACTCAGGAAGGTGAAAAGAGAACTTAACTTTATTCTTCCTCAGTACTTTCACCTATAGGTTTACTGTATAGATTTATTCTTCCCCCAACCTTTGGAGGGAATCTTGAAGAGAATCCATACTTTTTCATTTTACCCTCAAGTAGTAAAATGTCCAGTTCAAATTAATATAAAAATTCCAATCTTGCATCCAATTGGAAACTTCTGACATCACTTGAATCAGTCCAACTTTAGATCTTTCCAACATGTTCTAGTTGTATGTCCCCAACTTAGAGAGAAAGGCACGTCAGGGAAAATAGAGCATCAGGCATTCACGCTGCACGTTTGCAGGGTGGCTTTGGGGTCGTCTCCTGTGGGGAGCTTGATGGATTCTTTGCAAAGCCCCCCGAGAAGGACCATCAAAAGGAGTGCCCGTGGTCACAGTTTTGTGGATCGCCTGGTCAGTTTTGCATTCTCACCTGCTGTACACAATGATATGCCTGCAGTCTTTTTCTCTGACACCCCCTTCCCTCCCGTAGGAAGCTCTGAGGGAGGATATTTCAAGATGGCGCACCCGACCGTTGGGAGGCTGGTGGGCACCCCGTCCCTCTGTTAAAGGTGAGTGGAGTGCAGCTCCCTCCCTCTCCGGCTGTCTCTCTTCGCTCTGCCTCAGGACCTAGTCAGCTAGGGCCAAAACATCTCAAGTCATGAATCTGAAGCTGTCCCCAGATGTCAGAAGGAAATGGTCCTGAGACGTTCTCCTAAGACCCCTCCATCTGATAAAGGTGACAGGGCTTCCTCACTGAAGAATGACAGCCAGTGCTACTTTTAGCCCTTCAATCCCCAGTGTCTCCCTTCCCCTCAATGTCTGTGACAGGAACACAAAAGCAATTTCAAGATACCTTAGCAAATCCTGCTTAGACTGTCTCATAATTAATGCATCAAACCCAGCTTTTGAAAAATCAGCCAAAACACAGTCACTAGATTCTGTTTTCAACTTCATCTTACAATTGGAGAAACCGGAGTTCAAACCAAGTTTGCCTAATTCTTAATTCTGGGCTTCTTCCTTTAAGAAGCTGTGCACACAATACATGTGGGTTAAGATCCAGTTAAAAGAGGAAAAACACCCCAGAGATGTGGGTTTCGCTTCTGTTTCTACCACTGATTTTAAATATGTTATCAATCCCTTTTGCACTGGAGTCATCCCCTTGCTCAGTGAGCAAGCTGGAATAAACCAACCCAATGGATCCAAGAACAGACCATTTTTAGGTCCAACAATCTACGTCTCCATGAAATACCTTCCCGATTCAGTTCCCAGAATTGCCAGCTGATGGACACGGTTGCTTATAAAGATCAAAAGATCCTGGGTACCTTTAAGACTGTGCCTGTGCCCCCCCCGTTATATGCACTATACACAAAAAGAATTGTTATCGATTCACTTACACTCATATACACACTGAGTTATTTTTAGGAGAGTGAAAACTATCGAGTGGTCCAGCTCAATGAGCTGGTCATTGTACCAGAGAACAACTATCAGGGTTGGAAAGAAAATTAAAATCCATCTAGTTTCATGAGTTCACTCCCTGTACCCTATTGCGTATCTCAGGCTCACAACACAGCTCTTGTTTCTTCTTCAAAGCATAGTGGTCTCAGTATCCTGTGATGCTCTATAAAAAATGTTTTCAGGATAATGAGGTAATGAAAATGTGCTGAACCGCTAAGTATACCTCGAAGTGCCCACTGCGCTTTTTACTTAACTGTTGTATGGAAAATTTGTTGCATAACCATTGGCCTACAGCTCTGTCTCTCACAACTGGGGTGTGAATTTCTCGAGGACAGAAGTGTGTTTCTCAGAGATTTGCATTCACCGATCCTCACAGGTTTGGTTCCTACCAGGCCCTCAAGAAATGTTGGTGGAATCTGTAACAGGAGATATGTTGGATAAACTTATTTCTCATGCAGAAGAAAAAGATGAATTCGTGTGGTTATGGTGGCACAGAGATACGCTTAAATATTTAGAAATTTGGATTTCTTCATTTTGTTTAATTTAGAAAGATATACTCATTGTAGCGTCCACTAGGATGAATGAAAATTATACCAGATTTAAACTGAAGCATCAGAGCAGTCCTCACTGCAGAGTCAGAGTTCAGCACGTAGTGGTCAAGCCCCCATAATATCATCAAGAAGACCCAGGTGGGCCTCTCCCAGGGGTGTTGTGTGAATTAGCTCAATGGTGACTGTAAAGGGCCTTGGTGATGGAAAGATCTGTGTACCTGATAATTCCTGTTCTGATCACAAGGACCAAGACATTCTTCATCGCTGGGTGAACAAAGGGCCGGTAGATGAACTTGCTGTAAGAGGTACTAACCAGAAGAGGTGTGAAAATGTAGAATCATACAGCCTCTAAAATAGCTGAATTTTATTAGAAGTTTGCTTCTATTTTGTGCTGCTGATAATGGCACCAAACCAGGCAAAATAATGGGCCCTTTTGGGATCCTGGAAGGCATCACAAAAGACTGTTCATTTTCTTTGTGTTAAAGATGTATGACTTTGCACACAGATCAGTGTTCTCAATATTGTCGGAGACTGAGAGCAAGTTGCTAGAAATTTAGATGGTATAGGATAGGAAAAGACATGGGTGACAAGATGACAGAGAGAAATATCCTGCTTTCAGAAGTACCATGTCCAATGTATTTGTTTTTCCTGGACCCAATTTTTACAGAAAGAGGCAAACAGAGTATACCTTAAATTTGGGTCATCCTTTCTGTTATTCTGCCATAGAGATAGGTTTTGTTTTTTGAGGGGTTTTTTGTTTGTTTGATTCTAGGTTGTAGGATCAGAGGGAAAGCATATATGAGACTTAAGTCTGAATGAGTGAATCCAATCCCTGCTATGGGATTCTCCTTCCCAATTTGACTTATTTGAATTCATCTTAGCGATCGCCATCATCACTTGTCTTTCATGATCCTTTCATGCACCTGCTGGGAAAAGGCAGCTTGACCATCTCCTGGATGAGTTTCCAGTAAAATCAAATCATGCTCCTTTGTCTGACGCCACAGGGAAGGCTGCTGAAGGGGATACGGATGGAGAGCAAAATGGGGACTCCAAGAAGGTGCAATTAAAAAACAGCGACGAAGAGGCCACCCAACCCTGAGGTGTGGACTTGGTGGGCAGTGAAGCTGATTTCCATTGACCTTGTGTCAACAGAATGAGAAGTCTACCTGCCCCTGTGCCATGGTGACTTATACAGCCAACATCGCAACCCTACTCGCCTTTCCCCTCCCAACTCGAACATGTAACCTGTAAGGTCTTCTCCTGCATCAGTTTTGAGCATCCTTTCTATCTTTTAGCACTCTAAGAGTAATGGGAGTGGGTAGAGGAAAAGAGAGAGGAACCAAAGAATCCATGACAAAGCCCCCACTTAAACTCCGAATAAAGAGGTTTTCGAGACTTTCAGAAATATTACTGTTGGGGGGGCAATGGCTGATTCTGAGAGCTCAGTCGAAAGCTAATTCTATAGTAGCATTCGCCGCAAATGTGTTTGTCCGATTCTTTGGAGAAGAGACAAATAAAGAACAAGACAGTTAACGATTCCAGCTATTAAGGATGAGGTTAGGGTACTTTCCCCACAACCGGAAGCTGCCCGGCTTCTCTCTCGCTGTGGAGCCAAGTAGCAACACTAAAGGGACAAGACTCAGATTAATCTCCGCACGCTCTACCCACTAATGCCTGCATTCTCCCCGTCAAGCAGTTTCCAAGCTTCCAGGGAAATCACAAGATGGATCAATCCAATGCTTCTCATCTCCTTCCTCCATCTTATCCACCTTCTGATCAGATAGTTAAGGGGCAGCAAGTGGATAAAGGCCAGCGGCCAGCAGCAATCAAAGGAGGCTGGTGGGTCGCGGGCAAACGTGAGTCAGGTTCCACGTGGTTGGTAACGACGGTCTGATTATTTCTGATCAGTTATAAACGATACGACTTCTCCCTGCAACAACTGCCTTCAGTGGTCCCTTGGTTTTTTATCCTCAATAAGAGATGAACAAAGTAAACTGCAACTTTGAAAGTGACATGCTACCCTTTCTTTTGCACCAACCACCTGCAGGCTGCAGTGTACTAGGCCCTTCTCAAACCGTGATGGGTGTGAGGATGGCCTGGAAATCTTACAAAAATGCACGTTCTGAGTCAATGTGTCTGCAGCTGGCTGCCAGGTTCTGCATTTTTGTGCTCTTTTAGCTGCTACATGAACCAGAATAAAAATTCCATGAGCTTCCAGGACGTCCACATGCACTCCATATGCCAAAAATATATATGTAGTAGATTAACGAGTGAACAGATTCGTGAAAGAGTGAACAGGTCCGTGGGAAAGTGAATAGCTGGTAGAGCTGCGCGTAATTTTCACCGTGTGTGCAGGACCCTGTGGCCCAACCCCAAGACCATGAGGAAAATGAGGGACCCTCTCTGCCTGGTGGCTGCAGAGGTTACAGTGTGTCACCCACCATGTATTACAGGTGTGTGATGAAACCTGTCCCCCAGAGAGACCCCCGGTCTGCACCGGTGGAGAGAGTCACCACAGTCCCCAGCATGACTCTGGATCCAAGTGGGGATCGTTGATTTAACCCCTTCTGACTTGTTCCTATGGCCTCGTTGTGTGTTCATAGAGATTTTGGGAACCTTACCTCATGTCAGAGAGGCCCTGAAAGGAACGAACATACGAGGCGACCTGGGTGGCCTTTCCAAGCATCCTTGTGGTTCCGTGGTCCCAGGAGACCAGAGGCTCTCCCAAGCGCACCCAGATGTGGTGTGTATGGTCCCTGGGCTTTCGAGGGATTATTTTTTAGGAGGAATGTGAGATTTTGCTCAGTACTTCTAGGCACTACAGACTGTATTCCTTTTATGTTTTTTTTTCCAGACCAAAACACTATAATATACTATTTTAATGTTTCTCATTATAAAACATATGTTTAACCAAAGGACAGATTATTTAAATAAGTGCCAAAGAGACATCAAATCATTACATGCAAAAAATGGGAACCAGTATTAAAGATACATTTCAGCCATGTGAAGTTTTTGTAGGCAATATTTATAATGATGTGAAAGCCAAGTTCCTATCTCCAGTTTGGCTATTTTTATAAATTTACACCTTTAAGCACAATAACGTATTTTTCTGCACCTAAAATCACATGTAATAGACTATATTAACCATGTCTTACCAATATTCCAAAGGATAACAAACCCAAGCAGATACTCCATTATCTTTAAAATTTTTTCCAGCTTTGTTGAGGAAAGGTTGGCAGGAATTGTGTATACTTACATTGCACATCATGATGTTGGTTTGTTTGTAACGGGTCCAACAGGTGAGATTTAGCGCACGTGTTCATATGACATGACGACCACAATCAAGTTAATTACTCATGGTTACTCTTCGTATGTGTGTGATCCCAGTGTCCTCAGCGCCTTCCACCTGCTGCTGTTACCCTCATTCCCTCTGGACAGCGGGGAGGGACGGGGGTCTCCCAGCCTGCGTGATGCTCTTACACAACACCCAGGCTCAGGGCTTGTCCGTAGCTGGTCCTTCTGCAGAGACACTGTCCACGCTGCCCTGAGTTGTCCCGTCTCAACTGGCGACAGCTGCTGCCCAGCTCCCTGCGAGGAGTCCCAGAGCACTTGGCTGCCCCCAGGACTCACCGAAGCTGTTTCCACCACAGGACAGTGGGCCCCCTTCTTCCTGGGCCCCTCCTGGACCAGCTTCTCCAGATCAGAGCCCCATCGTCTGAGACTTTCAGGGCCCGCCCCGCAGTGTTTCCAGGACTCTTGGGCTTTGGACCAGGAGTCTAGGAGTTAAAACACATCGAGCTGCATAATGACCGAACTACCTTAAATAACAGGGTTTTAAAAGTTAATAAAATAAAATCAGAATTACCAAAAAAAAAAAAAATTTGCGTTTGTTACAAAGGGATGGATTTGCTCTGCCTGTCAATATTCTCACAGTGCCACCTAATGGAACCGTGAAATAAATGGAAAATTAAAAAGATGGAGATTAAGAAGATTATGAAACAGTCTACCGCATTCCAAAGGCACTTTTTCACCACGTTTGTGCTGTTTTTCAAGCAATTGATCATGCATGTTTTTCAAATAATTATAATTTCAATTGGATAAAAATAATACACACAAGTCATTCACAGAATCATTCTTTTGCATCAGCGTGTAAATAAAGATACTCAGAATTTTTACTTTTTTGCTGTTTTGTAAAACATGTAAACAGAGAATTTAATTTTTTTCTTCTTATTTTTAGAAAGACTGGAAGTGAGACAATGTATTTTGAAAACTTTGCTTTGGGGGTTATCACAATTTAATTTAGTATAAAATATGTAATATAAAGTAAAATTGAAAATAACATAGTCAGATGCAGTTTTAAACTGAATTTTTTTAAGAAGTAGATCTTCAAAGACATTGAGACAGGGCTTCCCTGGTGGCGCAGTGGTTGAGAATCTGCCTGCTAATGCAGGGGACACGGGTTCCAGCCCTGCTCTGGGAGGATCCCACATGCCGCGGAGCAACTAGGCCCGTGAGCCACTACTACTGAGCCTGCGCATCTGGAGCCTGTGCTCCGCAACAATAGAGGCCGCGACAGTGAGAGGCCTGCGCGCCACGATGAAGAGTGGCCCCCACTCGCCACAACTAGAGAGAGCCCTCGCACCGAAACAAAGACCCAACACAGCAAAAATTAATTAATTAATTAATAAACTCCTACCCCCAGCATAAAAAGAAAAAAGACATTGTGACAGATAAGGAATGCATTTAAGAGGGTCTTTCTATGTCAGCTGTTACGTGGGTGACTGTTTCCAGTTGAATGTCGTGAAGGTCATTGTCCAGAGATTGTCACAAGCCCCACACAATACCTCTGTGTGATTCATGCCTTGTAAACCTCCAGGTGGCCTGTGTGACTTTGAATAAAATATATAACTTTCAGTTGTGTTCTTTGTAATTTTATGCCATTTCCTTTTCATCTCAATGGACATTTCCTGATTGCTTTTGACACCCAAGTAACGGTTAATATAATTATTTCTTCACATGTCTCTCCTATGCTTCTGTCTCTCTTTCCAGACAAGAACTCTATGTCAACTCTCTATATGCCTAGATTTCTTGGGGGTATAAAACAGTGTATAAATCATCGTGAGGTAATGTTGTGGCCAGGAGAGCTGTCACTCAGCCATTTCAGGTACATAAACAATGTACATTTATAATGCATGTTGGACACAAACTCTGGATACCACTGAAGATGAAATTACACTTAGGCTGTTGTTGTATTCTAATTTTTTAAGGGACTTTATATTTACTCTTTCTATTGCTGTTTTGAGGGGAAAAAAAGAAAACACGAGGGACTTCCCTGGTGGTCCAGTGGTCTGTGGTCCCAACGCAGGGGGCCTGGGTTCAATCCCTGGTCGGGGAACTAAATCCTGTGTGCGTGCCGCAACCAAGAAGTCCCCATGCCGAAACGAAGACCCGTAACAGCCTAAATTAATTAATTAGTTAGTTTTTTTAAAACCATGAAAATCCCAAATCCTACTTTGGTGTCTAAACTCATGTTCATTAACTCACCCAACACATCCATTTATCATCACTATGTAGAGATGAGACCAATAAGATAATGTGCCTTCAAGGAGTTCAAAATGGAAGGGTAGAAACATTGAAATTGCAAAAGAAAAAAAGGCTGATTATTTCAATTATATAATTTTGAAAAACCCAGTGTGACAACAAATGGAAAGGTTTCTGAGACCAAGATAATCTGCCCAGCTCCTAGGAAGATGGTGGGGAACTGAAGCACTTTGTCATCACTACTGACACAGGCTGGAACTCGTCATGGTAGCTAAGGTCCCCAAGTCATGTCAAAACATAAAATTAAGATACTCAGGATCAATGGGTTTTAGCAGCCTTGCTGCTTTTACCAATTTTCAAGAAGATTGTTTATCTTGAATCCTCTTTGGATGTTAACTTCTTCCCATTTCATGAAAAATGACATTCCTTGACTAAAAGTGATGTAGATAAAATGTTGAGGAAAACTGTGAGGACAGTAGGTAAAATGTACATACATAATAAGATCACAAATAAGTAGTCACTGGTAGAACGTTTCTGTAAAATACACTGTTCGTGTTCTGAAAATTTGTCCGTGAATCTCAGTTAAGTATGCTCTTCTAGGAAATAAAGATCATCAAAATAATCTTTAAAAAAACCGAGGAATTTGAAAAACCAGATAAAAACATAAACATTAAGCCTGGGAAGAGTTTCATGTCTAGGAAAAATGCAAAAGATAGTTCTAGATGGTTTTCATTAATATAACAAAGTTTTAAAATACGCCTTGAGTTCACTGTCTTAAATTCATAATGAACATCATATTGAATAAACTGACAATCAAGAGATTCTAGGGTTTATTTCATAGAAATAAAATGTTAAATCACAAAATTCAAAATAAAAGCCTCAAAAAAGTGGTTAACCTTTGGGGGTGGGTGAGGAAAGGACACTTACCACTAACCTTCTAAGCCTCCAGGACGCTGGGCTTCAGAACCTTGTAAGGGTGCTTGGTCAGGTTAAACCTTGTACCATTCATGAAACATTCTTCAAAGAGCAGGAGGGGCCAGCTCTAGTGAACTTGATGAGCTGAGTATCTACTGTGGACAAACCTGCTTGAAGGAGCCACTTGAAATTTTCCTAAAATGGGCCTGATTTTCCAGGTGAGGCTTTGGAGGAATAGGTAGTAACAGGCACCTCTAAGGTCATGTAGGAAACACCTATAAAAGATGGGCTATGAGGACAGTAGAACCACACAGCAATGACCGTGGCACTAACCACTAAAGTTATACATGCAGCAGGTTTATGGAAAATCTAGCAGTAGATGTTTTGATGTTTTTTAGAAATATTTTTGATAATAATATCCCAATTCTATAACTTAATGTCATAAATATTCTTATTTTGCAGTAATTTCACATAATCAATGCTTTCAACATCATATAGTTCAATTCTATGTTTCCTTTAAAATATTAATAAAATGCAGGAAGCGTTTAGAATGAAATCTGCACTGTATCTGCTCGATACCTGCAGACTGGCTTTTCTAGTTGTTAACCTGCACGAGGAATGTCTCTCTATCGATTTTTAATCTTTCTTCTCAGCTCTCATTTAGCTCTTTTGTCAGAGTCCTCACAAAATATAGCTCAATTCCACTATAACCTCTTGAAACCAATGTCTGGTCCCATTACTCTCAGAATAAAAGGCGTGTCTTTCAACATACACAGTTACATTTTCATTAGCTATTTACTTGTGTTTTGAAAAATAATTGCTAACAACTGGTTTTGAAAACTGTCAGCAGAATGTATACTTCAAATTCAATTCTAGTGGTTATTTAGTTTTATATGGTCAAACTTTTCAGACTCCCCAGAATTACTGTTTGGCTTCGAAGTCTAGAGATAGGTCAACAAAGAGAGAAACTCATGCAAAAATACTACAGGCTCAGGAAATCTGACAACATCTAAATTCTGAGTCAGCTGAGGGAGGGCAGTACATTCACTGTTCACATGGTCGAAGCCCTAGAGGCAAATGGGTTCAAAGAAACGTCAAGTGCCTCCATCTGCTGTTGTAAATAATCTCCGAGAAAAGGGAACGCTAACCCTGTAGGAACCTTTTTCAAAATTATCCAAAGGAGGTAAATTAAAGCAGAAAAAGCCTTGAAAGCCTTTATTTGGGATGGTTCACCCTCAAATAAAGAACTGGGTGTGTCGCCAAAGGCCTGTGGGAACCAGGGCATTTGCACTTTTCTGAACGAAACTGGTCCTTGCCATCTCCAGTGCAAGCGCTCCTTGTGACAGACGTGACCACAAACAAATATGTCAGGCTGACCTGGGGGAGCCCAATCAGGGCTTGTTTGTTGTTTTTTCCTGCGGTAAATACCCGTAACATGAAATTTACCATCTTAGCCATTTTTTTACCATCTTTCTTGGAGTAGAATTGCTTTACAGTGGTGTGTTAGTTGCTGCTTTATAACACAGTGAATCAGCTATACGTGTCCATATGTCTCCATGTCCCCTCCCTCTGGCATCTCCCTGCCACCCTCCCCATCCCACCCTCTAGGGGGACACAACATCTTTACCATTTTAAGTGGACATTCGGTGGCATTAAGCACATCACTGTGTGACAGTCCCCACCATCTTCTCCAGAACGTTTCATCTTCCCAACCTGACACTCTGCACCCACTAAACACTGACCCCCCCTTCACCCTCCCCCAGCCCCTGGCAACACACCCTTCTACTTTCTGTTTTTATGAATCTGACAACCCTAGGGATCTCATATGAGTATTTATCCTTTGACGACGCTTGTTTTACTCAACATAATGTCGCCAAGATTCATCCTTGTTGTAGCGAGTATCAGAATTTCTTCTTTTTAGGGCTGAATGATATTCCACTATACGCCCGTGCTACATTTACTTATCCATTCACCATCTGTTGATGGGCACTCGGGTTGCTTCTGTGGTCTAGCTGTTGTGAATAACACAGCTAGAATAAGCTGGGGGTTTTAAAAGAGCTGATGTTTGGTCCATGTCTGCATACTAAGCAGTCACTGTACGGAGGAAACTGGAAACATGAAATCATGCACATACATCCCAGGAACATTTCTATTCGAGCCCACCACGTCCTTGGGGTCCCCAGAGGGAAACAGTAAAAGGAGAAGATACACTGCATGAGCCAGAGGCTGGCAAGGCTGAAGAGACAGTGACAGCAGCTTCAGGGGCAGTTGACCTCACTCAGGATCCTACAGCAGAAGTGCCTAGCCTCACACTAGCGGCTGTGCCAAGGTGCAGACACGACTTTCCGTAACCTTGCTGGATGAGCCCCCAGCGCCCTGAGGGTGCAGGGTGAGCACACATCTCTCACGTCAAGAATGAACGATCTGGATGAGACAAAAGTACGTGTGTGGATCAAGCCAGTCGTGATGGTGGGGCGTGTGCTATGGCGAGGACACACTCCCAGATAAGAAGGGCTTCCTGGAGGAAGTGCCGTTTTTAAGCTGAACTCTGAAGGATGAGTAGGCGTTGCCCAGAGGTCAAGAAAGGCAAACCTTATTTCACGCAGAAATGGGATGTTCCGAGCGTTTACCATAAAGTAGGGCAAAGTAAATTTAAGAGACCACAAGTCAAACATGGCTAAGGCAGAAAGCACAGGGTGGGGAAGGATGGCGTTGAGAGAGAAAGCAGGGAAAAGGCTCCTGCAGGGCGTTGTACGCATGCGGACGAGATCGGCCTCTGTCCTGGTGGCTGTGGGGTTGCGGGAGGGTTTTAAGCACAGAAGGGTTATAATGAGATTTAAAATTTAGAAAATACCATTCTGTCTACAGTAAAGAGAAT
Source organism: Monodon monoceros (assembly GCF_005190385.1). NCBI lineage: Eukaryota > Metazoa > Chordata > Mammalia > Artiodactyla > Monodontidae > Monodon > Monodon monoceros. Next base: position 24,833,950 of record NW_021703773.1, on the reverse strand, counting down.
TGCTTAAGGCTTGCAGAATTGTGAGCAGGACAGGGCTTATGACACTGGGGATGGAGTAGAGGTCAGTGATAATCGAGGCCAGACTGCCCATGGAGGGAAAAATGGGCATCTGGGAGCATCCACGGGGATCCAGGCACTGGTGGTCCAGTTAATGTAGAGGGGTAAAGAGGAGGGGCTTCGAGGCTTCTTTGGTTTCTGGATAGAGAAACTAGACCGCTGATGGTGCCATGCATTCAGCAAGGAATACCAAGAGGGGTCAACCAGAAGGACAGAGGTTATTAAATTTGCACTTGGGGGTTTTCCCATCCTCATGTCCTCAGTGCTCTTAGATGGGCAAAAGGTAGTGCTGGGGGTGGGTTTACTAGGATGAAATATCCTCAAATGTACTGGCAATGATCAGTCATCCACCAAGAAAATAGGGAATCCGTGTTTAAGAGGAAAGCTCTCATGTCTCAAACTACAGTTTCTTCCATCCCTGACCTTGTAGCCTGGTGCTTCAGCCCCGTTCCACCATCAGAGTTCGGTTCTGCCATCAGGAGATAGAGCAAAGGCACCATTCTAATAGCATCTAAACTCATTTAATCTGTGTTTTCTCCAAGTACATCACCCAGGGGAAAAAAAAAAAATGTATGGGTCACATGTCTTCCAAAAAGAGGTGATATTTTAAATTACAGTTTTAAGTTATTATTTCTAAAATGCTGTCATTAAAAAGTCCATACTTAAAAATTAAATATTTTTCTTTGTAGTAGATTGTTGTTGTTGTTTTTCAATGCCATTTTCAATTATTCAAAGTTTTGTTTTTAAAAATATTTCTCATTAAGTTAGGGTTATGTCCATTTTAATAAGCAAACCACAAAGGTACAGGGTTTTTTTTTTCCAGAGAGGTTTTGGGTTTTGAGGAGACTAATCATGAAATATGCATGGTAGCCGAGGTTTCAAAGCAGTGCCCAATCTGTATGCAAAATCCCAGGCTGAAAATCATAACTGTCTAAATCAGATACAAAGTAATTCAGAAAAAAAAAAAATATAGGACATTGCAACCACAGAGATCTCTTCCAGGTAGCCTTCTGGGGCCCATAAATTAGCTCTGAATATGTGCTCTTGGCTACAGCTTGGCACACTGGGTCAAAGAGTCTAAACATTCCTTTTACCAAATGTGAAAAAATACAGCCCAGTTTTTTAAGTGAGAGAAGGGAAGAAAAAGAATGTATTGCTTTGAAATGCGTTTTGGTTCAGTTATAATTCAAAACCAGCCTCAATAGTTACTCTTTTGTTAGCATAGCTTGTAGCTCAATCTTCAGATCCTCATTTTTTTGGACAAAAGTCACAAAAATGGCCATCACTTACCGCAAACACTTAACAACAATTCATGTCCCTGTGGAGGGTGTCTGCCTAGCTTTAAACTCTGCAGCAAATTACCTTCCTTTAAGTTTAATGATTGCTAAGTTTCTTAGCTTGAAAATAGAAATGTCTTCTTGATGTCAGTAAAGCTTGCACTACATTTTGGCAGCATCAATCACAGAAGTTCCTTGGGAACCCTCTGGGGCGGGCGTTCTTAACCTCAAGAAACAACAACTACATCTGGCGGGGGGGGGGGGGGGGTTCCACATCCAACCAATGGAATCCGAACTTCTATGTGATTGGCTGAGTCGCGTTTCAAACACGCCCGTTTCTGTGCTGCTGTGAGGTTGGAAAATGGCTGCTCTGGCGAGTGATTTGTTAAATTAAGATTGAAGACAGGCCACATTTTGCTGAGAAAGTTAAAGCAAATGAATAAAGTTGCCTTTATCGCTTGTTTAAATCCTTCAGATGTTTCTCTTTTCTCTTCCTTTTGAAAGAGCCTGCTGGGGACTTGACGGCCCCCTGGGCCTTGGGCTCCTGGAACCACGTACCCGCGCACGCCGAGGGCTCCGCTTACCCGCGCATCCTCTGCCGACCACCTCCAGCCCATCAGTCTGCTCGTATGCCTGCACCCTCGCCCCTTCCCTTCCCAGACGCGGCTGTTCCCACCTCACTCTCAGGTCAGATCCAGCCCTGCCACCCGCTCCAGGCCCTCTGCCCCTCCCTGAGGGCCACGTCCTCCCTGCGCTGACTCTCGGGCAGTGTGTGCTCACCTTACGTTGGCCGAATGCATGGCTCATCTTGCAAGTGAATTGTAAACTCTGCGAGAATAACCATGTCCTCTGAAGTCCTAGCAAGACTGTGTCCTTTCTACTCATTTAACTGGTCAAGGGGCATCTGATCAATAAAGAGACGATGAGAAGGTTATTCACAGCAGACCCTGATTAAGTCCCACATCACTGCAAGTGCTGACTTGCTTCCCGACTAATTTCTAAGCTCCCTGAAAGCACGGAATGCAGTTTGCTCTCTGGCGCGGTCCTTTACACTAATTGCTTAATAAATACATTTGGACTTAACAGAAACAAATCCTCTTCCCCACGTCTGAGTTCTTTAATTTATCTTCTAACGGAGCAAATGCTTTCATTCCTCTGTGAGTAAAGGCAGGTTGCACAGACCCACAGAGAGCATGCTTCCCCTTTCTGTGCCCTCAGGTCCTGGGAATTGTGTTAAGTGACCCTCCTTTATCAGGGGTTAGCGCCTCCCAAATCCCACTGGGAATCAGATTTCTCTTTAGAGATTGTTAAAAAAGGCACAGATCCTAGGCCCCATGGCAGCCTGAATCACAGTCTCCGTGTTGCCACCCTAAATGAGCATTTATTAAGATCCAGGCTTTGGGATCATCCCTGAAGATAGAAAATTGGGCAATTATGGGTGGTCCTTCTTCTGAAGAGCTTAGAGGTAAATGGGGAACGAGGTGTTTTCACACAAATAAACAGGTCAGTACAATTCCCTGTGTTTCGTGAGGGGCACCCAACCCAGCTTGGGGAGATGGGGAAGCTGATGGTCTTGGAAGGCTCCCTGGAGGAGGTGAGGTCTAAGTTGAACCCAGCCTAGCCAGGGAACATCAAAGAGGAAAGACTGGGGAAGAAAGGTGAAATATTCGCAGGTGCAGCAGTAAAGGAGAGCGTGGAAGGTCCTGAGAAAAGAAAAATAAAAACAATTTAGGATGAACAGAGCACAGATTACCAGGAGTGCCTGGGAGAGTGGAAGCTGAACAGGGAAGTAGATGTGGGTCCAAGGGGCCAGGTGTACCGTGCCCTATGATTTGGGTTTTACGCTGATAACAGTATGAACCTATACCAGGCTTCCAAGCCCAGAAGGGATGTGCTGGGATTCGAATTTTAGGAATATTGCTCTGGCTACCTAAGGGAGAGAAGGTTAAAATCTCCGTGCCTATGTGTAGGCAGAGAAATCTCTTAGGAAAAATTCCAAGTGCTTAATGCAAGAGCTGATGGTGTCTTAGAAGGGCTTTTCGGCACAGAGGTCCGGTCAAGCACCAAGAGGGGATGGAGTTGCCCTGTGACGGTGAACGTCGTGATGGAGGGATGAGGACCTCGGGGAGGGCTGGTAGGGGCACAGCTGCTTTCAAAACGGGTAGAGGGGAAAAGCCCCGCGAGGGGACCTGAGAAGGTGACCCCAAAAAGGCAGATGGGAAATGAGCTGAAATCAGTGTCCCAGGACCGCAAATGGGCATTTGAACTATGCCATTAACATGGGTATAAACAATCAACAAATCCGGGCACATAGCTTCATTTTCTTTCAGTCACACGTGTTTACCATCATAAATAGAGTTTTGAAAATGTGATTTTCAGTTTTCAAAGAGGGAAGTTAATCTCCATTAGCGGTGGCGGACTGAGCGCCCCCTTCGCCCTTGTGTAGGCAGTGCTGGTGTTTGCACATGCTGAGGGCCTGTTCCCTGCCTTCAGGGAAACTTCACTGTGTGGCTGGGAGCTTGCAGGGTCCCCAGACTCAAAAGAACACATTCGACAAAGAGGAGGTGACGTATTCTCAAAAGTCAGCTCCGCGACTGTGTAGCTTAAATGAGGTGGAGTCGTACAGCTGGGAAGTGCCCGTGGGGAGGCCGAGGGGAGAAGCTGAGACTGCGTCCATCCGTGGTGAGCAGCCGGCACCACGTGGAGCGAGGGCTCATGCCTGTGCCTGACGGCTGCATGGAGGAAGCAGCGCAGTGGCGCCGACCCTCTAAATTACAGGTGGGCACCAGAATGGACCAGAAACATAACCCTCTCCCGTGAGAAAACGTGGGCATAGGTTCTTCCTTGACGCTTGTTATTAACTTTGTACAAAGGTAAACTGAGGCACGGTGAACTTTGAAAAGTCTGAGCAGACAAGGATTCACCGAAACGAGCACAGACGGGGCGCTGGTGGTGCAGGGACGGCTGGGCAGAAGTTTGTGGAGCGAAAACACAGAAGCAAAGCAAGGGGATTGTGGAAGTTTCCCAATGGCTCTAGACTAAGCCAGTGGTTCTCTGGGAAAGTCCAGCCAGCTTCTCTGCCTGGTGAACCCAGGAAAGAGCCCGAGGGCCATTCAGCAGGTGGTTTATTGACAGGTCGCATCCGAAAGACACCACGCGTTAGTGAGGCCAAGAAACCCGGACTCTGGCAGCCTGGGGAGAGATGTGGGTCCTCCAAGTCACAGCAATAAAATTCCAGCTGAAAAGTCAGTGAAAAATAACAGCGATGTTCCCAACAAACACGGGAACAAAAGGAGGGGAGAAATCTGGCATCCCCCGACACACGGATCAAGTGTTTGTAAGAGACGCCTGGTTTTTTTTCAGCATCGTTACAGATGAGGTGATCTGGGAAGCAGGGACAGGGAGGTGAGAATTGATCACGGCCACAGAGCCTGAAGTTAGGCCGCGCTGGACCAGGCGGCGTGGGTCTGGGGACCAGACCGCAAGCCTGTCGACAAGTCAGCACGAGAGCCAGTGGCTCAGGGTGAACAGGCCGACCTGGAAACACAAACACTGCCTGAGCCCATTCATCCATCGGCGATTTGAATGCAGTTACAGGAGCTCTCGTCAACGTAGTACCAGCAACAAACCGGAGGAAACGAGAGGCCACCTCCAAAGGGCAGGAAGAAACAGACATCGCTTCTGCCTGAAGCAGCGGGCGCCCAGGACGGGAGGGGCCCAAACGCTGACTCTCCTGATTACGTCACCGGGCTTGTTCGCTTTCACTGGGTGGTCTTTTAAGATGCACAGATGGCGAGGGGACCACACGGGGCAGAGGGCATGCTGGCGCCACCCTACTGTCCCTCCTCCACGGCCCTTACTCCCATGAGGGGCGCCTGTCTGACGACCAGGCAACTGCCTTTTCAGATTTTAAAGTTCAGGGGTGGAAGATACGTCCATCGGGTGTGATAAATAAAGGCAGAATTGGCCTCCTCCTTCGCTGTGATAAACTTTTGCACGGTATGAAATGATGAAGTGTTTGCCAGCATGTATTTGCTGGAGAAAAGAACCCTTCTCATCTACTCCGAAGCACCCTGGCTAATGTCTCCCCATCCTGGAACGACGTCAGAAAGGAAGCTTCAGGTAGGCGCTAGTGATCTTCAGCATCTCCCTGCAGCCCCTGGCGACTCTCATCGGACAAAGGAGACGCAGAGCTGGTGACAGCAGGTGAACGAAGGAACAAGGACACTTGGAGGAGTCGCCAGGGAGCTGCCTGCGGTCCTAGATCCGCGTTGAAGCCGAGGCTCCGAAGACGGATTGGCCGCTCTGCTGTTTCTGCTGTTGGGAAGGCCGCTGTGTGTCCTCGAGTTCTGGGTCTCGGCCCAGCTTAAAGCCAGGGGTCCACACTCCACGGAGCCTTCCCACTCCACCCAGTGGCTGAGAGGCGCACAAGGCTGCATAGGTTTGAGTGCCTGGTCTGTCCTGTGGCACCGTGGGTGAGAATGTGCACTTTGCTTTTCAAGGTGATTCCCGTTCAAGCCCGGTCTCCATCGCGTGAGAAATACATAGTGGATGTGCAGGTCGGACTCAGTCTCCTGTTCTGATGTTTCCACAGGTGGGCCGAGGCGGGTGCTGGTCCCATGAGACGTCCCTTTCCTGGGGGAGAGGGAGAGACGGACAGACAGAGGCAGAGAGACAAAGAAGGACAGAGAGAAGGAGGGAGAGAGAGGGAATAGACAGAGACAGAGAGAGACAGAGAGACAGTGAGTGGGGGGGAGGCAGCAGGAGGGGCAGGAAGGAGGGAGCCTGTAGCTGTGAAACCTCTGGGCCGTGGAAACCTTGCTAAACGTTGCATGTGAGCACAGGAGCAATTCCGCCGGGAAGGAAACTAGACGAGATCACCCCCAAAATATGCTTCTTTGACATAAATGTATTTTGAGCTAAAGGCACTTAAAGAGCAGATGCAAGAAAAATGCTCAGCCCTCCCTTTTTCTTCCTGGAAGCAGAGATAAGCCCATAGGCAGGCTGTCTGCCCTCCTCCAGAAGGAAGGGCACGTTCCCGGCGTCCAGGACAGGAGTTGAGATGGCGAGGACCCAGGGCACTGACCCTGTTGAAAGAGCCCACCTTCCTCTGCCCCCAGCCCCGCAGCCTCTCCCTGATGCCTCTCCTCGTCACCGCGACATAAAGCCCCAAACTGCTGCCAATTAGGGCTGCAGCTGTCAGCTTCTCCTGTGAAACCAAGTCAGGCTTCCGTGTGTCGTGAGATTCGGCAGATCTCTTGACGGGCTCAGCTCACGCGTGGTCACCCCACCTTGCTTTCCTTGTCTTTCTGACCATGATGCTGTTTAAAGAAGCTGTTTCCCCCTTGGCTGCTCTCTTCCACTCACCCTGGAGTCCAGATTCTTCGTGCTCCGTGAATGAGCAGTCTTCTCGGCGTTGGTCTGATGGCATCTTACACGCCTTCTCTTTCCGCGAAGCAAGTTCCGCCTGCTCTGCCCCGGGACGGAGGCCCGAGCACCTCACCATTCAGCCAGGCTGATGCCACCGTGGACCTCAGTTCTTTCAAAAATTAATTGCCTGTAGATGAAATTTTCCAGCCATGCTGGAAAGAAATGCCTAGGGTTTGTGAAAAGCCAGCTGAGAACTCACTGCCTCAGAGAGCTGATGGAGGGGCCAGGTGTGGGAGGTTTTAGTGAACCTTATCTGGGCCCAAGGGCAGCGTGACCTCTGGTGAATTTTCCAGCTTCCCTAGGCCTCCAGAAAGGATAGCTCAGGTGATATACATGAAACTGAGTATCAGGCAGCTCATAATTATTAAAAAGAGATTGCACCTGTTTATTTTTACTTTGTTGTCCACTCTCTGGCTAATGGCAAATACCTAGAGGTCCACATTAATATGTAGGATCACCTGGATAAACCTAACGGGTTAATACATTTTCACATTCGACGATTTTCCTCCTGGAGTGGGAGTTGGGGGCAGGGGGATGCTAAGATCCTAAACGCAAACAGCTATTGTCATAATTTACAACTGACATTTTATCTGTATTAGAAGTTTTTACCCACAGTTTGGGGAAACTTTAGGAAAAAATTAAAGGGAATGAATTACGAAGGGCAGCTAACTAATACCAAGGATAATGGCTATCTTTGTGGAAATTAAGTGCCATGCACACCCGTAGTGCTTATTTATGTCCTGAAAACTATGCACAGAAAGTGTCCTCGGCTGTGAAGGCCCACGTGCAGCCGTACTCCCAGGCTGCTGACCCCGGAACCCCGGGCATATCTGTCTTCACCGCGCTGACATTCATACCGGGGCCTTGGAGTTCTTGAAACACTTTCACTGAGATTACAAACTCAATTATCTTGTGATTTTCATCAAAAATAACCTATTTGGTTAACAAGGGAGAAATTGATTTCACAACAGAATTGGTCAGGACCATTTGAAAACCCAGCACAGTGAGGGAACTGTAGGGAAACATTACCCTGCTGGCACTGGGCCCAGGACGGGCTTAATAAACATTATTTGATGCAGGTGCTGATAAGAGAAAACTTCATAAGGCATAGAATACGATATCAAGCCAGCGCCATGGTCTGACTTCCTGATGGATCTCCATTATCTTTTGTTTTCCTGGAAACTTTGAACTGAGCTGAGGGGTTTGGGGCAGGAACAGTAGTAACAGATCCGGAGACGGAGGCTGTCACGTGGTATGCTGCAGAATTTGGCAAAAAAAAGGTCATAAACGTGTGTTTTATTACTGAGCTTGTGTTTGGAATCCCCTGCAACCCTGGGAGCCCCGACAGACAATGCTCTGCCACAGACAGTCCCTGAGGACAGCTCCCGGCCACGTGGAGCCCAGACCGTCCACACTGCAAGCGATGCAGCTGGATGAGGCACAGCCCGTTAATCCAGGCGAGTTCTGTGCAGGAAGCCTGGCTTCCTGATGGACATTCGCAAATACAAAGGCCTGAGGTACGATCACGCCCCTTGAAAACGTTGCCGCAATAGAGTACAAATTCAAGTCACTTGTTTAATTATGAAGCGCTTTTCCTGTGAAGATCTATCTGAGAGAGAGAGAGAGAGAGAGAGAGAAAGTGTGTGTGTGTGTGTGTGTGTGTGTGTCTCTGTGTGTGTGCGTGTGTGTGTGTGGTGTGTGAATCCATTGAAACCCCCCGCTTTGTATCCCATGGTCACTGATAACCATGCACGGCCACCCTGCTCTGTCCTTGTAGAAACAGCAGCCATCACCGGGGGACACACGCAGACCATCAGGGAGGCAGGAGGGGATTTGCCAACAGGAGGGGCTGCAGGCCCAGAAAGGTCAGGTCCAGGGTCACACAGCCAGTTCCAGACAGGCGTGCGGTTTCTTCCTGCTGTTTCACCTGGAACGTTTAGAAACACCAATTATTTGCCAACAGTAATACTGAAAGCAGAAAAATATTTTAAGGCAACAGGTAAATATTTTATCGTGGAGTCTGGGGGTCAGACAGGCCTGGTTTGAGTATTAGGAGAGGCTGATCCGTGGCCGTGGATCGTGGTGGTGCTAGTATCGTTATGAGCCCAGAACAGGGGCAGCGAGGCCTGGGGTAATGCCTGCAAAAGTACTCACCAAAGAAACCGGCCTGCCCTTCATGCAAGGTTTCCAGTTCTAGGAACCATCCCAAGAAAGCCTCATGGCAAATTTCAACAGGGGGTACCCACATCACTGCATTGCTTCTAACAGCAGAAAAACAAAACCAAATACTAGGTTGTTTTAAAAATAAACAAAACTCTCCTGGAGCACCATGAAGATTCTCAAGACAAAACGCTGTTTGGCAGATAAAAGAAGGATCACGTGGTCGTAAAGCTGTGGGTGAAGCAGGCCCCTCGTTGCGTGCAGCTGTGACCTGGGATCCTTCAGGGAACCCGGGAAGCTCAGCCCCTGGGCTTCGGCCTTAAGTTTGGCCTCCTGTGTAGGCCGTGCATGCACATCACAGAGAATTCGGACTCATTTCTCAGGTCGCGTCCAGGCCGCCTGGATTACTGCAACGACACAAAACCCATCTCCTCTGTTCTCCCTGACAGAGCATTCCTTCGGTGAAGCCAGCCAGGAGCAGGTGTTACAATCGCAAAGCGGCAAGAGCAGGTCTCCGGCCGCCAGTGTTCATCGCGGGAGTCACGGACGGGCCAGTCCGGCTGCAGCAGGCCAGCTAGCTCAGTGTGAGAAATGTGCAGAAGCATTCTGCTAGGCATAAGAGGATCTGTGTCCCACCATCTGTCTGTCTGTCTATCATCTCTCTCCACATCTAGATCGACTCATAGAAGAATAGGCAGATTTTAAGTCCTAGAAATAGTATCTCTCTTCTTTTGGTGCGTAAGTGAAGGGTGATTTTAGAAAAATGAATCACAGTATTTTGTTTTGTATCCCTAGTTTGATTGTAATTTTTTTATCCAGTCTGTTGAGTTTCAAAAGGGACAGAAGTATCATGACTGATGAAAACCAGAGGAGCTACATTATTTCACAAGGAAAATACAGTAGCGGAGGTTTTACCCAAAGCAACTTTTAAAAAATGATTGCTCATCTATAGTTTTCTTTATAATCAAAAAAAGCGAGTGTTTAATCACGTCCTTTCCTTCAGTGGATAAACTGGCATTCACATGTGCTTACAGAATGTGGACATAGAATGTTCAGGATGACTAGGCTTGGAAAGCAGACTTTTATTCTTCTGATTAATTGCACTCGACAGACGAGATTTATTTTAGGATGGCACAGAGACCCTGGCCGACGTGAGAAAAAACGCACAGGCTCTAAGGGTGGTGTAGAGCAGTAAACCCCGCGGGCATGGCGATGGGCGTCACACGAGCACTGGGGACACACCTGGTAACAAATGGTCCCTCATCCACCAGCACAGAGTCTCGGGGCAGAGGCTCTCAGACTTCCAGACGGGGACATGAGAGCTCAGCCTGCACCTCTGACTCAGAGCTGCCCCTCTTGCCAAAAAACCCTGCTTGTCCCAAAGGGATTCCCTTCTGCGCCATCCTCGAAACTTCAGTCTCCTCCAGACGCCCTGCCAGCATGGTCACAGCAGCACCTGTACACTCAGCATGCGCCTTGTGGGTGACGTACACATGGGAGGGGACCCAGAGACAGGCTGAGTGCTTCCTTGGGCAGCGTCTCCTCCCTGCGCCAGGTCCCCTAACCACAGAGGTGGGCTTGTCTGTGAGGCCCGCAGCATCCCCTGGGAATCTACACTGCAGGGGAGAAGCCAACCCCAGGAGGGCCTGCACCGCACACCTGGACAGCTGCGCGGGGCAGCTCCTCCCAGACGCTGGGCCTGTCCAGGGCCCGTCATCCCTCACCCCCTTCCTTCCTCAGGCCACTCCCGGCCCCCGGTCCCCCTTTCTCTCTCCTCGTGCTCAGGCGTCCCCCACAGAATAGTTTGGGGCTGTTCAAGGCAGGCTGTGCCCCCAGAATATCGCAGCCTTGGCCCTGACGGAGGACAGAAAAAGGTGGAGGAGAGACAGGCTCCCGGAACCAAAGGAACAGACACCAGAGAGGATACGGCTGCACTGCCTACGACATACCAAGTAAACGTGGGTCTAAAGACACGCGCGACAGCCCAAGGAAACCTCATGGGAAGCTTGGGATGTGATTCGGGTCTTCAAGATGAACCAAGATGCAGCTGGATTGGGAAGGGGCGAGAGGTCCCCGGGGGCAAGGACAGAGGGGTGGGAATGAGCATGGGGTCTGAGGGGCTGCCTTGTCAAGCTGAGAGGATGCTCAGAGGATGGTCCATGGCGAGCCCTGGGCACGTGTGGACAGCGCCCTGCCACACCCGTTCCTCAGGAGACCAGGCCCCCAGGGGACAGTGCAGGCTCACGGGTGCAACGTCTGCCTGTACCTCCTCGGAATCTCATTTTAACTCAATTGACAAGAGTGAGGTTCTTTCCTGGGGAGGGAGGGACTCTGGGGTGTGTCCAGGAGTGAGCCAGAAGAGAAGCCACGCTACCCTGTTAGGGCTCAGAAATAAACAGCGGGATTTGGAAAATCAGGGCAGAGAGGAAGGAAGAGGGGTAGTGAGACAGGGAGCCGGTGTCACCGCCGAAGCCACGGACTCTCCCATCACACAGTCTGCAGAAGACACTTTGAGTCTCACCCTCACCTTCTCCCCATGGCAGCCCTGCCGAGCTGTCCGGAGACGATCGCTCCGTCTGCCCTGGTCTGAGTTCTGCGAGGTTGGCTGTGGCCGCAGACACACCTTCCATCCCTGGGCCTCTGTCCTTGCTGCTTCTCACTCACCTTTCATGACCCAGATGAGCACACAGACCTTGCTGGCCGCCTGGCCCCTCTCCCTGCTGAGCCCGCCTTCCCTCCACCTCTCGGGGGCCCTCAGTCTCCCTGCTTCCTAGCCCCTCGGGCATGCCCGTCCTTTACAGGCTCAGTGTGTCATGACCATGGGTCTGTCACACGTGAAGCTCACGAGTTGGCTCGTAGAGGTTAATCCCGTGCACAGTCCCCCTGGGGCCCCTGTGCTCCCTCCCTGACAGCACAATTCAGATCTCGCTCTGCTTGCCCAGTACAGATCTCTGGGCGTGAACAAGGCTACCGTGGCCCCGGTCCTACGCTAAAAATATCAAAGTCCTCCAAGAAGCCCTATTTGAGAGAATTCCAAGTTTTCTCATCACTTGTGCTGTCTTCCCATGTAGGTGGTCCTTTGAGAGAATTCCAAGTTTTCTCATCACTTGTGCTGTCTTCCCGTGTAGGTGGTCCAGTTTCCCAGGGTCACGGGAACAGACTGGTGACAGAGGCCTTGTGTGCTGCGTGCAGGTCTGTGGCGTCAGCCCAAGATTAACTCAGTACAGTCAGCTCCTCGTTCTGCCCAGAGCTTCACTGCGCTATCTCCTGGTAGATCCTGTAGCACTTCTTGCATATTGAAAACCAGTTATGAAGAAAATCAGTCAGGATTTAAATTTGAGAGGGAAGAAATGGCATCCTTGATGCTAAGAAATGAGTCTTGACAATGTTTCAACCCTCAGCTCTCTTTTCGGAGTCCTCTGTCCTCGGCAGAGGACATGATCTTCATCATCTCAGCAGGTACATCTAGTGAATTCCAGCAAATATTGTGCACCTCACAGGATGCCAACTGTAGGACAGATCTATTTGGGAAATCACTTAGAGCTCCTTAGAGACACAGGAAGATGTTAAGGCGTGAGTTAATCGATACTGAAACCCTCCAGTCTTCACTAAGCAATATTAATCCCAAGTAAAAGAGGAAAATCATAAAAGATGTTTCCGTTGAATTGCACAGAAATAAAATTATGAGGAAGTTTCATGAGAAAACAAAAAAATGTTACACTTTGTTATTAATATATAAGAGTAACTTTGTTCTTAATATAAAAGAAATTAAAAACATGAGAATTAACAAGATACTAGGAGTAATTGTTTAAGAACTGTAATAGTTAAAGGACAACATTGTAAACCAATTACACTCCAATAAAAAATACAATTAAAAAAAAGAATTGTAATGGTTGTAAGTAAGATACTGGCTTATAAAAAGAAGAAAAATGCCTCACAAATATAATATTTAAAATGTGAAAGCATTTTAACACTTAAAAACACTGTCAACAGAAAGAAGATATTTTCATAGAGATATAAGTAATATCGATAATAAGGTTTAAAAGCTGAAGCAGAGGGCTTTCCTGGTGGCGCAGTGGCTGAGAGTCCACCTGCCGATGCAGGGGACATGGGTTCGTGCCCTGGTCCGGGAAGATCCCACATGCCGTGGAGCGGCTGGGCCCGTAAGCCACAACTACTGAGCCCGTGGGCCACAACTACTGAAGCCCGCGCACCTAGAGCCTGTGCTCCGCAACAAGAGAAGCCACCACAATAAGAAGCCCGTGCACCGCAACGATGAGTAGCCCCTGCTCGCCACAACTAGAGAAAGCCCGCGCGCAGCAACAAAGACCCAACACAGCCAAAAGTAAATAAATTATTTTAAAAAGTTAAAGCAGAGTGGAAATTCCACTAAGAAATGACAGGGTGTGGAATTAGCCCTAGGACACCAGGGTTGTGTGTATGGTCCCATCTAAACGCATGGGACGGCACTGCCACATGTGAGCTGGTGGCCCCTGGCCCACCTTCCTCTCTGTCACAGCCCAGCAGCCAGCAGCCCTGAGTCCCTGGGCACCTGCAGAGAAAGTGAGCCCAGTTGCACTGCCATCCTGCGGCATCCACCCCGTTTCTGAAGGAGTCTCTCAGACAGTCTGGACCTGGGCAGAGGCCAGCCGTTCCCCTGGGTGCCGGAGGTCAGCTGCTCTGTCCTCTGCCCTCTTCTGCAGAAGGAGAGGCTCAGGCAGCCGGTGGGCAGAGGGAACTATCCCTGCCCAGCGCCAGTGCCCAAGGGACCCATTTGCCCGGGTTCCTTCAGGAGCCCCCGCCGCCTACAGCTCCAATTCAATGCCTCTGGCTTCCTGGCACCAGGGCTCCACAGTCGGCCATGAGGCCCTCACACAGCACAGCTTACCGTTCTGGAACAGATCACAGCTGCCCTGCATTTTCTTTCCTCCCCCTCCCATGAGCCCGGATGCAGGGCTGCACCCACGGGGCAGCAAAACCCCCGGCATATCACACACTCCTATTTGTGACCTGACCACAAAATGGCCCACTTCTCTGAGCAGCCCAGAGATAATTCTTAAAATATACTTGACCTTGCAGATTCCTGCTGGAGATGGAAAGTGCAAGAACTAAGTCTCCATGCCTTAGGAGACTTAGGAGGGGCTTGGAAATAGCTGAGAAGGAAAACCACAGAGAGACTAAGAAGATGTGAGTATCTCTGGTAGCAGAGTCCAAGGTTTCACCTTTGGGAAAAAACAACGTCCGATTTTTCATTCCGAGAAAGGGCAACCGGGGTGAAAATTAGAATTTTCGAAGTCCAGAGCAAAAACACACATAATCGAGGGCTTGATTTTTAGAGATTTCTTCCTCATGTTTAATTAAACTCTCCATAGCTTGATAGGAAATTTCCAATTAAGTCCTCATAATATGCAAGGGCAGTTGACTTGGCCGACTCCGAGGTCAGTGGTGGGTCGGAGGCCACAGTGGCTGGGAGGGGAGCAGTCCCACAGGCATCCCCTCCTCGCCCCCTCCTGGGCCCTACTTTCTGGCCCTGCTCCGTGTCCCACACTGAAAGGGGTTGGTGGCCACGGGCAGGGCGCCAGGCTGAAGCCAGGCCCTTATTCCTGGAGGAGCTGGTGCTTTCTAGCAGAGACTCCAGTAGGTCCCTTCTTCTGCCCTCTGTTCCTCGGTCTCCCCATCTGCGAAACGGGTATAACAAGGCTTCTCTGCTCACCTGTAGGTTTTATTTTTTTAAATCAATTGAGGCAAAGTAGGAAAAAGGGCTTTCAAATCTCTACAAATTTAAGCCAATCCAAGATACGAATCAAGTAAGAAATCCCTGATTGTGTTCTTGTATCCCAGCTGCAAAAGATGAGACAGAAGACGATGCAGCCACTACATTTTCCTTCTATCTGGGGCTCTTTCAGAGCGTGATACGAGGCTTGATACTCAGGTCGTGTCTGCAGGGGCTTCTGGGCTGGCAATCTGGACTAAAGTGAGACTCCTTCAGAACTCTTATCAAAAGATTGGTTTTTGTTGTTGTTGTTTTACTAAAAGAAAGAACTAGAATATTTAATGCTTGTGAAAAAGAAAGATGAAACTGACAGCTCCGAGCTTTGTCTCCATGGGCGAGACGTAGGACTGGGGTACCGTCATCTGAGATAAACTTCTAGTGTGTTCTGAGGTGTTCATCTGGAACTTCAGGAGCAAGCCCATGGGGTGAACCCAGGATGGAATCATCACCCAAGGGGTAGGAGAGGACAGGGCGACCACAACCCCTGATGCTTCAGGCCACACACCAGGGCAGGACGGGGATGGGTGCCTGCCTGTATCCACTGGACGGGCTGGGGGACGCCCAGACGGCTGGGAAAGCAGCGTTTCCCAGGGAGTCTGTGAGGGAGTCTTTGGAAGAGACCAGCTTGCATCAGTACCTGGTAAGGTTCCTTCCCAGGGAGATTACTCAGCAGAGAAACGGAAGAGTGTTGGCGTTTCTCACTCACACACGCAGTGATCCGGGACTCACGCAAGGACTTTTGGAGAAAGCCTGTTTTCTGAAAACACTTTGTTGACACCTTCTATAGAATTAGAATTCAAGGCAGTGCCCGCGTCAAAATGTTCGAGAGCCGGGCTTCCCTGGTGGCGCAGTGGTTGAGAGTCCGCCTGCCGATGCAGGGGACGCGGGTTCGTGCCCCGGTCCGGGAAGATCCCACATGCCGCGGAGCGGCTGGGCCCGTGAGCCATGGCCGCTGAGCCTGCGCGTCCGGAGCCTGTGCTCCGCAACGGGAGAGGCCACAGCAGTGAGAGGCCCGCGTACAGCAAAAAAAAAAAAAAAATGTTCAGAGCCTGAGCGAGGGGCTTGGAACTGAACGTTAAGACACTAGTGAAGCCTTTTACAAAATGCTACATTTTCAGAAAACCTGATGGCAGAAAACAATAGTTTGTGGGAAATTAGGGGCATTCATGAGTCTGCGTTATTAAGATTCAGAAAAGGCAGATTCTGTGAAGAAGTTTTAGGAGCGCCTTTGTCAATGTATCATTATACGCATACACACCTATATGTGCCAAGAGCTACATGGGTTACAAACCTGTATCCAATTATGCCTTAAATATCTCTTCAGAACGTACAGATTAAAATTTTGAGTGATAAGGAAGTGTCGGGTCATAATTTCATTAGCAGCATTTTTTCTTGGTGGTCCATGAAGCAGTGGTGCGTCTCCCAGTTAATAGCATTTAGATTTAATGAAAAGAAGTGTGGCTTCTGGAGTAGAATCATTCCCACATTGAGAAAGTGTTATAATCTTATTAATCGTAGCCTAAATTACCTCTGAGGAATTTTAAGGAGGTTTCAGACTGTTTTTTCATTTCAATTAAAAAAATTGTGTCTATCTTTCATTTTCAAAGACTTGCTGGTCAAAATTAAATTTGCGTGTGGACAGATTCAGGGAATGCATATTTTAAATGTCTTAAAGACAGTACATCTTTAAATGTACTTTTTCAATGTATCCCACAAATGTATAACATAAAGCTAAGAAGACAGTTTATGCTCGATTAGTGTTTGGTGAATGACTGAATCAGGAATTCATTACAGGTTTTGAATTAAATATTTAGTTACTAAATAATAAATCTGGCAAATTCAGTATAGGTAACAAAACCAAAATTTTCTTTTGTCTGTTTTTTAAAAGTGCATTTGCATATGTAATGTTACATTTCTCTCAGTGGAAGGGGTTTTTTTCTTCCCACATAACCTTAGGTGGTCCGTGAGGCAGGTCATTCAACGCGCCCATCAGAAGGGGGCGTCACAGAGCATCGTGTGGCCATGGTCGGTGGGGGGCGGGGGGGTGGGGCGGATGCTTCGTCAGACATTTTGGTGAATCCAAAGTTTTACCCAAGTCGAAACATCCTCAGGGCCAAATCCAAGAGATGAAACAAACAGCCACAACAATAAAACATGAGACAGTGATGACTACACGGCCAGTCTCTAGAGGGACAGACGCTTGTGACCTGGGCACCACCCTTTCCCCAGGCATCAGGATGAACCCGAGGGCCGGCTGCCCACCTCCTCCCACCCCCGCTCTCCCCACCCTCATCAGACGGTCCCTTGGAGGGTGTTTCGTGGCAGGAAAAAGAACTTGAAGTCTTAATTCATTTTAAGCTGAATGCAAAAGCCCTGACCTTCCATGATTGGGCCACAAGGCCTGAACCGCACTGTATCTGATGAGATCTCCTCAATGTGCCATTTGGGGTAAGTGAAGCACTAATTGGGGATGGAAATTGTGATATTTTCAAAAATAAATGAATACTTGCTGGGTGGGTTTATTTTAGTCTCTGAAAAAATAAAGCCTAAACAAATCCCACTTCAGGCACAGTATACAAAACCCTTAAAATGATTGAACCCGCCCACTTTTAAAGTCAGTGCTTTAGGTCGGTGCTTATTCAAACAGCGTAGAAATCAGCCTTTCTGCTGGATTAATATGGAGCGTGTGTCTCCTACTTAACTCTGATAAAGTCCTCGTCATATCAGGATGATTTGTGGAGATAAGTTTTAAATGCTCTTTTAGGTATTAGAAGTGTTGACTTGGAATTTATGATAAGACAGAAATCAGCTTATAAAAAATATATGAGAACTGTCATATCCAGGAATTAAATGAATCCACTGATAAATAAAAAGTTATTGACATCCACCTGCTAGAAAGGAGTCACTCAGACCCTTTCTTATCGACACAGATAACAGACAGGCACCAATAAGAACATTTTTTGTAGCCAAAATACTAGGCTTTGGGGAAAAGGGAAACCTCTTTTAGACCTCGTATGTTAAGAAGGTTGCTAAAGTTCTCTGCCCTATTTCTTTAAGCACCTGAGTTATGCTTTAAGGTTATAAGTATTTTAGCTCCTTCTTCAGGTTGTTCTGCATGTGGCATAATTCTTGAGAACTACTGTTTAGTAATGCTTCACATAAAATTTCAATGCTTGCGTCCGGCTCTAAACAAAACTGAATGGGGACAATTTCTCCCTGGCATCAGGACTCTATCCTTTCTTTGACAGAGTTTCCCGTCCTAAACAGCTCACACCAAGACCCCTTGTCCCCTCCTGCACACCAGGATCTTACCTGGCCTGACTTTGCACCCTGCCAGGTTAGCCCGCGATTGTGACTGGATTTCTAACTAACACACACATGTGTTTCTCCTCCCAAGACGTGCATGTATGTCTTCTCACGGGCCTTCTGAACCATCTGTCATAGGGACTCCAGATTCTGCACAAATCTTCAAGTCAAACTACATAAGGTTCTGCCTACCCTAAACTTATTAAAAATGATTGAGAACTCTATTCAATTCTAATTTGCTCTGGTGTCAGGCCTCTGGAATTTCATTTACTCTCAAAAAGCAGACAAACAAACAAACAGAAACCAACTACATTTCTAAGATCAGACAACCTCTTCCTGGAGCTGCAAGCCAATGCATGTGAATGACAACTTTCTTTTGCCCTTGCAAATTGATCCATCAGAAATAGTTAGCATTTCAATCAATAACAAGCTCATGCAGTGGAACAAAGAACAACAATGTATATCACTTGTCAAACACCGGCCGGTATAATCAGGTTCGAATGTAAAATTGTATAGCCGTTGTGTAAAAGAGCATGGAGCTTCCTCAAAAAATTCCAAATAGAATTACCATATGACCCAGCAATTTCACTTCTAGGTATTTATCTGAAAAGCAGGATCTGCAGGAGATATTTGTACCCCCGTGTTCACAGTAGCTCTGCTTACAAAGCCAAGAGATGGCAACACAAATGCCCAGTGACAGACCAACGGATCCAGAAAATGTGTCTGTCCATACAGCGGAATATCATGAAGCCTTAAAAAAGAGGGAAATCTTGTCACATGGTACAACATGGACGAACCTAGGGGACATTGCTAAGTGAAATTTGTCGCTAAAGGGCAAATCCTGTAGGATTCCACTTTTGTGAGGTCCCTGGGGTAGATAAAGTCATAGAGACAGAAAAGTAGAACGGTGGGTTCCAGGGGCTGGTGGAGGGGATTAAAGAGAATTGGCATTTAGTGGGGATAGAGTGTCAGTCTTGCAAGATGGAGAAGTTTTAGATGTCTGTTTCACAACAATGGGAATGTACTTAATTAACCCTACTAAATTGTACACCAAAGATGGTTACATTGGTAAGTTCAATGTTATGTGTTTTTCACCACAGTTTAAAAAAATGTGCTCTTGTAATCTCATCCACAAGAGTGAGCAATTAAAATTTAGAGATTAATGTAGGTATTTGGGGTCTGTTGGATTTAAGGTTTAAAAGTTGGAAGTTTGGAAGAGCTAGCAGTTTATCAGAGCCTCGTTTTTAAATAAGCCACATAAGCCGTCATTCTTTATGGGACCTTTTTTTCATTCCCCTTAAGTGTGGCCTTGAAATCTGGTGTGTGGGAGAATATATGAATATTGAATCAAAGATGCATTGCTGGCATATTTTATGAAGATTCCCTACAATCTAACTATAAAGCACCCCAGGAAGGAAAAATAAAAAAGATAACGTTTATTCTGCTTGACACAAAATGCTGTAGCAAGGCTTCCAATCAAAACAGACATTGTTAGAAAAAGTGATCATTTCAGTCCAACATTCCCTCCTGCTGTCAGAATTTTGACAAAGATGTTGCTTTAGAAGGTGAGATACTGGTGCACTTTCCAGACTGATCAGCTGAGCCATCCACAAGTTACAGTGACAGAGGATGAAATCACATGGAGACACCCCGGCCACCAGGCTGGGTGGAATAGATGATGTCATAGTCTACGAACGCTCGGGAGCACAGAGTAGTTATACACACGCAGGCGAGCAGAGGTGCCTTCCGGGTCCCTGTAGCCTCCAAAGTGCTGGACGGAGAAGAGCTCAGGAGAACCACCTCGCGATACCGCTCAACCATTCACCGGACCTGTGCGCGGGGAGCTCTGTGGACCAGGGCCAGGCACCAAGCAGAAGGAGCTGTGGCCCCTGCATCGCCCCTCTCACTCACAGGACATAGAGGGAACACTCAGCTGGTAGTTCAGCTGAAACGGGGGGCATCTGGTAAAAAGAGCATAGAGTGGGAGCCTACCTCAGCCTGGAGGTCAGGCAAAGACCCTCGGGGTTGTTCAAGCCAAGATGAGCAGAAGTAAGTCCCACTGAGATGCGGGCGGGGAGGGAAGAGGGGACCCCGTGTACGGGAACCAGGGTCTGGGCGGCACGTGCTCCGGTCACTGAGAGAAGCTGACGGGGGCATGGGGGGAAGCACAGTTGGCGAGGTGAGCGGCCAGGGCTCTGCAGCGGGTTTTGTGGGCATATTAAGGGACCTGGACGTTTGCCCAAGGGCAGGGGAAAGACAAGAACCAATCTTCACATAAAGCCATGATTAAAGGACCGTTCTCACAAGGCCTTCCGCTGGCAGTATGACGACTCGGTGACAGGTGGTCGAGATGAGATGCAGTGACGGGGACTGTCGCCATCATCCAGGGGTGAGTCACTCGGGTGGGGATGTTACAGTAGAGGCGGGAGAAGTGGGAGAGCCTGGGAAACGCGTGGGTGACGAGGACCCCCGCTGACACATGCCCTTGATGACCAGTCAGGGACCCTCTTCAAGGAGGGTATGAAGGGCAAAGGGTCCGACACTGTGTCATCTGGGAAATGGCAAGCGAGGTCTGGTCCAGGGATTTGGAGAAGATCACGTTGATTTGGGGGCAAAGATGCACAAACGCCACCTACAAAACTTGGAAAAGTCATCCTATGAAGAATAATCTCCTTTGGGACGGCTTCAAAGAGCAGAACAGAGAGCATACGGGAGAAGACGCAGGGAAGGACATTCTGAATCGACCTGAGAGTTTTCTAACCACTGAGGCTGAGTGACGGCTTCCTCAAGAGATATGAGTTTGGGGCCTAAAGGTAGGTGTCCAAGTAGAGAGTGAAAAACCACAGGAGTTGGGAAAGCTCACACATCCGTGACCTTTGAGCTTAAAAGTGAAATATTCAGCTCAGCGAGAAGCGAAAATCAGGGCCTGGGTGGCAACTACGAAAAAGTAGATGCTTAGTGGATTCAACATCTATCTTTCTAAAAGTTCATGTACCTGAAATAAAGGGCAAGGCAGTCCAGAAGACATTGATGCTTTGGGATTCCTGTCACATCCAACGTGAGGACATTTCGATGCTAAGTGAAGTATGGACCTGGATAACTTTTGAAAATTACAAATAGGACGTGAACAAATGCAGGCCTACAGAGAACATGGGGACCCACCCTCAGGGTCCGGGCGGGGTCCCCTCTGCCTCGGGCTCTCATCCTTGGTTACGCTGATCTCAGAGCAGCCACCTTGGTCTCTCCTCTTCTCCCTCCCAGATCGACCCAAATTTTAGCCCTTAGTGAGCACCCCACTGTGAGGGTCTCGCCAACACCACCCTGGACTGCTGTACCCACCTTATACCGTGCATCCTTCACGGGCCACGTACTGCCCGGGCTGCTTCCAGTGGACCCGTGTGCACCTGTCCTTCCAAAGACAAGACTCCTGGCTGTCCCCCCATCCAGGGGGCTTTGTGTCTGTTCTGCCTCCACCTCAGCCCCAAGCCCAGCACCAGGTTCTTCCTAGGCTGCCACTTCGTCCCCACAGAAAGTGACGCGTCCTAGGAGCTCAGTCAGCTAGGGCACCACCACCTGCCCTGAGTCCTGGATGGTTGCATGAAAGAGGGGCGTACGGCTGGCAACCCGGAACTCATTTCTCATGAGCATTCAAGCCATTGTTACAATTCTGGTTCTGTTCCAAGGAAGCTACGCAGGCTTGGTTTTCAGACAGATCGCTTCACTGATCTCTTTTTTGCATGAACAGATGAAACCCCTGCCCTGCCAGCAGGATCACTTTGTTACAGGGACCCATCTTCTAAACGACAAAGGTGCAGAGGCCTTCCTCGCGACTAGGATCCATCAGTGTGTCAGGAGACACACAGCTCCACTTAGAAGCTGGCAAAGCGTCTTCCCCTAATTGGTATTAATTATCACTCAGCACTTGCGATCTGCCCTTTGGCCCTGGAGCCCACTCAGCGCTGTTGTTTTCAGTTGGAAGGAGCTGTGATCTCACCCCCAGTTCGGGACACTTGAGCACAGCAAAGGGCCCTACTTTGTCATCCTTTGTCAGAAATCATCACCAAGTGAGAGGATCCCTGGGCTGGGGGTGGACCGTGTTCCCATGGATCTGGGCCCATGGCCCCCAGTCCTAAAGGATCAGGAAAGGGTCTTCGTCCGTGGAGTTGGTCCTCGTGGGGAGAAGCAGCAGGGCCTCTGATCCTTCTTTCTGGGGACGTCCTGTACCTGATCGTCAGAGAGACAGAGAGGGTCCTCCTGCCCTGTGTCTCCCGAGGGGGCTGCAGCCCCTTAGAAAGGGCCCTGGCAATGGGCACCGTGCACATCCCCAGGTGCGGGGGTTCTTCACGGGTCCCCGGGTCACAGCCCAGCCCTTCTGTGCCTGAGGAGTCTCCCGGCGGTGGCAGCTCCTGATGGCAGAGGTGGCCGCGAGCTGTCAACATCGCGGTCTTTCCAGGTTCTGCTCAGATGACGCTACTCAGTTACGAGCGGAATCCCTGGCCCCTCACATCTTTAACTAGATGCTACACCATTCAAGGCGGAAAGAACAAATCCTAGAAATGTCCCTATCTCTCCACAGTCACATCCCTCAATAGTGATGTTTCGTCCTCCTCTGCCTTCACTGGTCCTTCCGTGAGCCCCTCCCATAAGCCAGGCTCCTCCATGCATGTGCACGTCCTGCCCACGGCCCCTTCCTCCCCCTACCCAGTTCCTGCTGGAAGGAAGCAGCACCTGTGCCCTGATGCTCCCTGTGTGCCTGTGTGTGTGCACCTGTGTGTATATGTGTGCACCTGTGTGCGTGCATATGTGTACCTGTGTGTGTACCCACGTGTGTATATCTGTGTACCTGTGTATGTGCATGTGTGTACCTGTGTGTGCACCCATGTGTGTATATCTGTGTACCTGTGTATGTGCATGTGTGTACCTGTGTGTGTCCATGCCTATACTTGTGTGTGTGCATGTTGTGCCTATGTGTGTAGCCGTGTGTGTACCCATGTGTGTATGTGTGTACCCATGTGTGTATATGTGTGTACTTGTGTGTGAATGTTGTACCTGTGTGTGTGCCCATGTGTGAATACCCATGTGTGTATATGTGTGTACCTGTGTGTGTACCCATGTGTGTATGTCTGTACTTGTGTGTGTGTGCATGTGTGTGTGCACTGAATTGTCAATAACCATCCAGTTGCTCTGCTAGCTCTCCACCCATGCTGGGAGCTGCCCAAGGCCAGCCCAGTGACCCTGTTTTTGCATCACCTTCAATGCCCAGCCCAGTTGCTTGAACTGGCCTCTGGCATCCAGTGAATCTGTTGAGGGAAAGTCAGAGAGCCCAAGCGTCCAGACAACACGGTAAGTCCCACCGAGTGCTCGCTTCGCCCCCGGTGCCACCCCAGGGGCTGTGGATGCATTGACTCGTGGAAGCCCCCCATCCCTGAGAGCAAGCACCACCCTTCCTGTCTTCCTTCCACCCATAAGACAACCGACGCTCAGCTGCTTGAGGACTTTCCAGCAAAAACTGGAGCATCTGGGGGAAGAAACCAGTCAGTCTGTCTGCAGAGAGCCTGGTCTTCACCACCAGGTGGCTCTCACTCCTCGCATGTGCCTGGTGGGGAGGTGGTGACCCCAGGGTCCCCAGTCAGGAGGTGTGAGCAGACGCAGCTTCCCTGCAGGGTTACCCATGGCCACTCGCTGCCCAGTCTATGGAAGGGAGCACATCCCGGCCCCAGAGAAGGGCCAGCTCCTGGCATGGACACGGGCACCAGGGGCAGGACGCTCCAGAAGTGACTGCATGCTGCTCCGAAGGGCACATCTTAACCAGGCGATCCCATAACCAAGGCAGAAAGAGTCTAGTGTGCAAGTTACTTAAAACTTACCCACAGGGTGTGGGGTTGTTTAATGAGCCCAACAACTTAGAGAAGCATGTTTATAGATGCAATGATGAAAGATGATCCCGTATAATGATTTTAGCCCAGTTAACAGTCCCCATTCCATTTTACCTGCTGACATCCTGGGAAACCTCTTCCTCCAGGAAATACTGAGCTGATGGCCTTTCCTTTCCTGGCTTGTCTCACAGAAGGGAAAGAATTCTGCGTTTAGAGCGTTTCCCGTTTTGAGTGAGGACTTAAAGCAACAGAATGAAACTACACAGCTTCCCCGGAGGTTCTTAAGGTTGATTGCACATAATACTGTTTATAAGATGCTGGATCCCTTTGGGATGAGCAGGGAAATCTTTCTTAAGCATCCATTTATGCACAGTTCCTTGAAATTCTTATTTTTGCTTAAATTTCATCAAAGAAAGAGCTGTTTCTCAGGACTTCCCTGCTGGCACAATGGTTAAGAATCCGCCTGCCGGTGTGGGGGACACGGGTTCAAGCCCTGGTCCCGGAAGATCCCACATGCCGCGGAGCAGCTAAGCCTGTGTGCCACAACTACTGAGCATGCGCTCTAGAGCCCGCGAGCCACAACTACTGAACCTGCGTGCCACAAGTACTGAAGCCTGTGCGCCTAGAGCCCTTGCTCCACAACAAGAGAAGCCACCGCAATGAGAAGCCCACGCTCTGCAACGAAGAGTAGCCACCACTCGCCGCAACTAGAGAAAGCCTGCGCAGAGCAACGAAGACCCAACGCAGCCAAAAAAAAAAGAAAGAGCTGTTTCTCAAAGGCCCATTTAAATTAATAAAGGGGAGAAAGACTTTATTCCTTAATATTCAGAAAGCAAAAACTTATCACACACGTCGCCTTCCTAAACACCCAAGTAGAGACACGTCTGAACGCCTGGGTGCTGCTAACCCGACAAAATAAGTTTCTCTCTCTGAGCCTCCCTGGCCAGAGTTGCCGGGGTTAAAAATAAGCTGACTAATTCAAGCAGAATGCTCCTGGACAGAGTCTTTCGATCCTGCAGAGAAAGTCCCTGCCAGGAGCCGGGACCAGCACAGCCTCGAAACACAGAGCAAGAGTGCCACCTGGTGGCTGGATCAGTTGTTGCCGGGGTTCTTGTCAAGGTTCCCATCTTTCCCTTCTAGGGGCTGCGGTGCCCAAGTCATCGCAGGGGACACGGCCCCTACACCACCCGGCACGTGGAGCCCCAGGATGACACTGTGGCTCCGGCCTTACCCAACCCTACCCAGTCACCGCCTTTTAAATTACGTTCCTGATTCTGATACTACAACATATTATTTTAACGCCCTTACATAAGATAGTAAGAAACTATTTGCATGGTGGTAACTTCCTTTCATTTATGTAAAATTGAGTACCTTGTTGAAGAGCCTGGTGTTTGTTCAAAGAAAACCCCTATCAACGTGTCCTCCTGCCCTGGTTTCTACCACACTGTTATTTTTTTAGTCCTCAGGGGAAGTCACAGGTAACGCAAATCCTACAGCCAGCAGGTCTAATTATAAGATTCCACAGAAATACCTAAATACACTGTCTGAGCATGCGAAGAAAGGTGTTTTGTCTTATCTTAAAAACAAAGTGAAAACATATCTAAGGTTGTTTTGTAAACTGGGGGTTAGAAAGTTTATCTGATAATTACTTTTCCATTTCGTCTATGCTATAGTGGCATAGCCGGAAGAAACAAAATGCACTCCCCCACTCTGACATGTTTGCTGCAAATGAAAATATCTTGTTTCCCAGAATTACTACTCTGAGGGCAGAGCTGTGGAACCTCCCGACAAGGGTGAGACACACCTGTAAGCAGAGTCCACGCTGCAGTGCGAGCTTCAACCTGGGTAGGGACCTCCCAGAGACAAGGACCCCTCCTCAAGCTGATGGCGATGCCCCGGAGGCTTCCAGTGATGCAGGGCTGGTTGAAACGCCACCTTCTCTCAGATGATTTTCAGGGAACAGGCAGTGCGATGCCGCATGTTGCCTTTGCTTCACCACTCAGGTTTCTACATAAAAACGTGGAAAATTTCTACCAAGAATTCATGCACTTGTTTCAGTGGTTTCACTTCCACAACAGGTCTGGTCTTCCCACCCGGACATTTTTTATGTAATTTAGGACGAAATTGTCCTTTCAGTTGCGTCCTTTCTGTGTTTCAGCAAGTGGATGTGTGTGTGCATGTGTGTGTACACATTTGTGTGTGTGGCTATGCATGTGTGTATGTGTGTGAGCATGTAATATGTGTGCATGCATGCGAGTTGTGTTCCTGCACGCACATGCATATCTGCTAATGAGCTTGTGTGTGGTCTGTATAACAAGACTCTTCTCATGACTGTATCAGATATATCCCAATAGCGCTCTGGGCATTGTATACATAATTTTATCTAATTCTTTTCTCCATTAAAATATGTATTTAAAAAAACAAGATCAGAGGATGACACAAACATGGAACACAGAAGCCAAGCCTATAGAGCACAGTGTTTTCCCTACTTAGAGGCATCTGTTCTCCTTCCTAAATCACCGTTTGCTCTTCCATAGGATGGAAATAATTATGCTTATTCTATTTAACTCCCATGCGTTGAGAGGATTACGTTAGAAAACTACCCGAACTGTGGAATAATCCATCCACGCCAACCATCATCATAGTCCTAGATGCCGATGCCCCTCTTGCACCTCGCCCCCTAACAGGGAGCCCGCCCAGGCCCTGCCTGCCCCAGGCTTCCGCGCAGGTTCCCCACTGGGCACTTAGTGGATGCACTTGCCCCAAAACTGCCTCTTCCCCGTCTCCGACCAACCTGCACACCCCGCGCCGCACGTCTCCCTCAGCCCGTGCTCCCTTCTCCTTTTCTCCCCCGATAGCTGCTGCGTGCCTGCCCCCGTGGGACCAAGGCACATTGTGAGGAGCAAACGCGCATGGTGTCAGCACTCTGGGAGTTGACGTGGCAGCCGGCAAGTAACTAAGCTCACCCAGATATTCGGTGGTACATTGTCTCCCTTCGTCTTTTCATCGCTTCCTGTTGGTGTTTTTCACACACACTTGAAGCTCTTCAAGGAAAATCTCACATTTTGCATTTTTGTATCGTTCACAGGCTGCAGTGCTAGCTCACTCCTTCAATAAGAGTTGAAAATCTAATAACGTGTTAGACCTTGGGGATACAACAGAGAACGCGACGGGATGATTCTTCTCTCTGTGGGAACTAACCTAACCGTGTGGTGGGAAATTCAGTGACTAAGCCATCGGTAAGGAGACCGAGGTGAGTCCTGGGACCCAGGGGCCCAGCTCCCAACCTGAGGAATAAAAGAAATCCTTCCGGCAGTTTCCCTCCTCAGATCAGCACGGACTCTGGTCGCTATTTCCTTTCTTTCTTTTTTTTTTTTTTCTGCTGCTCAACGCCTGTACTTTTTTTTTTTTTTTTTTTTTTTTGCGGTACGCGGGCCTCTCACTGTTGTGGCCTCTCCCGTTGCGGAGCACAGGCTCCGGACGCGCAGGCTCAGCGGCCATGGCTCACAGGCCCAGCTGCTCCGCGGCACGTGGGATCTTCCCGGACCGGGGCACGAACCCGCGTCCCCTGCATCGGCAGGCGGACCCTCAACCACTGCGCCACCAGGGAAGCCCAACGCCTGTACTTTTAATTTCAGTATTCTGTTAAAAGAGATGCATCTTTCAAACATGACTGATACCAAGAAAATGATCTCACCCTCAAACTGCTTAACCCTGGGTGAGATTTCAAGGGAATATCATTCTCAGGAAGGGACTGGAGAGACCAACCCAGTGAAGAATCTCACTCCTTGCTTGGTTTTGCCTACTTTTCTTCTTTTCCATGTTCTAGTCCTTAAGATTTTATTTTTAAAACCGTTACAACACAAATTTTATTCTGTATTTGACCCCTCTGTTTTCAGTGTCTATTATTTCTTTACTCCATACATAGTACTTTTATAATTTTAATGTTTTTCTTCTCTCAAGGTACCAAGAGGTGACACTTCAAATTGCATATCGTTTCCATTCCCTTCCTGTATATCTTACTCTCGTCTCTCGAGACAGATTCTTCTTTTCCACATTTAGTGTGAACTTACTCTTTCTGACTGTGGTTTTGGATCAAATTAGATCCATCACAATCACAACTCTTCTCTCTTACCTACAACTTTTTCCACCTGCTCTTTTGCTCATTGCAAAAGCTTGAAGCCTCTAGAGAAGGGGTGAGAGAGATTGCTTCCTGGGCTTTGGAGTTTTTCTTTCTTAATTTACAGTTATTTTGAAGTCCAGACATTTTTTGGCCTTTGGATTATGCTGTGAATATTTTTTTCATGGATTTTTATTTATTCTTCTGTATTGCTTTTACCAGAAATATTGGGAGGTGCCGATCTAGGCAGCTGTCATTTTTTCTGGCTTCCTGAAAGTCTTCTCAAAAATAACAAACACCTGGGGCATATATCCAGAGAAAACCATAATTCGAAAAAATACATGCACCCCAATGTTCATTGCAACACTATTTACAATAGCCAAGACATGGAAGCAACCTAAGTGTCCATCGACAGAGGAATGGACAAAGAAGATGTGGCACACATGTACAGTGGAATATTACTCAGCCATAAAAAAGAATGAAGTAATGCCATTTGCAGCAACATGGATGGACCTAGAGATGATCACACTGAGTGAAGTGAGTCAGACGGAGAAGCTATTTCCTTCTTGTGTTCTCTCTTCTCATTGCACTTTCAGCAGCTTTTAAAACTAATTCAGCCCTTTTCTTCAATGTGAAGCCTTCATGAGGGGCCACCCGCTGATACAGAGTAATTTAGACAAGCTGAGCCTTGCAACAGAAAGCTCTCTCATGTCCCATTCTCATGCTTTGTTGTGCTGTGTCTCCGCCTCCGTAGCTGGGCGCCCTCTTTTGAAGGACTGGTTTACTGAGATTTACAGCTGGTGAGTGACCTCACAAGGGCCACCCTGTCATCAGGCATATTCCCCAGGGACCGGGCAAGGCAGGGGACAGCACCGCAGTGACAGGGCCACCCACATGGCACTGGGGCTGCTGGTGGCCGCACCTGCTCCAGGCCTTAGGGCCTGTTTGCAATAACCACGCCATGTGCCAGATGGGGGCGGGGGAGGGTGCTGAATCAAACCAAGTTTCACTTCTCATCCTTATTTACATTTACGCCTTTTAAATCAGCAGGAGGACATTCTCTAGAGCAATGCCCCCTCAAAAACAAAGTGTCCCTGATATGTTTTTTCTGTTTTGTCTTGAAACACCTTGCGAGGTGAGGTAGTGACTAGGCAGGCTCTGATATTCCCATTCCGAATCTCGGGCACAAGAAGGTCACCCCACCCTTCTGGATCACTGATGGATACGCTTCCGTCCTGTTTTATCCACATGTCTCTCATAGCACTGATCCTATTATATTCCAGGCATTTATGTGTTTGTTTCATGAATATGTATAGGCCCATTTCTCCCAGTGGACCATGACCTTCTTCCAGCCATGTATGAAGACTCTATTATCTTTTTAACCTAATAAAATGTCAAAGAGTAAAAAGTAGTCATCGTTCATTAACTGCTTACTCTGTGCCAGGAACGGTGTGATTTTACGACGGTTTTCTGGGCCCTGAGATGCAGCACAATTGTGGGCTTCATTTTGCAGGTTTGGCTCAGAAGCACAGGACCTGGACCGCTGCCCAAGACCCAGGCCCAGCTGAGCCAAGGCTGGACGCCCATCCCGCCCGCCAGCCGTGCAATCGGCTCTAGCGGCTGTGCTATCTGCCCAACGGGCTGAACTTGAATAATTCAGCAGGTTCTTACACAGAAGAGCAGTTATGACATTGTTTGTTATCCTAGAAGACAGAACAGACCAAGGGGTGAAATGATAGAAAGGCAGCTTTCAACTCGATGGGAGGAACCAACCCAAGGCAGCCACACTTTTTTTTTTTTTTTTTTTTTTCAGTACACGGGCCTCTCACTGCTGCAGCCTCTCCCGTTGCTCAGGCTCAGCGGCCATGGCTCACGGGCCCAGCCGCTCCGCGGCCTGTGGGATCCTCCCGGACCGGGGCACGAACCCGCGTCCCCTGCATCGGCAGGCGGACTCTCAACCACTGCGCCACCAGGGAAGCCCCGCACTTCTTTTTAATCATCAGATACTTTCAAGGTCCTCAAAGGCTCCGTGTCACAAACTCATCCTCCTTGCTGTGGCCAGACCTGAAGACACACTGGTGGCATCTGTGTTCTAGATACAGTCTAAGCAGCCCAGAGGCCAGGGGCTCACATAGTCCCGTGACAGAGCAGGTTTACAAGGTTCCAGAGGAAATGGGGTGAGGGGCCCCCATAGGTAACAGTGGAGGTAAGGTGCCCATTGACTACAAGAAACATCGTGATCCCAGCATGATGGCAACATAGGGGAAAATGGTCTTGCACCTGTGTTCAGTGCAGCTATCAAATGTATGTATCATCATATACTTTTTCAACTTTTTGTTACCGGTCTTGGAAGAAGAGACACTGTCCTGCCACGTGAAGAACGCTACACACACACTGTTGCTTTTCTAGTAAAGAAATACGGTGAATGCCTGCTTCAGAACTCTGACATGTTACTATTTTTTGGTTAAAATTATTAAACTATTTCATGAATATCTGACCTTTTAAATACATGAGGGGAGTAGGGCCTAAATGTGTAGTTATCTTGAGAACTTTCCCAGTTAACTTATAATAGGAGTTGCTAATTAGCACAATAAAAACACAAGCCATAGAGGTGAGCTAAATGTTCACAGTCATAACTGCAAGCTGTGTTTCGTCACTTATTTTATATTTTCCCCCATCCTGTTGAATTAAAGCAGCCACGCTTATTACGGAAGAAAAATGCACTAATTACCAGATCACCCATACAGTTTGGTCAAAGTTGGCAATGCCAGGACTCATACTAATGAAAATGTCCCAGGGCTGTAAAGCCCCACTGGACTCGATTTTGTTGAAGCCTCCAGAGGAGTTCACAGGGGAACCCCCGGCCCACAGGCGTCTCTCCCTGCGCCGGGCTGGTCTTCAGCGTCGCGGTGCATTGCATTTTCCCAGGGATCTGGCTTTACAATGCAAAGATGAATCACTTTGTCCTCTATCACCCTGCTCAGTAGGGAACTTGTGAAATTACCTGAATGATTGAATCTACTCAGAAAAATAAACGGGCCGCGGTTCTACGGCTCCCTCGGGCTGAGGGCCCGGCTCCTGGCGGGTACTTGCTCTGTGCTGCTGGCCGGGAGGGCGGCAGGGGGGCTGCGAATCCCCCTTAATTGGATTCTCCGTTTTACTTACCCTGATTTCCAGGCATCAAATTCCTGGAGATTGGCTGTCCTTCACGTTCCCATCTTGACTTTGATCACTTTTACTTTGTCTTATGAAGTTTCATTCTATCAAGATTGATTGAAACTGCCCCTGGAAATGAACATTTTAGAAAAGCTAAGAGCCTGGGTGGCTCTGAAAGCTGGCGGGATGGCGGGGTTGGGGGGGGGCAGGTATTTTCATCTCCTCACTCAGTCACCCGAGTTTTCTGTCATTTCATCTGAGGAAGGTTTGTAGACTCTGCACACTGACCTCTGCTTCTTAGGAAAAACACTTTCACGCACGCTGACCCAGCCGGACTGTCCTGATTTCCTCAGGGGTTCTGGACACAAGTGAAGACCCTCTGGAAGGCCCAGCTATGGCAGGGGAGGTGGAAATGGGCCTGTCTCGGGGAAAGGGCCCCAGCGGGATGGGTTTCTCACGAGAGGAGTCACACTGGACCTTCCAGGACCTGAGGGGTGACAGATGGTGCCTGTGCGTTTGTTGGGGTGAAGCGCGTGGGCGGGAGGTGTGAAGGCCTCGGTCACCTGCTGCCTGCTCCGCGTCCCGGTGACGCAAAACAGCTGCTCCTCTATGACCTGTCCCTGCTATGGTCAGGAGCCCAGCGGGCTCAGCTCTGACCTGTGACCTTGAGGAAAAGCAGCAGGACATATTCAGGCCTCCCCCAGGGTCCACTCTGCCTGGCTGAGGCCTGGCTCCCCCTGTGGTCAAGTCCCAGCTCCTCGGTCACTCCCAGCAAGCCCCACATATAGGGTGAGAACTTCTTTACATGTCAACATTTGCTTGAGGAATTGGTACCTACACCCCAGTTCATCAAAGCGTCCCCCAGCTAGAGAGAACGCCAGGCTCCTTTCCACATGCTGAGTGTGCTGTGTAACAAGCCACCCCACACAAAGGGCATCAGGGACTCGCAGGGCGGTCAGCCCGCCTGGCCAGGTTCTGCTGCCCTCGGCTGGGCTTGTACACGCACCTGGAGTCAGCTGGCAGGTCACCCTGGGACGGGTGGTCTAGGACGGACTCATCAACGTCAGCAGGGGGCTTGCAGTCAGCTGGACAGTAGGGCGACCGGCTGCATGACTTACCCCCACCGAGCTGGCCTGGCCGCGGCACACGTTCTTAGGTAGCAGCCCGTGAAAGAGAATCCTGTAGACACCCTAAGGCCCAGGCTTAGAAAGGGCACGCGATCACCTCCACCTCCTTCTCCTGGCCAGCCTGGACTCAAGGGCTGCAGACGTAGACTCCAACTTCTGACACTAAGACTGAACGGGGAGGGAAGGCGCAATTCATCTCTGCACTCCCGCCGGTCAACCCCAGCCATATCCCGCCGCGTGCAAAGGACCCTCAACTCCTGCCCTTGCCCACGAAACTCCGGTCCAGCCCCACCATCTGACCCACGTCCAGGAACCCGTGATGTGCATCGGCCCAGATGGGGCCCCTTGTCCTGGGGACAGAAGAATTACAAAAAGGAGGCGTCTGTGCTTCCAGAAGAAACCGTATAAGAGCATGATCTTGACCTCCAGGTGGGCAAATACTTCTGAGACAGGATGTTTTGGTAAGTGCTAATCATTAAAAATCATAAAATGGACTTGACTGAAGTTAAGAACTTCTGTTCATCAAAAGATCCATTTAGAAAACAAATGAGAAGTCAAGCCTAGAAAAAAGAATCCCAAAACACATCACTGAAAATCGACATACACGCAGAATGTCAAAAGTACTGGAAATCAGTTATAAACGTGAAAGCTCAGATTTTTTTGATGGACAAAATATTTTAATAAAAGTTTCAAAAAAGATATGAATGGAAAACGAGCACATGAAAGATAACTGGCCTCATTCTCATCAGGGAAACACAAATTACAGCCACAGTGGACATCGTGTCCGAACAGCTAAAATTAGGAAGACAGACCACACCACATGTTCTTGAGGACAGGCGTCAACTAGAACTTTCCCACATGGCTGGTGGCAGGGCAAAATGGTACAGCCAGGTCAGAAAGTGTTTGACAGCTTCTTATAAACTTAAAAACACACCTTCCCTGTGAGTCAGCAGATACACTCTACATATTTACACAAGAGAAAGGAAACGTGTGTCCACACAAAGACACATAAAAGAATGTTTATAAGAGACAAGACTGGGGGGGGAATGATGGTCATTAGCATGTGGACAGTTAAATCGAGCATATATACACGCCCAATAGAATACTACTTGCCAATAAAGAAGGAAAAACTATTAATATAGTTCTTTTACAAATCTATGTTTATATCGATCTATAAATCTCAGCGCATGATACTCAGAGAAATAATAGGACACAATAAATACTGTCTGCATCTACTTATACAAAGTTTAAGAACAGGAAAATCTCATCTTTCATAACATAAATTTTAAAACAGTTAGTTATGGGTGAAGGGGAGTGAGTAGATGGTGACGGGAAACATTCCAGCGAGGAACATTGTCTATATTTTTACCAAGATGATGGTTACTCAAGTATGGACATTTGCCAAAACTCATCAAATTGACACAATTTTTCTGCATTTCACTCTGTGTAAAGTTTACCCCAGTTAAAACTAAAAGTCCCAGCAGGTTTTATTGTAGAAATCAAGAAGCCGATCACAAAATTTGTTTGGAAATGAGATGGACCTAGAATAACTAAAATAATGTTGAAAAGGACAAAGTTGGAGAAATTACACTAAGATCAAGACCTACTATAAAGCTATAGAAATCAAAACAGTATGTTATTCATAAAAGGATAGGCAAATACTATAGATCATGAGCCCATACATACACAGTTAATTGATGTTTGTTAAAGGTAGAAAGGGCAATTTGAAATGGATCACAGTCCTAAAAGTACATGATCCTTCTAGAGAAAACCAAGGAGAGTATCCTCATGCTTTTGGCATAGACAGAGATTTCTAAGACAGGAAAATAATAATAATAAAAGCATTTAGAAGGAAAAAAAGACAGAGGATGGATTGGATTTCATCAAAATTAAACATTTCTGCTTATCAAAAAAACACTTCAGAAAATAAAAAAGCAAGCCAAAGAACGGAGAAAATATTTACAATACATAATATCTAACAAAAGGCATTTGTCCTCAATAGATTAAAAAAAATACAAATCAATCTGATAAAAATTGGCAAAAGACCTAAACTGACAGTTCACAGAAGACGTACAGATGGCAGGTAAGTAGCTGAGAAAGGTGGGCAGCCCCCCATCACCAGGAAATGCAGGTTAAAACCACAGTGACTATCCTGGGAACCTGCTAAAATGGCCAAAATGGAGAGGTCAGTTACACCAACATCATCAGAGACGAGGAGCATGGGGAACTCCGCGCTGGCTGATGGGAATCTAAAATCATACAACTATTTTGGAAAACAGCCTCGAAGTTTCCTATAAGATTAAACCTATACCCAGGCCCCTTGACCGAGCAATTCTACTTCTAGATATTTACTCAAGACAAATGGAAATAGATATTGATAAAATGATGTGTTCAAGAAAATTCCTAAGAACTTTATGCAAAATAGCTAAACAGGGGAAACAACTTAGCTGTCCATTAACAGAGTGGAAAACAAAGTGCAGTGACCTAGGCTCATCGGACTCCTGCAAGGACGGAATGCCTCTCATAAGCGTTCCGCTAAGTGCAGGAAGCCAGCCGTTAGGAGGACTCTCTGTACAACTCCATCGAGACGGAGTTTTAGGGCAGGAAAAACTGATGTGTGATGGGAGAATCAGAAGAGGGGCTGCCTCAAAGGCAGGGAGTAATGATGGAAGGAAATTAGAGAAAATTCTGGAAGGATAGAAATGTTATCTGTCTGGAGGAGGGTGATGATTAAAGATTATCTGTCAAAATGTATGAAGGGTATATTTCTAATCTCCATGTTTTATTATAAAAATTATACTTTAATTTTTTTCACAAACGTTTAATGGAAAAGTAAGTGGGTCAGCAGCTGTCTACGTATTGGAATCGACTCCATCAGACAAAGACCACACCTACAGACATTTTTGGGGAAAATGCCTCTAATTCTAGATTTTCCATTAATTTAGGCATTTTGGGTGCTCTGGGATAACACCACCAAGAGTCCTAGAAGCTCTTGTCTAGCTGGTTTTATTGCCTTAGACTTCCTTAACAAGGGTCTTGCAGCCACGCCCTGGATTTGAGGTCCCCACCTGTTTTCTATTTTGTTCTGTTTTGTTTTATATATTTTACTGGATCGGGAGACTGAAAGCCAGTTTCCTCTTGCAGCCCAGCAGGTCCCGGCCTCTCTGTATTCCCTCCAAGCTCTGCCTGTCCTATCTGGCCACAGGCCACTGGCATGCTCCGCTGACAGCGTCCGGAGCTCGCGGTGCCAGATGAAGTTCACGGGCTCACTCTTCCTCGTCTCTGCAGATGGCAGCTCCCGCTGGTTGGGACCGCAGAGCCCTGGGCCACATTCTCCCGGTTCCCACATTGGTGTTTCTGATGTCCTGTCCCAAAGCCAAGCAAAGCCACATACGTGGCGGTCCTGTTGTGACTGTCCAACCTCCAGGTCAGTGTGTACCGTTGGCATTCAGAACACCCAAGAGCACTCGCCCTGTGTGGCCTGAGAGCCACCCAAGACCAGGGATCTGCCTGCCGCCCACCCTGTACGTCTCCTGTACCTGCCAGCGTGCCTGACACACACAGGGCAACACCAGTAAACACTCCGTGGATCTGGTATGAGGCAACCGTTCATGGTTACAATCATCGAAATAAGCCTCGAGTGATGTTTGGAATCTGCACAATAAATCAGCAGGTTCTAGACCATAATTCAGATCGGCAAGTGTCCTGTGAAATAGTCTAAACACAGAAAGATCTGCTCTGAAAAAAACAGTTTTTCTTCTAATATGCTTCGCTACTCCTGTGTATTGGCAAGAAAGCAGAGGGACTTGTGATCAAGTGTGTCCCAATAATTTTTCTAACTTAATAAAAGAAAGACGTCATGAACATGTTATCTCTGTCAACCCTCTTTTAAAAAATAAAGCTTCAAATAAATTATTGGGAAAGGAAAAATTAAATCTCTGAAAAGACACCGCTTTTCAGGAAAGTAGTCATAGAATTATGTGTGTGTGTTTGTGTGTAGGGGAGCTGTAGGGGGATGTGATTTAGAAATATATCGTCTATAATAGGAAACACTAATTAATGCTTCAGTCAAGACAGTAGATCCTATTTTATGTAAGTTTATCTCAGCAAATGTTTAGCAAACTCCAACTTTAAGTAGGCACTAAAATCTCTGAATATATTTATTTTTAAAAAGACCACATCCTATATTTAGTCAGGCTAACAAATGATCTAAACCAGCCAGTATTTTGGAGAAACAAGAAGCAGGATGGGCACTCTGAGGGGCTATGGGCGGTGTGGCTGGGATGATACAATCACAGATAAAAAACTATTTCCAAACTCATGAGTCTCTCTTTATAACTTGATTTTGAAGAATAAACATTTAATAGCTATAATCATGGCATTGCTTAAGCTAGAAGCTTTTACTTAATCTAGAAAATTGTAAAAATATTACCAAGACTCTTTATACAGAAGCATAAGAATTTCTAACTCTCTGCCATTGACATTAAATAGCAACCATAAAGGGAAACTTTTGTTTAAAAATACAGAATTGACAGTACAATTATAGACAAGTTCCAGCTAGTCAATTTCTTAAGAAGTCTGCCCCGTTCAAGAAACCAGAATATCGGGCTTCCCTGGTGGCACAGTGGTTAAGAATCCGCCTGCCATTGCAGGGGACACGGGTTCGAGCTCTGGTCCAGGAAGATCCCACATGCTGCGGAGCAACTAAGCCCGTGCACCACAACTACTGAGCCTGCGCTCTAGAGCCAGCAGGCCACAACTACTGAGCCCGTGTGCCACAACTACTGAGCCCGTGTGCCACAACTACTGAGCCCGTGTGCCACAACTACTGAAGCCCATGTGCCTAGAGCCCATGCTCTGCAACAAGAGAAGCCCCTGCTCGCCACAACTAGAGAGAGACCACTCACAGCAACGAAGACTTAACGCAGCCAAAAATAAATAAATAAAATAAATTTTAAAAAAATAAAGGAACCCAGAATATCAGAAGAGCTGTCAATGTAAAGATAGACATGGTCGCCCAATCCTGGCGATTAAATCTCTACTTCAAAGTTGCAATTTTCAAAATGTCTATTAGAAATAGAATGAAAAACAGCTGAAAGCATATGTTTTTATTAGTAACTTATGTCAACACTCATCAAAGTCAGAATGCTTGAAAAAACAATTTGTTTCCATTTAAAACAGCTTTTGAAAGACTTCCCTGGGGTCCAGTGGTTAAGATGCCACACTTCCATTGCAGGGGGTCTGGGTTCAATCCCTGGTTGGGGAACTAAGATCCTGCATGCCTTGCGGTGCAGCTCCCCCGTCCAGGAAAAAGATAAAACAGCTTTTGAGAAATGCTATCTCTCACAAGTACGCTTTTCCTGCTATAACAGCTATATTGACGCAAATGCTTTTATCCCCTTTTAATGAATAAATATGCATTTAAAAATCTGTTAAAGTAGCTTATCATATTTAAACTCCACATTTTCTCATGCCCAGACCACGGCTGCAGTGTTCATCAGAGTGGTGATTGTCAAGTGCTACCACGTTTGCCTGCAATAAGATTTATTTTCATAAGAAATATAACATTTCTATTCAAATAGGCCATCTGTTCCTAAGTTCTCACAAGATTACAAGTTGAAACATGGTATTTTATCATTTCTTCTCTGCCTTTCATATTCCCTTTCACCCTAGCCAGTAATACGTGGAAAGTTTTTAATTTATAGTCACAAATCAACTACACAGTCTACGCTGACAATTAAAATTAAACTTGGGAAAATGGTACAAAAGTATTTTTTAAGAATGAATACTGATATTTCTGGATCTGCCCCTCAGTCTAGATGGTGATATTGCAAGCTAATCAAATGTGAGAAATAAGAGAAACATTCATCTTATTATATTACAAAGGATACCTGGAACCCCAGACTTGGTCTCTGTGACTTAAAAATGAGGACTGATATGGAGGAGGGGCAATATAGGGGGCGGGGATGACGAGGTACAAACTATTAGGTATAAAGTAAGTTACAGGGATATACTGTACAACATGGGGAATATAGCTAATGTCTTATAATGACTATAAGTGGAGTATAACCTTTGAAAATTGTGAATCACTGCATTGTACGCCTGTAAATTATATAATTTTGTACATCAACTATACTTCAGTTAATTAATTAACTAATTAGTTAATTAATTAAAATGAGGACTGATATCATTCATTCCATGGTCATCGAGCCTCTCTTTCGTGCGAATCACAGTGCTGGTCTGCTCAGGCTGCCATCACAAAGTACTAATGACCAGGGTGGTATAAACAACAGAAATGTATTTCTCACAGTTCTGGAGGCTGGAAGTTCAAGAAGAAGGTGTCGGCAGGGGCGGTCTCTGCTGGGGTCTCTCTCCTTGGCTGGTAGACGGCCGTCTTCTCCCCGTGTCCTCACATGGTCATCCCTCTGTGTGTGCACCCCTAGTACCTCTTTCTCTTCTTCTAAGAGAGTCTGGAAAATCTTCAAAAAGAACCTGGTACTCAAGCTGTGTTTTTATGAATGCCAGTTGAAAGCAGAAGAGCTGTTAGGGCAAATGAGGCACACAGTCTGGTGGTCCCCAGTGAGCCATGACTCCTCATGCCATGCCTCATGCCTGCCTTTGACCCCGAAGTGGCCCCGCGGCCTTCTGAGAAGAGAGAACACAGTTGAAGCAGTGCTGTGCAGTTCTGGACCTAAGCCGTAGGAGGGCCAGGCAGCTTCCACCTTTGCACTCTGGGGGAAGCCATCCACCGTGTAAGAGTCCAGCGACCCTGGGACTGCGTCATGGAGAAGAACAGGGGCCCCACCGCTAGCCCAGCTGAGCTCCCAACCCACAGCTACACCAACATGGCAGCTCCTTGGAAGTGGACGCTCAGTCCCACTGACCCCACACAGAGTAGTAAGCAGGAGGCAAATGGTTAAAGTGTGAAATGTGGGCGAGTAGGCAACCAATAAGCAAGGTCAATGTCACGGCAGATGTGAAGAGCATTGAGGCCATGCCGTGATGGAAACGATGCGTGAAGCTCTGTAACTTATCCTGATGGATGACTCTGAGCACTTAACTTCTTCTGCACCCTGACACGCTACTGTTCTTTTAAAATCTGTGTGATGGCAAGAAGGTGCCGTGTTGTGATTATAAGACTAGTTCTTTTGAAACAGATTATCTGCATTCAGTCACTGTGCCTAGAGGTTCCTATGCTTCCACAGCAATCAGTATAAGGAGTTCTGCTTAGAAATCCAAATAAATTTATTTTTAAGAAAGTCGATGGCTCCGGGAAGTCACATAGGGGTTTAACA
Source organism: Monodon monoceros (assembly GCF_005190385.1). Classification (NCBI taxonomy): domain Eukaryota; kingdom Metazoa; phylum Chordata; class Mammalia; order Artiodactyla; family Monodontidae; genus Monodon; species Monodon monoceros. Next base: position 24,794,373 of record NW_021703773.1, on the reverse strand, counting down.
AATCTTGGAGTGACGAACATTCAACGTGATCATCAAGGACCTGAATTCTTAAAGGCAGCTGCTACTTCTGAGGAAGCATCTCCACACCCTTGGAAGAGGTAAACGGAGGAGAGACTGTCCCCAAAGTTGTTTCAGACTCACCTAAGACACAGAAATAAGGAGTAATAACACTCCTCCCTGCTGGGTCTGGAGGGGGCATTAGCCTGCAGTGAAGTTCATTTCCGTAAATCACTCTTGGTCCTGATTTTCCTGTTTCCCTGCCGGTGAATCATTATCGGTCTGAGGTCTGCAGTGAGCCTGGGGCTGGTCACCGAAGCACCAAGGCAACCTCCCGCCTCGCGCCTCCTTTTAACCTGGTGGGATCCGCACTTCCAAGGCTTCAGAAAAAGGCTACTGTATCTGGTGGGACAAGGGTGGTAAGGGGAGGCCCACCTGTCACAGGGTTGGACAGACATACGGGTCGGTGTCTGACACACAAGTGACTAAGTGAATGTTCAGGATGATTTGGGAAAAGAGCAAGAGGGTGAAATCTTCACGGCAAAGCAAAACTCGAAAAAAGCTTTTCTCTTGGCCACGATTGTGCGAATTCCAGGTCGGCTGTGCACATACCTCTCAAAGTTTCAAATAGGTTTGGAGAATGTGATAAAAACAAATGGGCTTGTGATAAAGCCTACACATATGTTATAAAACCAGGTAAAATTGCTTTTTATTTAAAAATCTATAGAAACATGAAAAATAACTCCCAGAACAAGGAGTGAATTCTCGTCCAGGCAAACGGTGTCGAATAAGAGATTGTAACACTTACTGTTAGAAAGATGACAGATGGTTACACACACACACACACACACACACACACACACACACTCCTATTTATTAAAAAGCTAACATTTTTTGGCTGCATTGGGTCTTCATTGCTGCACGCGGGCTTCTCATTGCGGTGGCTTCACTTGTTGCGGAGCACGGGCTATAGGCTCGTGGGCTCAGTAGTTGTGTCACATGGGCTCAGTAGTTGTGGCCCACGGGCTTAGTTGCTTCCCAGACCAGGACTCGAACCCGTGTCCCCTGCATTGGCAGGTGGATTCTCAACCACTGTGCCACCAGGGAAGTCCAAAGCTAACATTTTAAATACCTGCCCATGTGACCTTAGATGCAACAATAATTAAAATACAAGTCCCAGATAACAACTCCATAGATTAGAGAAATAAAGTCTGACACTAATTTATCATTTTCTCAGTTAAACTACCTAATAATGAAGGCCACCTCTGTCGTTACTGAGCTTTGATATTTCCATAATGTGGTAGAAAGGTGGAGAGCTTCTTTTAAGGGGGGCTTTGTATCCTCACTAAGAGTCAGTTAAGAAGACTGAATCCATTCTCAATTTGCCGAAATCTTTTGATATTTAGACCCTGGTGAACCCCTTCAAGCCGCTAAACAACCTAATTTAAAAGTGAAACAATGGATCTGTAATGTGGTTCCTATTGTTGAAAACTAAGAGCTGGGATCACATTGTACTGTCTCATTTAATCATCCCTGAAGAACGCATCCCCTGCCCAGGGGGCGCACCTCTCAAAACACATGCGTGGGTGCGTGCACCCACACACATACATATACATGCACACACATATATACTCATATACACACGCATGCTCATACATACACATGCACACGCGCACGCAAGTCCTGACTCCCATCACCCAGACTGTGGAGTGTGTCCCAGCCCTCTTCCCCCACATTTGTTTTAGCAGCAGGTGTAATGACCTTCAGCACAGCCACCTGGAAGCTTCTGTCAGCTCCTCTAACCTCAGACTCACACCAAAGCTGAGATTGTCCATTATGAGAATTTTGAAATATGTTCAAGAGCCTTAAGTCACATATAGGTAGCAGTCATAGTAGCTCACATTTCTGTATAAATGTATAGAATATATTGTACAGTAACATACCTTATTTTGTGTATTCATGATTGCAGCCCTGGATGTATTAATGTTTTAGAGGTAAGGATACTCAATCCCACACAGTGTAACGGACGAAACCAAAATTCTGTAATAAGTAAGAGCTGAGCCTCATTGAGTCACAAGGAGCTTTATTTTCTGATAGCACAGCTTCTTTTACAAAGCTGCAGTAAAGCAAGCTTTCTGGAACATAGCACAAAGGTAATTACTATGACTTATTACCTTTTCCTATATGTTTGTAGACAGATACAGGAAAAAATAATTTTCTAATTTAGAATATGGCCGTATAGACATTAACTCAGTGTATTAGTGTAATGAGCTAATGATACAAAGGGATATTACAAAGCCTATTTATTGTATTTTTGATAAATCATATTCTAACCTCTCTTCAATTTTAACATCTTACCAAATGTGATGTTCCCTGTGGGTGATAAAGGGCTGTGATCAGGTCTGGCCTCACGCTGCGGTTTTTAAGCTGATCCCAGCGTGTGAGCCTGGAATCTGCAATGTGTTCTTGTCCATCCCGTTCTGCGTGGGGCTGTGGGCTGATCAGAGAATAACCCCCATGCCCCTCTCACATTGTCCCCCTCAAGGTTACGCGGCAGTTTCCCAGGCACTGCGGATACAAAGACACAATTACCAGGGCGCTGTGAAAGGAGATGCATAGGGATTTGCCAGGTCTGGGACGGATAAAAAAGAAGAAAGGTGTTTATGCAGAACAAGTGAAAATGCAATTACAGGAACGCAAATCCCTATCAGGAATAGAAACCAGGCTGGGAGCTGTAAAGCTATCCATCCGCATGACGGAGCACGGGCCAGGCTGGGCGTACACTGTCATCCAGGAGGACGGGTCAAGGAAGCTGACTCAGGCTGCAGGGCAGAGGGCAGCGCAGGTCGATGAAAACAGGTCAGCAAATTCTGGGTTTTGTCGGGTACCAGACACAGGACGGCTAGTGCGGCTACAATACAAAGCTGGAACTAGAAATAGACCCGCGTTCGTTCTCCCATTGCTACAAGTGGTGAAACCAAGCTTGAGAAGGTAGAAACTTGTCCATTTCTGAATATACCACATCGCACCACCCAGAGATTTACAAAAAACATAACTATCTCCAAAACTATTCTTCCTCTTATTCATGACATTTATATATGAAATATTGTGAGACCATAAAGCATCCATACTTCCTGTCCTTCAAGTGAATTTATCCAGGAGAAAAGTTATCCACACAGACATGAAATGATCTAGACACAGGTTTGTGCAAGATGGCCACTTCCTGCTCAGACACATGGGTCCCAGATGCAAAATGAACTTTTAAAATTACTGATCTGAACTCAAAAACAGGAAGAGGATTACCAGAGGGCCCGACTTGAAGAGAGAATTGACAGTCAGGACGGTTGGGAAGCTTGAGGCCCAGGCAGGGATTGAGATCTGGGCAGAACCCTGACGAATGGCACTGGATTCCACCACAAGACCATGTCATGAAGCCCATGGCGGTCCTCAGCCGACCCCCGGCGGAAGGGGGAGGGACAGGGGGCTATCTCCGTGGTGCAGACATGTGCACAGGGCCGTGGGTACCGCTCTGACTTGGAAGCCTGTGTCCAGCCCCAGCCCAGCTCCTCGGCATGGGGTGCAGTCACTGTTAACGTCCTCAGCCTTGCCTCCCTCTTCTGGGAAACAAGGCCCTGATCATCACCCAGAGCCATTGCCCAGAGCCGGGCTCCCTGCGGTGCAAGGGGTCGGCCAACCCTCAGCCTAGCTCGGACATCTTCCCAGGAGTCCTGTGACGGTCACCCCGGTCTCCCCTGTAGAATGACCATCTTGAACTGAAAGGATCCTAGTGCCCTTTCTTGCTGGGAATACACCGTGACTACAGAAATACTACTTCAGATGGTCTTTGAACAACCTTAAAATGACTCCCACGTTCTGTTTAGAATGAACCAGAACACGTTTCCAGCCCGTCCAGGTCAGTTTCACAAGCAAGTGTCCCATTTTCAAGGACTGAGTACGGAAGCTGGGATCATTCACCGATTACGTCTAGAGTATGTTTTTACAACCAAACTGGGAGCGTGAAAATCAGTTTTCCTCTGAGGTGTATTTTCTTTGCTTTATGCGCGGTCTATGGGTGATGAATGAAACTTTTCCGAGCAGGTTTCCTTCTTGAGCTGCCACGTTACAAATATGCATCCCACTCAGTCCCCATAGACCCGACCCATGACCCTGCAATAAATTGGTTAAAACATGTCCTAATTTATTTGCAGTGATTTTATTTTTATTTCAAACTCTCCCAAAAGATTCTAGGGTGTTGGCATTTATTTGTATTTCATAAGAAAAACTCATAAAACCTCACTTTCAAGTGTTCCATATAGGGCCTAGTTATAAATATTTTTAGCATCTTCGATTCCAAACCAAAATACTTGTCCTCAACAAGATCATAAGAAGACTAGCTCACCAGCACTTGCCTGCAAGAATCAGGTGGCACTGAGCTATGGAACATGTGTGTAGCCTGTGGGGCTGTGCTCCGTGGCCATGCCTCGTCTGTGGTTCCTTTGCTCTCGTGGGACCACCAGGCTTGGAGATCAAAACCACAGGAGATTCCTTCTTGGACTCCACTGGATTCTATCTGTTCAAATTGTTTTAAATTTAAATTAGGAGACTTCTTACTAGACAAAAGTAAGATTAATAATAATGTAACCTAAGAGTAATCACTACAATGATTCTTTCTTTCAGGTTATGTTTACTTAGTATATTTTTTTTAAATCTCCCAAAGTATTGTTTTTCTAGAATAAAATTCAAGGCCTTGATTGCACAGGGAGGATACTTCGTACTATCATGAATTGGATTGTAATCTGGAAGATTCTTTTTTGAAAAATAGAAAAAGGAGCAAGGAAACTTGATGCCCATCTAGATACCATCTGACACCGTTTCTCCACAGCTGAAATCTGGGGAGATGTTTCCTTGGGGGACGTGTGTTTCCATGGGAATTGTCTCTCTCTGTGTTGCAGGCATGTCTGGAGTGCAGTTGGTCCCGGGGCTCCTGTCTGCCTTCAACGTCTGTTGAAAATTCCCAGTCACTGCTGCTCACACAGGTCAGGCAGTAAATGGCATGTGACAGTCAAAAGCTTTTTTCCTGTGCTGCAGGTTTTCCCCTGGAAGATGGTTCCCTAGATGGCGTGGCCCCCCTCTCCACACATGATCACTTGAGTCTCCTTTTCAGCAAGAAAAATAAAGCATTGACATTTTCAGTCTGTCAGATCCCTGATAGTTTATGACAGGCAAAGCCCGACACGCCCACGCTGCCACTCGTCTGGTTCTAGAGGCTCTTTGGAGTCACGTCCGTCCAGCCGTCTGTGTGCCTGAGGGGACATCACTAGGGATGTGGTTCCTCCCTAGTGACCATGGCCCGGGACCAGCCAGGCCACCGGGGAACTGCTGGTTTGCAGGGGAACAGCAGCCCTGATTGCGGCGCCATGCGGCTCCGAGGCTGGGGCCGGGTTCCCCGCCAGGCACTTTGAGCGCATCACCTGGAGGCCTGGAACAGCACATCCTCGTCTCTGAGACGAGAATAACAACAACAATTTCTTCCTGTCAGCGATCACCTGCTTTGGGCTTCAAACAAAGCAATGCACAGGCTCATACCTGGGGGACAGTAACTCGAAATTATGGTCACGTTCCGCTGAATTTTTTGACAATCTTGTGGTGAACTACTTGAAAAAGAATCTCAGTAAATTTTGACTTTTATCTAGTTTTTTAAAATGCTTTAAAATACACACTCAAGCAAAGGGACGTGAGAACTCCATACGCAGGCATTAACTCTGCAGGCTCTGGAAGTAACGGGGTAGAGGATAGCGCCCCGAGTTCTTGGGGAGACGCGGCCCTGCCTCCGTGGACTTGTGGTGGGTGGGAACGTGACATGGATGTTCCCTGGGGATGCTTCTCTGGTCTTCTGAAGTCCACAACTTTTCAGTGGTGTAGCCTCTGAGAGCTGGTGGCAGGCCTGGGGCATAATCAAGGAAGGAGAAAAACAGAAGGACAATAAGGACGGAGACGTGTGCTATAACTGGGTGGTCGTGAAAACTTAAAGAGAAAAGTGAGAAGGGCTTGAGGTGGAGAAGCTCTGAGGTCTTAAATGCACTCAACGCCTACTCTTATGTAATGCATCTCATTTAAACCTTGCAAAGCAAACTTGTTTTCTCTTTTCCACCAATGAGAATAGTGTGTGTGTCCAGTCAGCAAGGTGAAGCAATGCTCCAAAACTCTCGGAAGCAGTGTCTGTCGGAGCTGGGATTTGACGCTGGCAGTGTATTCCTGCAGCCTCCACAGCGGCTGCGCAGAGGACCACGAACGGCCAGCAGTCAGGCTGTCCCTTCACAGGTGCATCCGCCCCTGGAGCCCTTGCCCATCTCTGCCGAGGACGTGTCTCCCTGACGCCAGGACCCAGGCTGCTGGCTCTGCAGAGACCTCTGCTCCCAGGCCAGTGGTCGGGAGGAGGCCGTGGGCTTCTGCACGGCTCCCACGTGGTCCGTGGTTGCCTAGTCCCGGTTCAGCCTCTGGACGGCTGAGGTGCTCACCTGTAGGCCTTGACGGCTGCCCCCAAGACCTCTCCAGATCCCCACTGCCCCCAAAAGTACCAGCTTCATGGCTCTCCTCCCAGAGCTAGGACACCGCTGCCCCAGGCAAGTGGGAGCAGCGGAGGAAAGCTGGGGACCGAATCCCCTGGATCATTTAACCAGAACCCCAAGCAACACCTTGAAAGGGCTCTCTGGGGAGGGGAGGCCAAGGAGGCTGGGGCAATCCCGGCAGTGAGGGGCCCATCGGGGCTGAGGGGAAACAGACACATCAGGAAGCGCCCCAGGAGGGGGCCAGTCAGAGGGGCGGCAGGTGCGGGACCAAGGCTCACACAGAAGGGCCTGTCAGGGACAGAGGCCGCAGACCCTCATCAGTTTCTCGTTCCCGCTGCTCTCGCCCCCTTAGTGATCTGTCCTGTTAGGTCTCCCAAGGACCTCAGCCTCCTGATCAGGGAGAAATAGGGAACCTTACCAGCTGGGGGACAATCCCTCAGTCTGGAGCAAACACAGCTGAGCAAGGGCTTCCTGGCAGCAGGGCTGCAGAGTGACCCTCTTGTTGGGGGTTTCAGGGTAAAGAGAACTCAGTCTCAGACGAGGAGCATCTTGCCTCCTTTAGACAACCCGTGTAAGTGGCTTCTCACTCTTAAGACAAGATCCCGTGTGTCTTTCAGGCCCCACTGGACACACTCTTGATAACGAACCAGGAGGAAAAAAATGAATTTTCGAAGCCTCCAAGAACTAGAGAGGGTTCCGATCTCATGGATCAGATCGCGGAGCCCAGAGAGGCTGAGTAACTTGTTCAAAACAACAGAAACAGATACTCAAAAAGTTAGCTCTGGGCCAAACCCAGGTGCCCAGGAAAGGTAGCTTGAGTTTTGCGTGGTTTTTCCTCCTGGAACGTAACTTTGTTTCTACTTTGTCATTTATTCCTTTCTTCTGGAATGATTTTGTGATGCCTACGATCTCTTTGGCACAGTCCCAGCTCTCAGGATACGGCAGTGAAGAACAGAGACAGGGTCCCACCTCCTGAAGGGACATCATGGTCAGAGGGAATAGATGTGAGCCCACGAATACAGAACATGTGGAGCTGGGCAAGGAGGGGGAGACCGGGGGCTCTCGGGATGCAGAGGGTCAGAGTTTTCAACAGAGTGGACAGAAAAGACCCAGCACCAAAATGCAAAAACAAATGAGATACAGTTGTGACTCCAAAGCTCAAACTCTGGTAGGGAAAGAAAGAAAGAGGCGATTGGAACTACTGAATTTAAGGTGTGAACGTTGTTACAGATGCGCTATTGACCCTGAGGAATTAGGAGAGCTTCCACAGGTGATATGGCGCTTGAGTTGAGTTTTGAAGGATGCAGGAGAAATTGCCGAGTGAAGGAAGAGGGGAGGGACGTGAGCAATGGAGGGTCTGCTTGGCGCCCGCTGCATCAGGGCCTTCAGAACGTGGAAGCCGTCTGCAGAGCCAGCAGTGTGGAGCACGGTCCTGAGCACACTGGCTGCTGCTGAAGTGACCGTGTGAGTGACTGTGACACCCATGACCTCGAGGGGGAGAGGACAGCAGTTCAGCTGCTTCGTGATTCTCAGAGAACAGAGGACACGTATCGTAAGAAACTCAGATATCATTGGATTAGAAACCACGCAGCTAGCTGGAAATTACAATCAAGGGTTACACTCAGATGTCCTTATGCCTGGATTGAAAAAAAAAAGCAGAGTCAAATCAGACTCTACTCTAGATGAAATTCTTGTTTCTGTTGTCACAAGTGCCATTAAGTCCCCTTCCTCCTAAACATGCCATTGAGTTCATTGAACTTCATTAGGTGAGCATTCTTTGGGATTTTACCAAGTTTTAACGCCAGTTCTGTGACCCATATAATCAAAATCATCAACGTTCTATTAATATACAAGAGCAGGGCTTCCCTGGTGGCGCAGTGGTTGAGAGTCCGCCTGCCGATGCAGGGGGCACGGGTTCATGCCCCGGTCCGGGAAGATCCCACATGCCGCGGAGCGGCTGGGCCCGTGAGCCATGGCCGCTGAGCCTGCATGTTCAGAGCCTGTGCTCCACAATGGGAGAGGCCACAACAGTGAGAGGCCCGCGTACCGCAAAAAATATATATATATAATGGCAATTGAAAATTATTACTAAACTATATTCAGTATGATTTTCTTGTGTTTGATAAATTAGGAATAAAAGCAGGGTTATGTGTTTTCCTACAGTGATAACCATTGAAAGGCAACTTGAAAAAAACAAACATATTTCTGTCCCCTCATATGATATAAATATGTGAGTATCAGGCACTGAGGTCTCTTTGATGCATACTCGTTTCTGACTAAAATCTCAAAAAAGTATGGAAACCATGTAACGAAAACTGCTGAAACACAGATTCACGAAATACCCCGTGTAGTGGGGTATCTGATGTCACCACATCACTTTGGGGATGGGGTAACTCAGGACCAGAAAGTTGAAGTCACCTCCCCTGAGTCACAAGCTAAACAGTTACAAAGCCCAGACTCAAACCCAGGGAGGGCCCTGTTGTTCAGTCCAGTGATGAGATGAGCATCTTTTTAAGACAAGGTCTAATACAAAAATCATCTCTTTTTGGATTCCTGCTCTTATAGCAACTACAGGTGTTTCTATTTTGATTACTTTTGTCCCTAAGTAACTAATTACCTATTATTGTTCTTTTTTAATCAATTAAGCTACAGTTCTTCATGTCAAAGAATCTCATCAGAAGTGATGGTCTTCTCCGGCTGGAAGTTAATCTTGTTTTCTTTATTAAAATGTGTACTTCTTCATGCCTTCAAGGAAGGCTGAAAGGGAGCAGAAACAGAACCAATCTGATTCGAAAAATTTTCTCCTGCGTCGTCATCATCTCGGGGGTTATTCTAACGTCTGTTCTACGAAAAGGCAGTATCTTCCCATATTTCACAAATCGGGAAGTGTCACTGCATCGCATATGCATAAGAAATTTCAAGCTACAGAATCTGAAACGACATCTAAAATCATCTTCCAACTTTATTTCTAGAAGTCCTACAGAATTCGCAGTGCAACAATCACGACCCGTGTTGTTATTCCCTGGAGCCTTCGAGGGTCCAGCGGGAGGTACCACGTCTGCCACGCCTGGTCTTGTCGTGCAGGGAGCAGAGGAGCAGAAGCCTGAGAATCACCTCCCTGGGAAGTCTAAGTCGTAGGCTAAGGCTGCAGGGTATCCTCAGATCTCTTCTTTCTTCTAAGCAGAAGATCTCTTTGTTCAGATCGACTTTTACCTGGAACATTACAGAGATGAACCCAGGGTCGTCCTGGTTCACCGTGCGGAGGCTTGGACGTCAGACCACGCTTCCTACCACCACCCCACCCAGGGCTGAGCCAAAGCGGTCTCTTCAAAACCCTAGGATCCCCTGCAGAGGATGTTGAACTTACTGATTAAATAACAAAACTGAACTTTACAGAGGAGGAAAGGCAGGCTCAGGAAGCCCAGCCAATACACCTGGCGCATCCCCGGGAGCTGGTTCCCAGCCGAGGAGAGAACCACCCTGCTCTTTGTGGTCCCCAAACGCCCTGTGACCAGGGCCTTCCTGTTCAGCAGACAGGACCACGGTCCTGCGGATGCATCATCACTGGTGCAGACCCACGCTCTGATGGCTGGCGGAGGGCGGGCAGGGATGCAGGACCCCCCCGTCCAGCACGAGCTCCTAGCAGGACACGGGCTACCTCTGCCTGGGGCATCCTCCCAGCCCCCTCAAGGAAAGCCAGGAGAAGGGCATTTCCCTCACCTGGACCCGACCCAGAGGCCCTGGCCGCTCAGAGGTGAGAGTGCCCACCCCCCAAAGGGAAAGTTGTCAGTGTAAAACCCCTCCCCATGGCTAGGGTCTCCTGAGGGAGCTTCCAGGCTCTTTTCAATAACAGAAACCTAAGTGTTTGGTCATAATCAAGTTGGCGGTAGGAATTACGTCCACTTCCTGGCTGTCTTAGAAAACCACCAGATCGCAACTTTGGCCTCATCGGAATGTTCTCTCGGGCCTTTCATCAGCCATCAGCCTTGAATATTCCAAAAGGAGGGATTCACGCCAGGAAGCGACTTTGTAATGCAGAATAATTTTTAATACAAAATAGTTAAAACCTCTGTTGTCTCTTTTACACCCTCAGTATATAAAGAAACTTGCTTACTTTATCAGCCAAATGATTGAGAGTCGTCACCAGTTAATGTGAAATCTAGAAAACACATCATAGAAGACCAATTAAGAAAGGAAGAAGAATTAAAGAAAATTAAGGAAACACATAAAAATAACAAAACACTCGAATATGTTCAGCTCAAATATAAACAGGTTCGTTTCATTACATAATTGCTGGAGTAACTCCTTTTTTAATAAACACAGGAAATATGCCTTATAGATCATGCAGCAAATTGTTATTACAATTGAGTCCTTCTTAAGTAGCCAAATAATTAATACAGTGCCTCTCCTTCTATTGTTCCCTGTATGGAAGATTTTTTTCAGAGTCCACGGTGTAAAAGTAATAACTTGCCCTTAAAACTCAAGGAATTAAATGCCCTATAAGACACATAACTTTTGACAGGCGATGCTCAACCATCTGAGGGAACGTAAACGTCCCACTAAAATTGAATGTTAAAATCCATTCCCTCTGGAGGCTATCGTGGTCATCGTCTTCTCCTATCAGAAATTAGTTCTTGAATTCTAAAAACTACACATTCACAATACAGTCTAAGCAGCCCAAATGGCACGTGGGGTTTCCCTACTAAGAATTACAGTAGAAATGGTACCATCATCTAAGAGGCAAGTGTCTTTTTGGAAATAGCCTGAAATAAAAAATTGAATTCTTGGGGAGTTCCCTGGTGGTCCAGTGGTTAGGACTTGGTGCTTTCACTGCCATGGCCCCAGGTTCAATCCCTGGTTGAGGAACTAAGAAGCTGTAAAGCCGTGCAGTGCGGCCAAAAAAAAAAAAAAAAATTGAATTCTTTTTCTAATTTAGAATTCTGCTCAAACTGGAATCAGAGCTCGTAAAAAGGAGGAATTAAGAGTATTAGTAGATGTTTCCTTTCAATAGCTGAAGATTTTTAATACATAAAAGGAGATTGTTTAGCAATAAATATAAGATGGCAGGACCAATGATTAAACATCCATTTAAGAGAGCAAACTATTTTCAAACACTTTTATTTTAAAGTTCTGATTTGCATTAAGGTAATTAATATGTTAATTATAAACAAATCCCATCCGTGTGTTAATTCAAACCTTATACACTTTTAACCTACTTCAACTTTCTCTGTGTAGAAAAATGTACAAAGCCTCCCCTTTGTACCCCTCTCTATGCTGACTAGTACCTATTCGTGATGCTAACAGAGAGAGTGGTACCAACACTAAAACAGGGCTTGGGATGCAGCTGGCCCTCTGTTCAACATCTCACTGCAGCTTTATGGGGTCCCTCATCAATACACAGACACTGAGAGCCTGACTCTGCTCTAAGCGCTAGTGATAAAATAGTGACCTGAACGGATGTGGTCCTGCCCTCATCTGGGACTTAAACACTAGTCAACCAGAAGGAAGATAAGTGCACAAAGACATAAAATGCATAGAGCGATAAGTGTCGGGGGGTGGATATGCCTTTATAAGCGAGGGGCAGTTAGCGTGTCCATTTTATAAAGGCGGGATCTGGGATTAAAGTAACTTGTTCCAGGACACAGAGTTCATGGCCACAGACCCAGAACTGAATTCACTAAATATGCAGTTTGTCAAACTCTACAGCCCAAACTCTTAATCACTGCACTTTATATTACTTTACCATGACTTGTGCAGGGTAAATGTACATACATTGGGCTTGCTTTCTGTTGACTGGGATAAATGACTAATCAACTCATTCAAAACCTATATTGAGCACCTACCATGGGTCAGACATTGGAAATCCAGAAACGGATAGAGGGCTTCCCTGGTGGCGCAGTGGTTGAGAGTCCGCCTGCCGATGCAGGGGACACGGGTTCGTGCCCCGGTCCAGGAAGATCCCACATGCCGCGGGGCGGCTGGGCCCGTGAGCCATGGCCGCTGAGCCTGCGCGTCTGGAGCCTGTGCTCCGCAACGGGAGAGGCCACAACAGTGAGAGGCCTGCGTACCGCAAAAGAAAAAAAAAAAAAGTGAGTAAATGTCTCATTTGTCCTTTCAGCCTCATTGCCTACTAATAATTATTTTTTCAAAAAAGAAAACATAATCGTTTACAAACGCACTTTCAATTCCCCAACCCAGCCCGCGAGTTTAATCCCTCCTCCCAGGCCTCTGCCACTCATCTCGTGAGATATGCCTGCTCAGCTGCACATTCTTAGGGCGGGAACATTCTTCTTATTTTAATCTCTCTTCTCCCAGTTCCTTACTTGCACTGTTTGGATAAATAACCGCAGCTTGGAGAGGATGATAAACATGCATCAAAAACAACAAAGGAAGCAAATTACTTCCCGCCTACAAAGCAGCAGAACAGAACTAATAATCCCCGAAGACACCCCCCGATGTACAGGTGCAGAAGCTGCCGGCTCAGGAAACGCCTCCTTCCTGAACGCGCGGGAACACAGAGCATAAAGGAAATGAACTGGGTGTCTAGGTTTCTAATAATGCCATTTAAGATGCAGCCCGTGCCTGGCACGCACGAGGGGTGAACGAACATAGGCGTGAGCTGGAGTGGCCCGGGCAGGGCCCAAGACCGCACGGGGGCTGTGGCCACGGCTGCCAGGGCAGAGGGCACCATGCTCTGGAAGCAGAATCACCAACCCACCCTGACCGGGAGGCTGGACGGCCCCATCGTTGGCTCTTAGCGGGATCCAGGAGGATTCTTTCCTAAGTTTCCATCACCCGGCTGTGGACGACATTTGACTATGAAAATGACTTCTGCCCTTCTCCCCCAAATGCCCCTAAATCTTGAGTTAGGCGGCACCTTCCCTCTTGTCTTCAGAACGGCCGATGCAAGCTTTGCGGCCCAGAGCCGACACCTGAATCTGACTGCAGGCCCAGCCCTTCTGCGGGGAAGTTACCCGTGAACTTGGGCAGCCCAGGCCCGACCGCTGCCCGCTCCCTGCTCACCCCACCTCCCCTCCCCTTGCCTGCAGCCTCCCCCGCCTGCCCCCGGCCCCTGGGAGGCTCCATCTATTGAGACTTTATAATTCAGGTCCAGTCAGCCCTGCCAGCTGCTCCTTAATTTTTTTGATTTTAATTTTTATTTACTTTTTTTTGGATGCATTGGGTCCTCGTCGCTGCGCGCAAGTTTTTTCTAGTTGTGGTAAGCGGGGGCTACTCTTCGTTGCTGCGTGTGGGCTTCTCATTGCGGTGGCTTCTCTTGTTGTGGAGCATGGGCTCTAGGCACACGGGCTTCAGTAGTTGTGGCACGTGGGCTCAGTAGTTGTGGCTCGTGAGCTCTAGAGCGCAGGCTCAGTAGTTGTGGCGCACAGGTAAGTTGCTCTGCGGCCTGTGGGATCTTCCTGGACCAGGGCTCGAACCCGTGTCCCCTGCATTGGCAGGCGCCACCAGGGAAGTCCCCCAGCTGCCCCTTAGATGTGATTGCTTGAATCCCCACAAATACCGCAAAAGGAGGATGTAATTAATCCATCTACAGAGGAGCTGCAAGCTCCTCCCATGTGGAAGAAAAGCAACTTCCCCCAGTGTGGAAGGCAAGCGCCTCACAGCAGGCATGCAGGCGTGGCGAGCTCTACAGCGGGGGCACCTTCGGGGAGGTCCTATACCTCCCACCTCGTGGACAGGTGGACACAGGCCTGCTTGAGAGGCCCCTCTCACCACTCAACGCAACCTCGGTCCTGACTCGAAGCCAAAGCAGATGGCGGTGCTGGTGGTGGTCCCAGCCAGGGTGGGGGGCTTCCAGGGACTCAGAGCTGGTTGCCTCCCAGGTGCCTGGGTGCCTTCACCCACATCCAGTGCGCTTCACTCCAAACATTCATATCTTTCGTTCAACCTTGAAAAGTGTGTAAATCAGAATCCGTGAGGATAAGCGACGGTGTCAGAAAGCCGAAGGGTAAGAGAAAGATGGGGGAGCATCTGCAGAGGGAAGAGCTGAGTCGCTGATGAAAGTGGGGCCCACGGACCCCAGACCCCAGTAACGAGCGATGCCCGCCGAGGAACAGAGTCCCTCAAACGACCTCGTGCGGACGCAGGAATCTTAGAAAACAAACTGGAAGATGGGAAGTTCTAGGCATAAATATTCAAGCAGGTGTTATGGCCTATTGAACCTTTTGGGGGGATAATAACAGGAGGACGGCATAGAGGATGGAAGGGAAGGAGATGAGATGAGTCTCATAGGGAAGGGATGGAGATGAGTCTTGTGGGGGCAAAGCAGAGGCACGTCCCTAGATGTTCAGGCCAGAGGCATCTGGGGACAAACCATGTGGGACTGACCTTGACGGTCTCCCCGGAAGCCTCTGATGCAGGGAGGACTCCGGAAGAATCAGAGCAAAGCCCAGGATTATAGCGAGCGCTGCGGTGTCCCCGGGGAGCTGAAACGAGGGTTTCAGGGCTCACCAGTGCCTCACAGGACAAATGGGAGCCGAGACGCCAGCAGGTCATAAGCACGTTTTCACGAAGAGCAAAGCCAGGCCCTCCTCGTGACCGCGTTGCCCCCTGATCAGGGCAGAAAACCGGGCTTCAGCCGAGCATTCACCGCGCAGAAGCCCAGGTCTCCCCCTCTGCTCACTCCCTGACTTGACCTGGGGAAACTTCACCTGCTTAACAAGCCTGCTCCTTCCAGGGAAATCCAGGGGCTTCACCACACTGACAGCTTGAAACTCCCACCTGCAAGCTTTACACACGATGACAGGTGGAAACTAAGGAAGAGCGATGCTTCCCTCTGGAAAGCAGCCGAGGCGAGCCCTTCGTGCAAATTATCACGCTGAACGCGCCGGTTTCTCTGCCCAAATATCTAGACGTCCCTTTATCGCGTCAGATGCACAGGGGACCAGGTCCCTTCCAGGAGTTTCCAGGTTGGAGGGAGCTGCAGAAGGAACAGCTGCTTTCCTCCCAGTGTGAGAGCAAAGGTCGGTGCGGGGGACTGAGGTCCACCTACGGAGCTGCCACAGAAACGCCAGACCTAAGCACCGCGGCCCACCCTCGGGGGTGAAGCGAACCGTCCATCCGGGCTTCCTCTCCTCCGGGCAGCTCGGCCAGGTGCCGCGCCTGGCTCTGTCTGACTGTGATCTCTCCACTGCAGCTCAAGTCCAGAGATCCGGACACTTGCTGATTCCCTTGCCTCTTCACTCTTTCACTTTTGTGCTTCTCTATTTCCTTTCTTGTGTCTATTTCTCCATAGCGCTCAGCGTGGTATCCTCAAGAATCAGAAAACTGACCTGATGGCAAGGTTTGAGTTTCTGGGACAAACACCTTATTATAAATCATTGTCTCCAAGACAGGCTTCCGTGATCACCACTTGAACCAAAAGTTAGTTACTGTATCTCTCCCCTTTGGAGTTAAATTTTAATTTTATCAAGGTATAAATATGTGAAAATAAATATTTAAAAATAAATATTTTAAAGCCAAATATAACTGTCTCATAATGATCACAATCACCAAAAAAGCCCTTACCCACTTAAAAAGATCCTCAGAAGCAAATATTCTCACCTCTAATCTGTTACTGATATAAAAACACCCCATTGTGTGTCCTCAACTTCTTTCTCATCTGCCTCAAAATGTCTCCGCATCTTTTTACGCTCGAGGCTGAACTGGCCACCACCTGGACTGCTGGTTCTTCTCTGCCTTCTATATCTCACTTTTAAAAATTACTTTCTATTTTTAGACCGGTTTTAGGTTTACAATAAAATTGAGAAGAAGGTACAGAGCTTCCGTATACCCCTCCCTCCCCCACTGCTTCCCCCATTATCAACAGCCCCACCAGGTAGTCCATGTTTTACAACTGATGAACCTACACTGACACGTCACCATCACCCCGAGTCCATGGTTCACGTCAGGGGTCACTCGTGGTGTTGGACGTTCTGTGGGTTTGGACAAATGTCTAATGACATGCATCCATCATTATAGTGTCATGCAGTCGTTTCGCTGTCCTAAAAATCCCCTGTGCTGCACCTCGTTATTTCTTCCCACCACCAACCCCTGGTAACCGTTGCTCTTTTTACTGTCTCCATAGTTTTGCCTTTTCCAGAATGTCGTGGAGTTGGAACCATACAGTCTGTAGCATTTTCAGATTGGCTCCTTTCACTCAGTCATATGCACTGAAGTTTCCTTCATGTCTTTTCAGGACTTGATGGCTCATTTCTTTTTAGGTGAGTAATATCCCATTGTTTCAACGGACTACAGTTTATTTGTCCATTCACCCTCTGAAGCACATCTTGGTTGTTTCCAAGTTTGGGCAATTATTAATAAAACAGCTGTAAAAATCTGTGTGCAGGTTTTTGTGTGGACATAAGCCTTGGACAAAACTTCTTTGGATAAATACCAAAGAGAGAGATGACTGGAGCACACAGTGAAAGTATGTGTTTAGTCTGATAAGAAATGGCAAACTGTCTTCCAAGGTAGCTGCACCATCTTGCATCCCCACCAGCAACGATGAGAGCCCCTGTCGTTCTACATCCTCACCAGCAGTGATGAGAGTTCCCGTTGCTCCACATCCTCACCAGCATTTGCTGTGGGTTTTGGTCCTTCTCGTAGGTGTGTAGTGGTATCTGCATTTCTTTTTAAGGAATGTTTAAAGAAAGTTCTCCTCTCTCACTGTCCCTTCATTTTCATCCATTTGATTGACTCACTCAGAGGTCTATACACATGCCTAGGTCTCCTCTATGTGGAAAATGCATGTTAAGTTATTTTTTTTTAATTTACTTTTTAAAACTTCAAACTTCCTATTTTTCTCATGACATTTGAAGGAAAAAAATACTAGTGGATAAGAGCCCTTATCTGGGGGTCATATTACTGAATTTACTGCCTATGAGGTCTTGGGCAAGTAGTTTAACTCCTCAAAGCTTCAACTTCCTTTACAATAAAATGAGGATTAAAATAGAATGTACCTATCAGATTTCTGTGAAAATTAAATGAGATAATACATGCAATTGGCTTAGTAGACTTCCTAGCAGGTATAGTAAGTGCTCAGTAAGTGTTTACAGTAATAGTACAAAGGACCTTTGGCTTCTGCATTCAGAAATTCAACAACAGTCTCCTAATTTCTTCCTTGGAATCTATCCTCTTCGTAGCTTGTGATGATCTTGGCTACCCTTCTCTCTCTCTCTCTCTCTCTCTCTCTCTCTCTCTCTCTCAGAACTTACCATACCAATCACAGGATAAGGAAATCTTAAGTTCAACATGATGACCAAGTTACTACTTCTGAGTGTGAGGTTTCAGGGCAGATATAAATCCCACGTCAACTTGAAACAAGATAAAGGGAAGCATTAACATAGTGTTCATACAGACTCACAACAAAAAGCCAAGTGTGAAAATATAAAATTTTGAAAACAAAGTACATTTCAGGTTCAAACTTCAAAAGGAAAAAAGTATACGTTAAAATATTATGAAATCACAAGCGTAGGAAGCACTACTTGAAAGGGAGAGAGTAAAAACCCCACCGCCAGACAAAACAGGGAGTTAAGTTGTCTGACACAGTGGAGCCGAGATGGGGCCAGTTTTGGAGGATGCATTTGCCAAGTAAGGAGGGAGATTTTCTGGCAGGAAGAATAATAAGAAGCAGATTTCTCTCTATCCCAACACCACTCTCAATGCCAGCCCTCTTGGTGCAAATCTTTCTAAGAGATTTTAAATCCAGCTTGTGTGCGTACGGTAAGACAGCAGTTCCTCCAGGACGGAGCTCCGGTTTGGGACCATCCGTGCATCTTGCTTCTTCCCTCTTCCTCCTGTGTGTGATCTGGTCACTCATTCACCCAGACTGAAAGGACGGAGGGAAGATGGAATCTGAGCCAGTCCATTTTAATGCTTGTTAGTGGTGCTGGTCAAATGCGTGCGGGGTGGAAAGGTGGAAATAAATGTGGGGGCGGGGGGAGGGTTTCTGAGCGCTATAGATTTCATTTTCTCAAGTCAGCTCTGCTTCCATTAGCACGGATAATTCAGAGTTGGCTGCATGGGTTTCCGTGTAATCGGATCATCTGTAGGGAGATGAGAATTTGATTCCCTCATGTCTCTATTTAGACGCTAAGAAACAGCCTCCCTGGAAGCTTCGTGTTGCTTAATTCCGAGCAAACTAGAAGTGGAAATGAGAGGCGCTAATGAAGATATTCGTTAGTTCATTATGGAGGAAATCTCAGTTAACAGAGAATTGAAAGAAGGCAATTTTCCTGGTCTCTGGGAAGACCCCAGGAGAAAGCAGGATGCATTTGCATGCTAACGTAAGAAACATTAAAAGCATAAATCAAGCATGAGATTCGTTTACAACCTATTCAATAATGTTTAATAACTTAGGGTCTTATTCTCCTCACTTCCCAGGAACCATAGGAAGACATATGCTACCATATGCCCGAGAACTCGGTGAATGAAGATGGCCTGTATTTGTGAATTCACACTCTGCTTGTGCCTGAGAAATTACCCTGAATGACTGTAATGCGTGACCACCATCATGTATTGGGGGTGTGGGGACCTGCGCTGTATTCTCTGTACCAAGGGCAAGCACCTCAGTGATCTTGAACACGCTGTGTTATTTCCCAGGGGTCAGACCCCCGCAAAGGTATCCGTGAGATTCTCAATGTCCCCTGGATGTACTCCTAACACTCTCCACCCAGAAGGAGGCATCCCTCTCCTTCTCGACAGCCACACAGCTCAGAATAAAGTGACTACGATGGTCCTGCCTGCGGGAAACGTCTCCAAGTCCATCCCAGCGTCCCACGGATGTGGCAGGCCAGCCGGGCCACCTGGAACACAGACCGGGTCATCGCCAGCCAATCCAGAATAGGGGGGATCAGAAAGCGGTGCTTCCTCCCAGTAGATAAAGGAAGAAAAGAGGAACAGACAAAACGGCAGGCGTCAACCAAATCATGGTTACAGTCGCTAAGACCTCCAGCAACCTAAACAGTCTGTGAATTTATGGATAAGAAGAAGAAATAAGAATACACATATGGGCTTCCCTGGTGGCGCAGTGGTTGAGAGTCCGCCTGCCGATGCAGGGCACACGGGTTCGTGCCCCGGTCCGGGAAGATCCCACGTGCCACGGAGCGGCTGGGCCCTTGAGCCATGGCCCCTGAGCCTGCACGTCCGGAGCCTGTGCTCCGCAACGGGAGAGGCACGGCAGTGAGAGGCCCACGTACCGCGAGGAAAAAAAAAAAAAAGAATACACATATACTTATATATATATGCATAAGTCAAGTCTTTTAAAGATAGTGAGAGGGAGTTCCCTGGCGGTCCAGTGGTTAAGACCCCGCGCTTCCACTGCAGGGGGTGCGGGTTCCATCCCTGGTTGGAGAGCTAAGATCCCACATGCCTTGTGGCCAAAAAAGAAAGAGAGAAAGAGAGTGAGAAAAAACAAGAGCAGTGACATTATTATTTAGGGGGCAACATAGCACAGCTGGTTAGGCTGACGTGATGGCTTCTTTCAATCACCGGCTGCCACACAGAGGGCCATCCCCTCACAGCCCCCGCTACACCCTGCCTGAGCCAACCTCTCTGTCCTAAGCTGACCCAGAAGCTGCAGTTAGTCGAGGCCCTTCTCACCCTCATCTTCCGTAGGGCAGCTCTGGCCATCGTGCCCAGCATCACACAGGTCTGCCTACAGATCCCGCAGAAGCCACTGGATTCTCCCCCTCTCCCCCCATCCACTATCCACAAGAGAAGGGACGGTCACGGGCTGGGGAGAAAGTGGAGGGTAAAGCCTGGAGCTGGAGACTCAGGTCTCAGCCCTGCTTGTCATCCACGAACGGTGGTGATAAGCCCGTGTCACGCGGGGCCGTCTGAGATTCTAAAGCGGGACTTTACGAGCTGGAAATATATATACAAATCGCACATATAGCACTTGTGTAATTGCACTGACTCATCCAGAATGCGTCCCCACAGGACTTCGTTGTAATGACTACATCATGACGTGGTTCTCACTGTCAGGCTGCGAAGACCTGGGGGTCGGGACCACCCCGTGTTTGCTTGTGTTTCCCCAGAGCTCCGCGTCGCCCAATGGAGGGGATCAGAGCCTATCGTGTAAATGAGCCCAGGGGACTTGCTGACGTGTGTGCCCTTCTTCAACGAGACAGTCTCGTGCATCAGCTTTGACTTCCCAGAGTTTTCAAATAGGCTCCTGGGGCCGTGACTCAGCCGGCGAGGGGGACACACAGCCGAACCCCAGGAGTCCCTGAGTTCCTGTCCCCCCCACTCCCTGGGTGATGACACCAGCCATCACAGACACGAGGGCTCCAGCGCGTCTACACCACTGTGGAGAGGCTCACGGCTCGTCTTCTCTGGAGGCCATGCCCACGGGATGAAGGGAAACTGGAAACTTACCAGTGTAAGGCATCAGACCCTTGTGGTTACGTGGTGTTGTTGATGGTTTTAATCTCAGGGATGTGTTTACACTTTGAGCATTCTGCATCTACCCCCGTGGGACACGGTAAGGCATAGACGTTTGGCCTTCATTGCCAATTCCTGGCCTGGGACCCCTAAGACCCTTGGAACTGCCTGAGTGATGGGGGGAGGGGCGTCTGGTGTTCATAACAAGCCCCTCTCACCACCCTGAGCCTGTGCCGATGAGGGGAGTCCCAAGGGGCCCAGGAGAGGAGCTCAGGACCGGCGGGGGCCAGAGGGATGCGTGCGATTAGAGGGTCGGAGCTTTCAGCCCCACCCCTGACCCTGGGGAAAAGAGGGGGCTGGGGACTGGGTTCATCCCCGACAGTCACAAAGGCGCTGGAGGGTCTCCTGGTTGGTGGCCACTGGAGGTGCAGGGGGGGAAGTGCACCCAGGGGGCAGGGAAGCTCCCGGCCCTCCCGCCCCCTCGCTCTGTGCATCTCTGTTCCTGGGTTGTGTCCTGTCTAATAAACTGGTAAACGTAAGTGTTTCCCTGAGTTCTGTGAACCATTCTAGCAAATGACCAAATCCCAGGATGGGGCCGTGTGAACCCCTATTTATAGCCCACCAGTCAGAGGTACCAGAGCCCTGGACTTGTGATGGGTGTGACCCTTCACCGGGGGGTCCACACTAACCCCAGGCGATCAGTGTCAGAACTGAGTTAAATTGTGGGACACCCAGTTGGTGTCCACTGAGAACCAGAGAACTGCTTGGTGTTTCCTTCACCGTCTTCTCTCCACGACGGTGTCAGGGCAGGACTTCCTGGGTCTCTGTGTGTGACACGGCTCACCCCTCCACACCTTGGCTCCCTCACCACAACACGGGGCAGGACAAAGGGTTGTCAGCCCTCGTCCAAGCCCATGGACACCCCTTCCTGTGACGGGGTCAGCTGCCCACACGCCCAGGGAACTTGTTAGTCACTCAGCTGCAAGGACAGGATGGGACCCACTAGATGCCCCGGGGCCCCTGCCCCTGCTCCCCCCCTCAGGAGCTCCATGCAGGACCCTCCATCTGCAGGGCTCAGAGCCCCCCCACCCCGGACAGAGGCGAGGACACCAGGTGGACAGAGTACCTGCCTGAGAGAAGCTCAAGGAAGAGAAGACCAGATACATTTGTGCAGACTCACCAGGCAGACCACACCCGGAGGGGCTCTTGTGTGCACTGTGGACTCGGGTGAGGCTCCACCCACTGTCACATGCACATCGGTGGGGATGTTGACGGTGAGGCAGGCTGTGGCCTTTAGGTATACCGTTAGGTATCCTGGCTTCTGGGAATCACTGAGGACTGGAAAAGATTAACCGAAATCCTGCTCTGTTTCACAGCAACAACAACGGCCAGAGAGGAGAGAATTTACATAGTTGGTTCCTTTGGAAGGTCCAGAGAGGTAAGGAACCACAAAATAGATAACACCATCAAACCTCACTGAATCCAACCTCCGTTTTTATTTAAAAACAAACAAACAAACAGCTTTGGGATGCACAGAAGTCCACTCTGCCACACACCCCCTAGAGGTGAGATGGGAGACCCCCATCACCCCAATTCCCCATCCTGAGCTCCCCCCCTGAAAGCAAGTGGATTTTCTAGGAGTTTGTGAGTCAATTTATAACCCATTTTGTTTTCAAAGCAGAGCACATAAAAGTGGAGATCAAGGGTGCTGCCTGGTATCTGATATGAGGACAGGAAAGCCGCCAGAAGAAGCACTGCCTAGGAAACGTCGTCATTCTTCTGATGTTTATTCTCTCTGTAAGATTTTTTTTTAATCCTTTGCATAGGCTCTAACGAGAAACGCATAGTTTTTAATTTCTGACTTCTTTAAGCTTCATTTGAAAAGACTAACTGAAAAAGATCAAGTCCTTTTAAGTGACACGTCTGTGTCTGTATGATTTTGCTCCATCTTAATTACAACATGCAAGGGTGTCAGAACTAAAAAAAAAAAAAACGCAGCTTAATTCTTTCCGTTGCTTAAATTTTTTATCTACGAAACTCATTGAGAATGTTTTATTTCCATAACTGATCAATGTACTCATTAATCTCACATGAAATAAAGGCATTCTCATCGATTTGCTTAGAAAACTTTTAAAAGGCAGCCAGAGCTGGCTGAGTGATGTCCAAACCAGCAAAGGACCAAAACGGTGCTTCAGAGTCATAAACTGGCCACACTGGGAAAGTTTCATTTCCATAATGGATCAGCTGACTGATTAATCTCAAATTATATAAATGCCTTCGAATTGATTTGTAAAATCTTTAGAAAACCTGAGCTGCAAGAGTGATTTCAAAATCAACAAAGTGCTTGATATGCGTAGAAATATTACCTGGAGTCACAGAATCACTAAGAGTAGAAGGAAAGGGGATTTTCAGAGCCTTCTTCTTTACTGCCCTTAACCCAGGAGAATTTAGTAAGAACCCTCTCCAGAGTGGATCCTGTCCCCTTGAATTAGCTCATCCCGTGCTGGTAATAACGCTGGAGAGATGCAGTGAGCAGAAGGAGAGTGCAGGGCACCTGGAACTGCACCAACCCTTGGCTGAAGGCACTCCCAGCACAGCGGTGAGAATAAAACCCATCTCACGCGACTGTGGGAAGGAAGGATCACAGGAAACCAAGCGTGCGAAAGCCTCCTGTACAACAGCTGAAACCCTTGGAAACAGCACAAACAAAATGAGAAGAAAACCAATAAGTTGCACAAATGCCTGTGTATGTATAGAGTATATACATGCATATGTGTGTTTAACACATAGGAAAATATTACACGGGTCATACCATGAATCTGCAATTAGTGAGTACAGATCTGTAAGAAAATATTATTATAAAGTAGTCAGCGAAATGTATGGCCAAGGACAATCAAATATTTTTTGTTGTTGTTGTTGGTTTTGTTTTTGTTCTTTGTTTTTTTGCAGTACGCGGGCCTCTCACTGCTGTGGCCTCTCCCGTTGCAGACCACAGGCTCCGGACGCGCAGGCTCAGCGGCCATGGCTCACGGGCCCAGCCGCTCCGTGGCATGTGGGATCCTCCCGGACCAGGACACGAACCCGTGTCCCCTGCATCGGCAGGCGGACTCTCAACCGCTGCGCCACCAGGGAAGCCCTGTCAAATATTTTTGATGATAAAACACCACGAACAATCCAAATGCCCAAGAGCAGAGAAATGGTTAAGAAGCAGGCATATTTGATCCATAGAAGAAATATTATGCCACTCAATGCGGCACTGCTGAGGACTACTAATAACATAGAAAAATTCTCATAAAGTGAAATGGAAAGAGAACATAAAACTAGGGAAACCATCTCTATGATTCTGGTCTACACACGACACATAGCAACGACTTTAGTTATTTCAACTTTTCATGTCCATTTATAGAATGGAATAAACTAAGCACCTATATACATATATTTTTAAAAGATGATTTAGTAGGAACAAGGATAACAGTGAAGATGTAGAAATCTAGGAAATTGTTTTTATGTTCATCAAAATAGGATAATATTGGTCTAACACGGGACAAAGGGAATGTCATATTACAAATCCTACCTTCAGTCATTCTGGACCTGCAAAATTCTGTTTTGTTTATCATTAAAAACATTTGAGGTTTTTCTTTCTCTGGGTATTAGTAAAATGTTTGAAAATTTGCTCTGCAACGTACCTGTGGGTGGAGGAGAAGACAGACCAGGAAGTTTGGTGTGTCTGCCACATGCCAAGTGAGATGCGTCTGGACAAACAACAGCCCAGAGGCTGCAGCGCCGGCAGCCACCCAAAGGGCGTGGTCGGCAGAATTGGGCCCATTCTTATATTACAGTTTAAAGAAATTCCAAACGCACAGAGGTTTTACCCGAAATCCTCAACATGGTTGGGAGAAGGGGCTAGATTTCACATGCACAGCATGTCAAATAGAACTTCAAGATGGGAGACATTTGTCGACGCCATCTTATCTCATTCTCCAAATGACATAATACTAGGTAAAAGGGTCAACTACCCCTACTTTATACAGTGCTAGTAAGACAAAATTACTAAAATTGGAAAAAGTGACCCCAATTGCCATATTATAATTATTTTAAACATTCTCACTAGGAGATCTCTTGCACCTTGGAGAATCCTTTCCAGCTGTGCTCATTTCCAGCCGAATTTTAAAGAGGTTCCATTGCTCTTATCTAATACTTTTTAAAAAAATGTTTAAATGCTTTTCTGCTTCTCTAGAATCTGGAGCCTAAATCATAATGAACTAGGAATCAGAGATCCTCACAGATTCAGGACATAAGGCAGGATAAAATCTGCATCTCTTAAAAAATTAAGCAATAGTATAAAAAAGTATAAAAAAAATTTAAGCAATAGCCCTTACCAGTGACTAGTAACCCGGAAAAGTCGTGACTTGGCCTCATCTGGAAACGCCCAGCTTCAGAGGGGCCCTTTTGGTGGTGGGTCCTCTTAGCTGTCCTTCCTCAGCCATCTCTGACGGAACGACCCTGTGGAATTTCTCTTAGGAAAGCTGCTCCAAATACCCTTTAGTTGAATCATAACCGGATTTACAGCCTTTTCAATCTACCGTGGTTTAGGAGTAGGTATTTTCACCAAGCAATTTTTTTTCCCTTAATACTGAGCTTACCTACTGGATAAGCAAAAGAGATACTATTGATGAAATGCTCTTGCAGTGCCTCAGCTTGCATTTGTCAGCTGAGTCGATAGTTGATGCCCCAGGGCCAAATAAAAAGAGTGAAATTTTCAAGTTTTTAGAGACTATCAAACCCTGAACGGTCAGCTCCTCCTGATATAAATCTATTTTCATTTCAGTTTCTTCTGAGACACTTAGCTTCCAAACTGCCGTACTGAAAGTAAAAAGGAGGATAGAAGAGGGCGTATTGATGAAACACAACGCAAATAATTCAAAAGCACGAATGATTATACAGTCCCTGGCCAGTGGGATGGGAAGACGCTCAGTATACTTTCGCCTTGGCAAACGAGTCCTTGTCTCTACGTTGTCATTGCCACATTTCTATTTTCTATAGTAAGTTTTGCATTAAGTCGTTGTGATGTTTCCATGCATCCTTGAAAACAGAGATTTATCTTACTGGTTAATTACAGATCAATACAGGTTAGAAATCACGGGCTTGTTGCTGGGTTACAATAGTCTCTCTGTTCCTGCGTCACAGTCTTTTGTGATCTCTCCTCAGTCAACACGGGATAAATATGCTTCCTGTCTGGAGAGTCAGACGGGCAGCCCGAGTAAATCCCAGTGACGCTGTCTCAGTGACAGGAAATCTCAAAAGGTCGGTTATTCATGGTAGTTCTGTGCTACGAAGGCCCCACGAACACTGAACTAGCAAATACCTAATCATTGCTCATAGGGGAAACACGGGTCACAACATTTTCATCAGTCAGTCCATACAGAACCTGGTTTTATGTGGGCCTCTGTTCAAAGACATCCTACGTAATACATAGCGTTGATTCATTAACGTGAAATCTCCGCTAACAGCACCATAAGCCGTGACCAGAGGAAGCTTCTCTGATGTGTGTTTCCCTGTGAGGCCCGTCGCAGCCTTCTTGTCCTAAGGGGCGCTGGTCAGCCCTGCAGCACGGGCCTCGGGGGCCACTGTAACCAGTGACATCTCCCCAAAAAGCACAAAAATGCACGGAAACTTGGCACTAAATAGACCACGAAAAGAACGGTTTACGGGATGAGCACCGCGAGTACTGAGTTTGGCGTCACAAATAAATGTCGGCAATTAGGCTGGTGTGGAAAAGCGGAATCTGTAAATAATGGGGGTCACCCGTAGGTAACAAGGAAGTCAAGACACTCTCATGAAGACGCCTGCAAATGTGAGGGTGAACTACAGGTGTAAAAAGTATTAATGATGCTTTTCGATAATCCTTCTGGATCAAATCTACATATGATGTGCGAACCAAGACTGGGGTTGTTTCATTAGCGAAAGCAAAATGTGCCCCATTTTCTTTAATTAGTCATATGCATTGGGCCTCCTAAGTGGATCTGAGGCCTTTACAAAAGAAAGGAAGAACTCAAAATAACAATTTAGATCTAAAACAGGACAGGGACCATCAGAGAGAAGCAGAAGACATGGCTGTTAGGGGGAGCCCAAGTGAGTTTGTTGAGGAATAGGCAACGTGGACCTTGGAACGTGGTGATGGTGGCACAGGTGTATGCATGGGTCCATACCAAGCTGTTCATGTTCATTATGTGCAGGTCTTTATATGCCAAATTATACCTCAACAAAGCTGGAAGGAAAGCCCTATTCTGTCATTCCCACAGTGTCTCTCCACAACACTGTGATACACGTACCCTAGAAACAAACCAAGAGCTCCAGTCTCTGAAACCCAAAATTGGGATTCTTTCCCAGCTTTCACAGAGGTGGGAAGGGAAAGCTATAGAAAGAATTCTCTTGTTATTTTCCTTCATCTTTGACATCTGTTCCTTTTTATCTAGTATTAAAGATTAATATCAAAATAAGTCACAAAGAAATATCACCCCCAAAATGTGAAGATCTACCATCATTCGTGATTCTGTAGCTTGTTTTCATTTTTTGTCTTTGTTTGTTGGGACTGTGCGCTCATACTAAGTTTATTTTGTACATGTGTGTGCGTGTGTGTGTGTGCACGTGTGTGTGTGTGCGCGTGTGTACGTGTGTGCGCGTGTGTGTGTACGTGCGCGTGTGTGTGCGTGTGTACGTGTGTGTGTGCGTGTGTGTGTATCTCACCGAGTGGAAAAGTTTTCCCTTACTTGAAAATGCAATTAAATACATCATTATTTCATGGTATCCAGCAAAAAGTAGCTACTTTCCAGTTACAATACTCCTTGAGTACTTTCAGAAAATGCTTATCTAATCCAGCCTTTCACTATACATTTAGAGGAAATATGCCCCCAAAAGTTAAATCACAATCACTAAACATTATAGAACCTACTTCCATTCCTTCATTTTGAGCACTTTTTATGTTCTAGGGACTGGACTAGCTTTCAACAGAGAGAAGTGAAACCAAACTTACTCTTTACTACACTGCAGATCTTTCAATCTCCTGGGACTTAGTATAAAATAACTTCAAATAGGGTTTTGGAATCGTTTTCTATCAATTGTCTTTAAAGTGTGATTTAATAATATTCACTCATGACTCAATACTTTTATGAGAAATACAGATTATATTATCTAGGAATTTAGTTTTCTGCCAAGAAGAGTTAGTAGATCAGCAACTGATATCAACCAGGTGATGGAACAAGATCCAGTCGAATTCCCCACAATGTAAGGGGAAATTTCCATCACTCTGACTTTGCTTCTGTCCTCCTCTCAACCAGCAAGCCTCTTTCTCCAATCCATCCTCCCAGCTGTTCCAAGGCTGTGTTTCTGCGTCACTTCCTCTGGAAGCGCCCCCCCCCCCCCCCGCAAACCCTCAGGCAGGCAGGACTCCTCCCTTCTCAATGCCTGGGCGACACTCCGTGGGGTTAGCTGTGCAGATGCACTAAGAACAATGCAGAGGCATCATGGTGCTTATTTGTTGATTTCTTTGTTGACACTGAGCTCCTTAAAGGCGGGGCTGGCATATTAACGGTTTACCCGTGCAGAAAACAATAGCTGATTCACGTGAGCGCTTACTGAGTGTTTCAAAATGGAATTAAACCGTGATGCTATTTACAGCATCAAAAAGTTGGCCTCCTAAGGTAGCAGTTAAGATGTGGGCTAAACTGTCATCCACTGGGCACGTTAGTGATCATCTTTCTACTGGAAAGTTGGATGGAATTCCCCTCTAGCACACATTAACGCACATGTGGCCAACAGAGAGACCAACAGGTGGAAAAATCTGATTTTCTAAAAGGGCTCAGATGACCTCAGACGCTTCCAAAGTGCTCGGGAGAGACCTCTGCTCTCTGAGTAATGCCCTTGCCTTCATCTGAGCACCAGGTCTGACGCCCCTCCCTCCCCCACCTTCCCTGAGGCCCAGGAAGCCATCCTGACTTCCAGGCATGTTCCGGAGCCTCCTGTTTATCTGCAGGCGCAGAGGCAGCACCTCAGGCGATCTGCCTCCACGGGCCTCCTCCAGCCTTGGTCCCCGGTACAGCAGGTTCTCCTCAAAGACCTAATTCCTGCCATTATGTCTCCTTCGGATGATGACATGTGGTCCTTCTCGGGGTACCCTGACCACCTGCGGGTGGGGTCCCCATTATTTGGTTTGAGGACGGCAGGAAGGGCAAGAGCAGGCTTTGTGGGGGTCTTGAAAGCCTCCAAAATCCCCGTTGCGGTGGCCCCGGTGGCTGGGTTGACACAGCGTCTGCGTCCTGGAGTGCCAATAGTTGGCGACTCAGGTGCACGTCAGTGCTATCCAGCTTGCGAGTCCTCTGACCCCATCCCCACCTGGAAGGTCCTTATCCTTTATCTCGATGGTCTAAGACACCTGACTGAAGATCCCTTCATCTCCATCAATCCTACTGGTCACAGAGCTGGAAAGCATTGTTTCCAGGGCACCGGCCACGATGCACAGCAGTAGCTTCCTGTTCATATCATTGTCCTGTACAATAATAAACCTGAAACAGTGACGAGCTTAGATAATAAACACACACCGGTCTAGGACTCAAGTGCAAACAGCTGTCAGGCACATCCAGGGAAAGGTCTCAGTGTAATTGTATACTATCTACTATCGCAAGCAAGGAAGACGTGACCCTACCCCAAATTCTCTCAGGGAAAGCGCCACCTCATCCCAAGAGGGAGGCTATTTTGGTCCCTGTGGATTCTGACTCCAGGTATAACTGAGTTTTGAGGTGGGGAAGGTGTCACCCTAAAATCTAAACTGACTCTTTGGTTGGCAGGCAGGAAAGATATTTATAAGGTGGGGAGAGGGCAACTCTAGTCTCCACACACCATCCCACAGGGGCAGTCCCAGTTACCCCAGGGACCAAAACAGGACAGTTTTCTAAAGAACAGGGGAACTGCCTGACCTGAAGTCGGCCTCGATGTTCAAGCTGGTGTTTCTTAATTAGAGTGTATGGCAAACACGTCTAGTAGAAAACCTACACCGTATCTGTGGCTCCAAAGAGACCCCAATCAGGTGGCTCCATTAATCCGCCCAAATGCGGGAGGCGTGCAGACCTTCACTGCAACGTTATCAAATAAGCACCCAGGTTTCAATGAAGTTTTTAAACATGCGCACAGCAAAGCCCAGCCACCCGTACTGAGACTCTTGTACTGAGCACGTATTTGTTAATCAGCGTGAAGCGGCCTTTGGTCACCCTTCACACCCAGACTGCACGTAGTCATTGTTTTTAGCTGGATTTTACACTCGGCGCTGGTCCTTGGGGCCGGTGTGTTGGGAAAGTCCGTCTGTGCTGGGCTTGCCGTTACCATTTGGAAAAAGGGAAATCTAAGACCAAGCTGAGGGAACCCAGGCTTGAGTCTGAAAGACGCCATGGGTTTAAATCAGCAGATGCATTACTGAGATGCGTCCCCTGGTGAGGTCCAATGCTCTCACCCTTCTCCTCTCTCAGCAGCATCTTTCTCACTCCCTGTAGAAACCAGAAGAGCTCAGGCCATGATGCTGTACGAAGCTGGCAGCAGATCCAGAACCTGAGTTCAGATCCACTCCATGGGGCGGGGGAGCCGGCAGCATCAGAGCGAGATCCTCAGCTAATGTGCATCGTGGGCCATGGGCAGTGATGCAAAATCACCTTCATTCCAAGAACAAAAAGTGCTTATCGAGGACCATCCTATATCTTCCCCCCCATGCCAGCTCCCTCCTTCCCGCCCTGAACAAGACATCGGCAGAGTCTCTTGCTCTAAAAGCCTGAACCCCACTAGGCATCACCACACCTGTCACCTGCTTTGGGGACTTTAAACAAGAGTGGAGTGTGAGCCTGACACTCTCCACGCTTGTGAAACCGGGCAAATAGAGGCTGGGGTTCCCTGGTGACAAACACACAGGGCCAATCCCCATGCAGGTCAGCCGGGCAGCAAGACACCTCCACAGATGTAGCTGATCTCAGACCCCGGTGGCTATTTTATTTGCCCGGGCTGTGCAAGCTTCAAGGGGAAATTTAGACAATTTCCCAGAGTTTTCTTATGTCTCAGACACAGACTTGGACAGAATCACTCCATATCACTAAACAAATAACCTGTTAGCTTGTATTTCCTTTAATGACTTCAAGGGGCAATTTGACAGGACCAACTAAACCCGTGGGCTTCATCACGATCAGGAATTCTGCCCGCTCCTCTGAAATGTATCAAAGTGTTGCTCTCTGGGTGGGATTCGTATAAAATTAGCTCGATAAGCTCATCCTTATCACTCAAAATGGTTTCAGGTTAAATCTAGGAGGAGATTAATTTGTTCACAGTAATGTTACAGATCTAATATATGAGAAGAGAGGTTCCAGAAGATGCTGAGGGGAAAAGGCTTAAAATGAGGATTGAATGACTTAGTGCAGAGTCTCACCGGCATGCCTCCCCTCGCCATGCATTTACGAGAGCGAAGTAATATGCCGCTGAAGGGCTCCTGCGCGTTCAGGCGTACGTCTCAAGGTATAGGGTGATCATTTTGCCTCTCTGGGGAAATGTGATGGTGTCATGGTCCCCATTTTGTAAAGGATAAAGGCAGCCTGATTGACAAAGCGATTTCCACGTTTCCAAGAAGCAGGGAAATCCCAGTGCTGGACCGTAGCCTCCATCCCTCAGAACTGTCGTGCAGAAGCGTTTGCAACGGCGCTCACCTCTGAAACAGACATGATTGCTCGGAAATTGAGGTCACACCCGCTGAAATTGCCAGTGGATGTTCATCCTGTGAGAAGTGTCATTAAAGCAGTTAGGAGGCAGGAAAGCTGGAATGGGGTTGACACTCAGGTGGGATGCAGGACCTGACAGAGGAAGAGCTCGCTGTCTCTGACCCTCTACGTATCCCTTCCTCCAGGGAGAACACGTGATCCTAATTGCCAGATAAAAGGCATGTTTCGTTTGTAAATTTTGTTTTTGAAAACAAGTGCTGAATGGTGTTGATGTTGATATTTCACTTATTTATATCACATGCATCATGCCTTTCGATTCCCCAAGAACCTTGCGAAGCAGGAAAGAAAAGTGTCTTCCCTCCCATCACACAATTAACGAATCTGGGTCTCAGACATGCTAAGTGCCCGGCACAACTCCACTGTGGTGAGCAGGACCCCAGGAGGGACCCGGCCTCACGAAGGCAGCATCTGTGGAGAGTCCCCTCGTGCTCCGCCAGAGGGACCACTTGCTGGGTCACTGTCCCCTGGACGACAGAGGACACTCAACGGGCAAAGGGCTGCTTGCGCCCATCTGAGCTGACCCCGGGTGGGGACACCGGAGCGTGACCGCGGCCGCCCATCCAAGTGGAGGGTGAGGGTCTGCACAGCCAGGAGATGAGGGGCGACCCGCTCCCCAGCGCACGGTGGCCCCTGTCCCTCCCCCAGTCCCGCGTGTGGGGCTGAGATACACGTGGTTGAAGCACTTGCAGTTGCAGGAGCCGCCTCGCTAGGTCCCCGGCTATGACGGTAATTCTCTGTGTCACCTGGACGGGGCTGAGGGATGCCCAGAGGGCTGGGGAAACGGCATGTCTGGGCCAGGTCTGTGAGGGTGTGTCTGGAAGAGATCAGCATTCGAATCTGGGGACAGTAAATAGGATCAGCCTCCCCAGTGTGGGCAGCGGGAGGAAGGTAGAACTCTCTCCCTGTCTTTTCTTGAGCTGGGATGTCCATCTTCTGACCACGTCCTGGGGCCTTAGGATTTAGGCTGAATTGCATCACCGCCTTTGCTGGTTTCTGGTTTGCAGACAGCGTATCTCAGCGTCCATAATCACTAGAGCCTACATTCTCCTAACAAATCTCCTCTTGTATCTTGGTCATCTATCTGTCTATATCTATCTGTCTCTACCACCTATCTAACTATCCATCCATCTATCCATCCATCCATCTTATTACTTCTGTTTTTTTGGAGAACCCAAGATGCTGGCCCTTGGTGTAAAGGTGACCACAGTGAAGAGGCCAAATGGGAAACTTTGAAACTACCCACAAGCCCCGGCCAAGATGTCAAATCAAAACCATTGTCACACCGGGGAACGGGGAGGGGAGTGGAGCTTAGGGCCCTAATTAAAGACGTAAAGTGGGGGCAGGCGCACCTCTCCTGTGGACAGTCAGACCGCAGGTTTGTCAGGTTTTGCAGACACCACATCTCTGTGGCCACTGCTCAGCTCTGCACCCCAGAGATGCATAAACCCCATGAGGGCTGGGCTCACACAGAGCACTGATAGAACGGATGTGGGCTCGGTGGGGTCCAGTGGGATGTCAGGTGCGCCTGGGGGGTGCAGGGTGGTGGTCCCCGCCCCACCCCCCTTAGCTTGCTGGGGACGGCTGTATGCAGGCTAACGTCTGTGGACCAGCCCACAGACGGACAAATAGATAGTGTCCACCGGTGTCACCAGGTAGCACCCAGCCCAAGTGCTGTTTCCACAGCAGATTCCTGAGGCCCTGGCCAGAAGGTGTGTGGCCATCGATTTGCTGAAGGCGTTCTTCCTCCTTCCAATTAGAAAAGAGGACGAAAAACAGCTGGATTCACATGGGACACACAATAATCATTTAGAGTCCTGCCTCAGGGCTAGGCTTCGAATAACAGCTGGATTCACAGGGGACACACAGTAATCTCCATTTAGAGTCCCGCCTCAGGGCTAGGCTTCCTTGCCTGTCCTCTCCCACATCACAGACCAGCCCTGTCCCTGGGAAACCCGACAGGAGCCACACAGGTGACTCTAAATCTTCCAGCAGCCATATTTTAAAAAGCAAAGTGTTAAATTAATTTTCATAATGTCTCTTACTTAGCCCAATACATTTAAGATATTATTTAACATGCAATCAATATAAAAATTATGAACATGGTATTTTACAACTTTGTTTTCATACTAAATCTTGAATAACCAGGGTGTCCTTTGTCCTCAGAGCACCCCTCAGTTTAGACCAGCCTCGTGTCAAGTGCAGGATGGACCCGGGAGGCTAGTGGCCACCACTTGGACACTGACGCTGTGGTCTAATGGGGCCTGGACCAGCGGGGCAGCCCGGAGAACCCGCGACCCGCAGCACCGATGGCATCGTGCTGATCAGAGGGGACAGGATGCACACACTCTGGGGGAGGGACTGACCTCTGGGCCTCAGTTTCCTCTGACAATAATTGTGACACCTCGCCGTGGCTCATCATGGAAAGTAAATGACTTCATGTGTATCAAGTGCTGGGAACAGCGCCCGACACATTCTAACGTTCGCAAGTTCTTTCCATCATTAACTGTGTAAAATGACAAGTTGATGAAAGAAGAAATATACTAATAAACAATTTTAAAGGGAAAAAAAAGTGAGACTCAAGCACTTTCATGTAACCCGAATCTGTCTGTTGCCCTTAACACCAGAGAATGAAGAGGTGAGGTTTGTGGGTATTTTCAAACTCAGCAACATTTACACAGCTGCACTTACTAGTTTACGATGCTTGGGCTGAGCTGTTCCCACCGACGTGGAAATACATGTCACACCAGTCAGTAATCCCAGTATCCCCACAAAACCACCTTCCCAGCCCCACAAACCATCTTAGGGGAAGTGGCCCAAGTGGGCCTGTGAGTCTCCAAACAAGCGTCACCGGAGGCCCCCCCGGAACCTGGGAAAGGCCTGGAATCAATTACAGCGAGGGAGAGGGAGAGGGGACCCGCTCTGGTGTTTACACAGGGCAGGAATTCAGCAGTGCCTTTGATTAACTGCCTAAGTAAAGACCAGGCTTAACATATGCCGGATCTGAAATAGAAAGGAGCTCAGCCTGACAGGGGATAATAAACCAACGCGAGCCGCATAATGGGCTGTAACAGCCTTCCGAGTTCTCGGCACAGATCTGAGAGCTGGAGTCAAGTGAAAAGGAGCTTACATGTAGCGCTCAGAGGAGCCAGCCGCTGGCAGGCACTGAGGGGCTGCAGAGCTGGGATGCTGCGGCCCAGGGCGCGTGGATGGGACTCTGCGGACCGGGCTTTGTCTTGGGTTTTCCGAAGAGGGTGAATGGGGAACTGACTGAAATCTCATCGTGCGTCTCCGCCTTTACACATCACTCCCACTCCGTGCCGAGCCTTCTGGAAACTTCCACTGACACAGTCTAAAGCCCCAGAAAGGTTCTATGTAAAGAAAACGGAGCACCTCTCCCCACTTTTGCTGATTTCATATTAGTTAATCACATAAGAACTTAGTAAGCATCCCACCTACTTCACTTCTGGGAGTGCCGTGGTCCAGCAGCCAAGGCCACGGGTCTACGGGAATCAGACGACTCTGAGCTGTTGGACCCTGTTGTCCATCACGGCACCCCGTCTCTGTGCTGCCCTCAGCCCTGCACCCCGGGACCCAATGCCTGCCGTCACCCTCAGGTTTCCAGATGCGGTGACTGTGGTTCCCTCTGTGAAGCCTGGCCTGCAGAGTAAGCCACTGCCCGCCTGCTAAGGTAGGTTAATTAGAAATTTTGATATCAATACACATACCCCATCCATTCCCCATGAATGCCAGTGGATTTAGGGGTTAGACGGAGAGAGAAAAGGCAAGCAAAAAATGCATGAAAAAATACAGCATGTGTAACATGAATCTATCCATATAAAATTGCGTTTGTGCCCATGTGGGTGCACAGAAATTTGGGGATAAATAGATAGGGCTCTCTAACGATATAATGCTAAAAGGAAAATAAACTTACTATACAATGTATATGGTATTTTGTTACACATTCAAGATTTTGTTAAAAATTTAAAAATGGATAAAACCCATCTACATGCCTATATCTGGAAAAATGCTGTGTATCTCCAGTTTGATGTGATGAGGTTTAGTTATGATTCATCACCTAATGCATCCTTCAGGAATTATTAGCATAACGATTTTTCAGAGTACAAATAAGCAAACAAAAAAGAGAAAACACAGATAATTACTAAGTTATAAACAAAGCGCTGGGACTTCCCTGGCGGTCCAGTGGTAAAGAATCTGCCTTACAATGCAGGGAACACGGGTTCGATCCCTGGTCGGGGAACTAAGATCCCACATGCGGCAGAGCAACTGAGCCCACGTGCCACAACTACTGAGCTCACGCGCCACAACTACTGAGCTCACGCGCCACAACTACTGAGCTCACGCGCCTCAACTAGAGCCCATGTACTGCAAACTACAGAGCCCACGCGCCCTGGAGCCTGTATGCCACAGCTAGAGAGGGAAAACCCGCACACCACAGCTAGAGAAGCCCGTGCACCACAACAAAGAGCCCACGTGACGCAACTAAGACCCGACACAGCCAAAAATAAATAAAATAAATAATAAATCTTAAAAAAAAAAAAAAGCGCTATTTAAGGAGCACCTCTGTGCAAAGTTAGCTGCTGGCACTGGGACTCCAGCTTGCACAGTTGTTGTATTCTGCAACTTTCATCCATATGTTTATCCACCCCCTTTTATTTATTCTTTTC
This sequence comes from Monodon monoceros, assembly GCF_005190385.1. Taxonomy (NCBI): domain Eukaryota; kingdom Metazoa; phylum Chordata; class Mammalia; order Artiodactyla; family Monodontidae; genus Monodon; species Monodon monoceros. Next base: position 24,757,935 of record NW_021703773.1, on the reverse strand, counting down.
TGTCACGAATATGCATGAGTTTCTCCTCAGTCACGCTCAGCTTGCTTAAGTGTAGCTACTCCTTTGAGATTTATGCTCATTTTCCGAGCACCGAGCGAGGAGAACCTGCAGGAAAAATCACGCTGCATGATTCATATCATATCATAGAATTCAGATTATAGCCATAAAAATCACATCCCTGATTTGAATGCCATAATCTCAGCCAAATTTGAACAGATCACATCTGTTATCTACAGAAATAACCATGAATTACCTCTCAAAACAATTTTTCACATTCTCAAAGGTACCACTTCTCTTCCTATTTATAGATATTTTTGCCATGAGATATTGGGGTATGCGCTGGGCAGCTAGGTTGATGGAGAAAATAATTTTTTTCCTGAATTTAATTAAACAGAAATGGATTGAGTCCGTACTGTGTGCTTGACCCATACTGTGAGCTGCAGGAAATACATTCCGGCCCATGCGGGCTCCTCCCTCCTGCTCACCTGCCACGGTCACAACACCTGCTCTGCATCCCCTGTGCTATCACCAGTGCAGGCTGGTTGGGTTAAGTGATCTCAGGGACATTCTGAGTCCCACGAGATACCGCTCAGAGGTCACCCCGCCCAACATGAAAGCATGTGGGAAATCACAGAGAATAACAACCAGGGATATCTCTTTACTCCAGAGGATTCAGGGATCCCACCTTCACTGCATGAATCTTGACCCACAAGGGATGGCTAAGATCTCATGCTTAGCTGTTTGTGTCATGTTGTTTGGTAGTCCTTTTGGGGTTCACCACTGGGTGTATGTTTCTGAATGCGATGACCTCTAAACAGAGCAGAGTTCTGCAGTGAAGCTTCTTTTCCATGACTCTGAGTGCCTTTCATGGTCTTTTTAAAAAATATCAAGATATCAGACTGCATCTACCAAAATATACGTAATTCAAGCTTTAATCGGAGGGAGACTAATTACTCCCACTTAGATTGTAAGGATAATGCACTATGTGTGCTGCCCTTCCTTAAAATGAAAGATTTATAGATCATTTTAAAGGCATTTTAATCATTTTCTTCTTTTTTTAATTCAGCATATTAATTTGCACGGACATACTGACAGCATTTAAAGTCTCCACGAACTTAGAGGGAAACACAAAACAGGCACTTTGATAATTCATTACGCTGAACGAGGCAGCTGGGGTGAGGGAACGGGATGTATGTGCCTATAAGATGGAAGTGCCCTTAATTATATCAGGGGTCGCCAAACAAGCAGCTTGACAGTGAGACTAATTCTTATCTATTAAAAGAAAGGAGGGGGTCCGGTGAGGATTTCACCAAATTCATTTCACGTGGGCTCTCCAGCATTCCGTGACAGGGCTGCATGTGTGTTTGCTGTTTGTTTCGACTTTGCAGAAATGATACATTGAGCGTTGAGAAATGCACAAACGAAGAAAAAGAAAACTTAACTGGCTTAGGAGGAGGAGATGAAATCAATCTTTGGAGACTCTGCAGTGACCTTGAGCCGTTCTGGTGGGAGACGCTCTGCCCGGGTGAACTTCCCAGGAAGGACCGGGAGTGAAAGGAAGGGCTCCACGTGGCAGAGCAAGGGGTTGAAATGCCTCTCCTGTGCCCTCAGCCCTTTGCAAAGTGTGAGTCTTTATCTGTAAAGTGACCGTTCTTCCTCCCTGAGTTTTGTGGGTGTAAAGAAATGATTATTTGTGGATGGTCCCCCGTCTAACTACAAAGTGATGTGGGAAGAGGGGATGGAGGGGACTCCCCACTTCCCTTCTTTCCTCCCCTCCCTCTGCAGGAGAGGCTTCTGAGGGACGGAGGGGACCAGGGGACTGTGAGCCCAGCTCTGGGGGAGGCTGACATGGCCCCTCCCCTCAGGAAGGTGCTTCGCATCTGCTACAGACGGACCAGTGGAGAATGCAGCTCTGACATCACCTCGCCTGAAGCAGCGCCTTCTGCCATGTCACCTAGCAGCTCTGGGCCAGTTCCCATCTGCACTTCAGCAAACAGCATCCTTCAGCCACATGGAACCAAAAGTAACCCAGCCCTTTCCCTGTGTCTTAAATTTGAGGAACCACACTTACTACTCACACCTCTGGCAGGATTAGTGTAGCCACCTTGTGCTAAAAGTGTTCAATTTTTTTTAATGAAAATGCCCCTTTGGCTGATGGGAAGTAATTTAAATTCAAGATGGGAGTGAGTAAATAAAAACTATTGGGGGGAAATCCCTTACTAGCAAAATAAATAAACAAAAATTCTCCTTGAGGCTGTAAGACGGAGCAAGGTTACATCCAGACAAGCCCAACTGTTTTACAGGTCGGCTTGATAAATGAAATCAGAGAAGGTTAACAATAATGTGATCACATGTGTTCAGTCCCTCCCGAGAAGTGTTCACCACACACAGCAGGCTGCAATAAGCTAATTAATGACAACAATTCTTTTTATCTGTTGCATCAAAATGCATAGCCATTGCCTGTTTTCAAAAATAAAACGTTGATTCTTCGACAAGAAAAGTAACGGGAAATCAGCTGCTATAGAAGGTCCTACATGAGCATCGCTGCCCAGCACACTCCACACAGCCACTTCCTCCCCAGAGGCAGACAGCCCCAGCCCTGAAAGTGCACCCCTCTCCTTAGTAAGCCTCCTTCTCATCCAGGTATCCACCCAGGGTCTGGGACTGCTCCTGTCCCCGGGGAGGGGGGGAGTGGGATGGAAAAGCCAGGGGTCCTTACTCAGGGATCTCCCTGCTTGGTCACGGTCCTTGCCGTTGTGCCCCAGGCATATTAAATGGGTCATAGCTTTGTCCTTGTGTCCTGAACACACCATCATTCCATGTTTCAGCTCCTCCCATGGGCACTCCTGGGATTTCCTCATCTCCCACCCAGGAATCCTGACATCTCCTGGCCCATCTGTTTGCTATGATCCACCTGCCCGCCTGTATCTCTCAACAGCCCCGCTCCTGGGTGGCCCCTGCAGAAGCCCTGGTGGACATTTCTGATGCTGAATGCTTCCCAGGCCTCACCTGCCCACATGGCCACCTGTTCTGGTTATAAAAGTTATCCTGATTTGACAGGGTCCCTTCCTCAGCACTCAGCTCTGTTCCTGCAATAGGAGGATGAACACTGAATCCCAGTTCTTTTCTTTTTTTTTTTTTTTTTTTTTTTTTGGTTCGGGGGCCTCTCACTTTTTTGGTCTCTCTCGTTGCGGAACACAGGCTCCGGACGCGCAGGCTCAGCGGCCATGGCTCACGGGCCCAGCCGCTCCGCGGCATGTAGGATCTTCCCAGACCAGGGCACGAACCCGTGTCCCCTGCATCGGCAGGCGGACTCTCAACCACTGCGCCACCAGGGAAGCCCTCCCAGCTCTTTTCACTTGGCCCAGTACTCGCAGGTAATTCATTCCTTCACGCCTGGCAAGATCACAAACTATACTACAGACGTATTTCAGGAAGTCCATTTTTTGCATGTTTTGACATATCCTCTCATAAAATTTGCAAGGTTGGCAGGGGAGTAGAAAAGGAGATCCACGTATCACATCACTAAATATAGTAAAGTGAAAGTCAAGCTACCTAGCAGTGAAGTAGAATGCTTTGGGGCCACTCCCCTTTACAGATACACTTTCATGAAATCCAGGAAGGGCTGGTTCTACCTGACAACTTGTTACCGAGTCCAAGCTCACTCTGCTAGCTGCACGACAAGCCAATAAATCGGGAGACGGGGTGTTGAGGCAAGGAATACAGCTTTATTTGGAAAGCCAGCAGACTAGTGTCTCTGAAAAACCATCTTATCGGGCCCTGGATGCCAGTTTCTTTTAGAGAACAGAGAAGGGGAGGAGGTGAGTCAGAAAACTAAAAAGGCCACTTATCTTGCAAAACATCTCCCGTGGCCAGCATCAGGGAGGGGATGTGTTAATTTCTTCCTCTCTGCAGCCATTCACAGGTGGGCAGGGTCAGATTGTCTCCTGGTGAGCTGAACAAAGGCACTTTAGTTTAACATTCTGGCAGAGGGGCAGGGTTCCCTGAGGCAGGCCATTATGTATGATTATAATAACAAAAGCAAAGATTAAAGTCAAAGAAACAGATCCAAGATGGAGTCAAAATTGTCTCTTCCCTGTTTTCTAAGAGCTCCACCTGGATGGGGGGTGAGCTGCAAGGAGGGCTGGGCCCCGGCCCTACCACACCCTGGGCTTCTCACCCCAGGGTACTCCCACGATGCAAGTGGCATCACACACACACACACACACACACACACACACACACACACACACACACACACACACACACACACACACACACGAGTGTCGATACCCAGGCTCTGTCCACCTGCAAACTGGGTGCCTCTTGGCTGCAAACTGATGGAAGAGATGTGTCCCTCAGCCAAGGGACCTGGGGAAGGAGCCCAAGAACCCCTAGAATCAAGGCCAATCTCCAGGGCATCTAAGGCCCCATGGGCACATCCCCTGGACCCCACCAGTCAGAACACAGCCTGAGAGGGTCACATCAGGGGTCAGGGTGGCTCCTGTCTGGACCAAGGACAGAACTGCTCTCAGAGACCCAGAGTTCGCCATCAAGAGAGGTGCTAGGACCACTGCCAGTGTCTCTTGCCTCCATCCTCCTACAGAGAGGGGCACCCTGGACCACCTACCGCCTCTGCGTCACCCAGCGGTAACTTCCATCTGAAGGACGGTCCAAGTAACCATCGAACCAGAGGAGGAAAGCTGCTGTATTCAGGGGGCGCAAGGCAGGGGCAGAATGACCGTGTGCTCAGTCTTCATCCTGTCCTTGGTCCCAAGGGCTCCAGGGGGAGCATCTGAGCTGGAAAGAACAGAAGGACCCCCCGAAACACTGCAACCACGGGAACCTGGAGTGGGGGAACACCCTGGGGAAGCTGGCAGGGAGGGGGCACCCCTCCTGCAGGTGGCTCAGCGGGGCTCGGCTCAGGGACACCGGCTTTTCCAGGTCGGCAGCACTGGTCCTTGGACTGTAAACTCCACCACCGAGCGCACCTAGGAAATAGGGACTGCAGACTGGCCTGATCTCAGGGTCCCCTCCCCACCAGGGCGGAGGTCAGAACAGCTTCCTAGACCCTGGACGGCATGAGCTGGCAGGTATCGGAACAGTTCGGGGCTGGGAGAAGACCTGAGTGGGCTGTGCTGGGTGCACACGGGATAATATACTCATATATTCATAGAGCACCGGCTTGTAAACCCTTGGGGAAGCAGCCGTTCCTGCACAGATACACACTTTTCATTCTTTGGGTGTGTTTCATCAAAGGCCTCAAAGTCAGATAAATTACACCTGACCTTGGGAATGTATGCACTGCGTGTGGGTCTCGCTGAGCTGCATGCTTTTTGGAAGCTTGGGGGTTTTTCCTTTTCTTTTCTTTTCTGATACTTGCCCTCTCACACAGAGGGCAGGCATCCTCTCACTCAGTGCCCGGTAGCATCACCAGCTGTGAAGCCCGGGGGAGAACCCTCCAGGACCACTGCCCAGCCACCTGCCTGTCACCTGCGATTTTGCACAGAAGCCCCTGGTGGACGGCTTACTCAGGCTGAGTGCCAGGCCTCCTGATGCCACCTGAAAAGATGCTTTTCAAGAACCAAGAAGAAATGAACGCATGTTTATAAACAGATAAAAAGAACTGCTTGGCGCACCAAGGGAGCTGGGAAAACCGGAGCTTTCACTGTTATTTTATGTTTCTGTTGCCATTTCACTCAGGACATACTTTTGGGCACTTAGAACATATTTCAGGGGAATCACAGCCTGATGGTTTTATTATTTTTTAATTTAATTAAACATATATGAAAACTTTTAAGATCGAAGCTATTTTCCCTTTTGTTACCTTTCCCGGTACATCAAAGAACTCGGCACCCAGAGAATCACTTCAGTGTTTTCTGAAGTCTTACTCAGGTTTCCTCATTGTCTTTGGACACTACTGAGCTCAGAGATAAATTATTTCCATATTCAATCATTGGGTAAGTTCTCACCTCCAGATGAATTTCTGTGTGTTAATTTTTTAATCTTAATACTCCCTTTTAATTTTCTCTTTGACTTAACTTCCCCTCACTTTGTGTCACTGTGCTGTACATATAGAGAATGATTTCTAAACACTTTTGAAATGAGGGGCAGGATAGGTTGACTGACCAGATGAATGGATGAATAGATAGAAGGTAGATAAATAGGGTAGATGGATACAGAGGTGATAGACACCTAGACAGATGGTAGATAAGTACATACACACATAGATGATAGATAGATAGGATAATTTAAGATGTTATTAATCCTCTACACCCACGTGGAAGAACAGAAATAAAATTCTTAGCACTGATGACGTGGCTTGAGAGGTAAGGAAAGGAGCACAAAAGAGGAAACTGGAATAAAAATGAGCAAGGATTTATTTTCCTTTACCACTTTCCAGTATTTTTTTTTTATGATGAGCACTTATTACTTTCAATAGTTTAAAAATGCAGAACATTAGACATATACATACTCTATAAAAATAAATGCTACATAGATAAAATATTAGAAATATAAAACAAATATAGGGTTGAAATGTAATATATCTTTAAATTCTACATGTAAAATGCCACAAAGGCTGCACCAATTTACATCCCCACCAACAGTGCACAAGTGTTCCCTTTTCTCCACACCCTCACCAGCACTTGTTGATAATCTAATTTCTGATCTATTCTAAATTACCTCAGAAGACACCTTCACTATATACTCACTCATTTTATGTATATATATATTTCCCGCCCCCCCCCCGCCCCCCCCCCGCTTTGGCCATGCCACCAGGTATGTGGGATCTTAGTTCCCTGACCAGGGTTCAAACCTGTGCCCCTTGCAGTGGAAGCGTGGAGTCCTAACCACTGGACCACCTGGGAAGTCGCTACTCACTTTATATTTGGAAGATAGAAGCACAAACGGATTATCTAAGATTGGAGACAGAGCAAAGAGAGACCTACACTGATGTTTAATTCACTCTCCACAAAAGAGTTGAGAGACATGTATTTTCCAGCGAATTTATAGCAGAATATTAACAGTGTAATCATGGACTGTTTTGATTAAATGATCTTATTTGTGTTTGCTTAGTAGATAAGATTTATTGTAAATTAAATAAGGTCCGTGAGATTTTTTAAATTAAATATATTAATCATTTAGAAATAGACATGTTTATGTATTTGGTGGGTACTTTTCTTTTTAAATAATGAAAAATAATGAAATCCAGAGGAAAATTTTGATCCACACAACAAAATATTGAACCTAAAAATGGTACACACGCACATATATACACACACATACACACACATACACACACACATACACACACATACATATACGCACACATATACATATACATACAGAAACACACACTTCTCATTTGCTTCTTATTTTTTCCTAATTTCTCCACTTTCCCCTACTTTGACACAAATTTCATGGATAAAATTTATTTTTAAATATTATTTTAATTTTAATGATACTAAATGCTATTTTAAAGATTTTTTTTTTTTTTTACAGCAGCTAAACAACCTGTCAACACCATACTTTAAGGAACAGGAATTATACTGGGTTGCAAAGGGCAACACAGGAGAAAGAGGCATTTGACTTTTAAAGGATGATTTTCCTGAAGTTCTGAGGCCAGAGGCCACGTCCAGACATGCTGGCTGAGATGACCTTGAACTTGGGAGTATTTATAGCCTGTTGAGTTACATAAGCCACACAAGCTACACTTCATCAGGCAAGAGCGCTGACGGGCGCATTCCTTCAGGAGAACAAGCAGGACAGCTGGTGTGTGTGGATCCTCTGTTGCTTAAGTTCCTGCTAAAACTGTCAGCCACACCCTCACTCTCTCCGCCGCCGCCGGCAGAAAGTTGGCACAAATTGTTCCATAGACAGCAGTCTCTTCATTATCCTTTAGATTTATCCTTTAGAGCAGCCCAGGACGGTGGCTGCTCTAAAAATAAAGCTTTTCCCCTCCTCGTTCTGAAATATGCAACGACAACACTGGATAAAAATGGCTAACGTTTTCAAAAAGACAGAAATCATGCTCCCTTTCAAAAGGATGGATGTCTGCTCCATCCTTTTTCCATGTCTGACTTGGAAAATTGGATTAAGAAGATGTCAGCTCACTGCTAAGTCTCAGTTTCTTAGAAATGCAGGTAGCAGAACTCAGGGAGAGGAAGTTAAATCACTGTTAAATCTGAAGTTGACAAAGTTTGAGTATTCGCACGTGGTGACGTCTCTGTGAACCAAAGACTGAGGAGAGAAGCCATCAGTTTCAAGATCACGAGGCCTCATATCTGCTCTGTTCACAGGGCAAGTTGTTTTTCAATCTCATAATAACCCTGCAAAGAGTTACTGTCTTGATTTTACAAATGGAGAGAGGACTCCAGAGAGAACAGAGGTGATTTTCTTCAAGACCCTGGCACCTCGATGAGGCAACGATGGTCATTTTTATTATCAACACATACTGTGATGAAAACAAACAACGGATTAGTGATTCCCACTGAACTCTCAACATCTGGCACTTGAAACAGTAAACAGCAGATGAGAGCAGCAATTAGTCAACTGGGATCACGTTCCCTCCACCAGCCAACAAGATGTTGACAAGGTGAAGACAGACCACAGTGTTTTAGAAGGTTCTAGAAACAGTCCACCCCAACTGGAGACAAATAGCTCCTGCACACCGAGTGGAACAATTGAGGAGAGCCACCTCCTTACAGCATCACTACATAACCTTTCCTACCATCCCCCAAAGATGAGATACAGGAGAGTTCGATGGTCGGGGACCCCAAAAAGGAAAGAAATAAAAGAGCATTTCCTGAATTTTCAACCTGTGCCAAAATTTCTCCTTTTTCAGCTACACTTGCCACCTCTCCGGTGTTCCATCCACCCCCTACCTGACAAACCTCTCGTCGCTCAGGGGCTGCGTCCCTCGTAGACGCCCGAGGAGGCTCCCTGCCACCTGCACCTACGCTCCTAGGGCGCTGATTTTGCAGCCAGCTTTGTACACCTTACCTGCCTCCCCTGCTGGATAGAAAGGCTCTGCTGTCCTGAATAAATGACAAGAACTTCAAACCACAACAAAGGACCACGGATAAGGTAGAATGCACCGTAGCACTGATGCTCTAAAAGCTACAGCCCACCGTAGGACACAGGTTAGCCTGGGCTGGAGGAAGGCTAGAGGCTGTGAGCCCAGGAGGTGAAGGTGAAGTGGCCTCGATTCTCCCTGCTCCCTGAGTACCACTGGGAGGAGAGGCAGCGGGAAGGGATGGGAGATCCAGGGTCCAGGGAGCTTGGCAAGTGTCTCGTTCCTGCAACTTGCAATGTGGCCAGCAGCCTGTGAGCTCAAGAGGTCCCCTTTCCCTGGACTGGGAGGGGGGCTGGCAGTGGGCACTGCACTGGACTTGTTCTACAACATTCTGTACACACCCCTGGGGAAACCCGTGCACTCTGAGGAAGTAGGACCTCCAGGGGTGTCGGCCAGTTTGGGCACAAGTACCCACAAGACCTTGAAGCTGCTGTGTTTGTGGACATACACACTGGACATTCCTCGGCTTGTGACCAGCGTCGTCAGTGGCCATGCGTGGTGGACATGCTGACTTCTGTGTTCAGCCTGTACTTTATGGTTTGAGTTTATGTTTCTCTTCAGAAAAGTGTTTCCCCTGTTGGTACCTGCTTGCCCAATTTAGCCTTTGCTAATTGGGTCTCCACCATTTAATGTTAAAGAAATAGGATAAATCGGCTTGTTAGAAAGAAGATTATGAACAGGAGAGAGATAATTATAAGGTATCCATTGTTAGCTGACAAGGTTAATTGTTCCTAATGGTTTTTCATCGAGTTTTAATTACACACAATCTGAAGGTGGTCTGCCTGGTGGTGGGTGAAGTAACCACAGGGAAAGATTCTGCAAGCCCCTTAAAATCAGGAACAGAAAACTTCAAGAAGCCAAATTTACGTGGCAAAGCCACGCATCAGATGTTTGAAAGGAGAGGTGGTGGGTCCAGAAGAGGGAGCCTGCCTGGGGCCACCTGGAGGCCTGTGGCTGCAGCACAGGGCTGGGTCCTGGGGAGACAGACTCGGAAATCCCTCAGGACACTCCCAAGGCATATCATCCTGCATCTTCCAGCTTGAGGGCACATTCCCAGGGGCCAAGGTACCAACAGAGTCTCACAGTTTTTCAGTGAGTTGTAGATTCAGCAAACAAAACCTTTTTTTATTTACTCACTGTTCTCAAAGAGTTTGCAAATGTTTATTAAATTGAAATCTCACAAACTTGCACAGGTGATCAGTTCCACGGAACTGGAAATTAAATTGTTGAAATTGACAGGTAACGAAGCTCCTGCCTGAGTATTCTTCTCATTGGAGATACGGAGCGTGCCAAGGGGAGATGACAAGCTAGCTGAGACTCAAAGCTCTGTGCTGGGCTAGTGAGGGTTTCCTGTCTCTGAATAGATATGGTGTATTTCATGTCCTCCTTCATCCTTCTGCCTCTGAGAGGACGTGAGCTGGCAGCTACGTCTTCATCGTGCTTCCACAATCCTGCTTGTGGACCTGCTGGTTCGTAAATCAGAGAAATTGAGTGGGAGTCCATCCCCTTCCCTGGGCAGCCTCCATTTCACATGATTATTCAAGTTACCATCAGGTTCCTGGTTCCCACACGGCACTGGACCACCACTTGGGAGCACCCATCTCTACGTCCCACAGGTGAGGTCTCCAAGGTCCCCAGCACATAGCTCACGTGCTGTCCACATTGGACTCAAGACCTCAGACCCCAAAGCCTCTGCACTGCGTCCCTGCCTTCACGGAGGACGGAACCTCAACAATGAAAACACGAACGTGGGAAATGCTCACTTATACCATCTCACTCAAACACTTTGGGGCCGCTTTCCTGTTTTGATGTGAAGAACATCGCCTTTCGAAAGAAGAAAAAGAAGATAAAACTTATTTTATCCTTTGTTTCTCAGTGAGTGGCACCTCCACTGATGATAAAATCATTAAGTGATCAAGTTTTCTCATTTAGTCAAAAAACCATATCTAAACAAGGGGCAATACATAGGTTATGGTATTTGGTTGAAGTAATCAGAGGAAATACCGCAAAGGCTGTATTTTTCCGTCCATGGAATGGGGAGATTCTAAGCGGCTTTCTTGTGCCTGTAGATGCGGTGTTTTGTTGCTGGTGGTGGTTGTATTTTGCTTTCTTTCTGTTAACCCAGGCGATTCAACCCCGGCAAAGGCACCTGCAGCACCCGCCTCGGACCACCCAAGACCCTGCTCATCACCTTCACATGATTTTACTATAAGAAAAGGCAAGATTCATCTGCTCTTTTTTCCCTTGATGGACAAAAAAAAATAAGGTAAGGTTTTATCTTCAACTTAGTTACAGCAGGGAACAGCATTACCTCACCTGTTTCTTTTCCCCTGGTAAAAACTACAAGAAAACAAAACTTTTTTTTCTTTAACCCTTAGGGCAAATCTGTGTCCAGGTTAGTAATAGCTGTCTGGGGGAGATCCCCTTCCTACAATCGAAAAGGGAAACGTGATTCACTATTTCTCTTATGCGACAAATCGATGTTAAGAATAACATACCAGGGAACATATTTTATTTACATTAGTTTAAGAAATCTGTCCCAGATCAGCTCAAATGCCTGCAACGATCCATTTCCATGAGGCAGCGGCAGGCAGTTTTACTCTGAGGGCAGGGGCCTGACTTCACAGCCCTCATACACCTGCCGCCCATGAGTGCCTGTTTATAATCAGGAGCCCAAGGCCAGAGAAGGGATCACTGACCCTCATCTAGCTAAGAAGTGGGGTCCAAACTAAAGCGGATACCTGCCCTCATTCCCTGAGAACGGCTGTTTTCGGTAGGTTCCACCTCCTTGATTTATTTTATTGTTTTGTGGTCTGTACACGATTCATATCTTTTAAGCCAAGTTAAGAGGGAATTTCCCCTGCAAATAAACACAAGCTGAATTGAGGGTGATGGAGAATCGGGCTAAGGGGACCAGGGACCCCGCCCGCCCCTCCCAGCCCAGCAAGGACCAGCCAGCGGCTGCTTGCGTTTCTGGAAACCTGTCCAGAGAATGCGTGTCGTGTGTCTGTAGCTGAAACGTGAGGCAGAATAGCAAAGAACAGCAAAGAGGTCTGTCTCCTGAGGCTCCAGAGTAAGTGGTAAACTCACAAGTTAAAGACACCTTGTGAGTCTGAGTTGAGGGCAGATGGCACATCGATTGAGCAGCAGAGAGACAACGATGCTCAATGCTGATAGCAGAACAACTAATTAATCCCGGAGGACGATGCTCTCCAGCTCCCCCAGGGAGTACAATTTAGCTCCAAGCTGCCGTTTTCCATTACTCCGCAGTATCACTGAGAAACATTAAGGTACATTTTCTATTTGTTACACCAGACGTTATACAAGCAATTTTCTCAATGTTGCGATACGTGTTAAGATTGAGTCTTGTTCATGTAACCACACTGATCTCGTAGAAGCTTTGGACCAGCAGACCTGGTTGATCTGTCAGACTGTTTATCATTTGATTTTTATTTCTTGTCCTCACAAACTATAATGACTTCATCAAACTTAAAATATATTTATTCCTTCAAAGAAGAGTCCCAATTTAACCATTATTACCAAAAAATTGTGTAAAAAAATAAACAACAAAATTGAGATAAATGGAAAAGAGGGCAGAGGAAAAATAAATGCTATCAAGAGAAGAGTTCCTATTCAGCGTGTCTGTCTTAAAGATCATGTGAACTTGATGTGGGTGGAAAGGTCAACACTGAGGTTCTAGCGCCTAATTCTTCTTCTTTTTCCAGGTACAACTGACGAAAAGTATACATATGAAAGATGCACAACGTGATGACTTGATACTACATATGCAGGGTGAAATCATCACCACTGTCAAGCTAATTAACACATCCATCCCCCATGCAGTTACCTCTTTTTTCCTTTCTTTCTTTGTAATTCTTGAGGTTTAAATGGTTGTTTATGTATAAAGAAATCAATGTCTGTGTTACCACACTGATAGGCCTCAAGGGAACCCTTAGCTGCAATTTTGGAAAAAAAGAACCCATTTTCTTGACTAGATTCAATTGAGACCACATCATTGTAAAAATGATGCTGATTGGTTGAACACAGAAATAGAAAAGGTCAATTCTCAAAAAATTATTTGTAACAGTGTATAGAAGGAAGTGGGAGCGAAACCTCAGGAAAATAGATCAGAAAACGTAATAAGCCACAGATCCGGAAAGAACGGTGTCCGCCACACCACCAGCTGGGAGCCAATAGGGAGGCTTCTGTGACCCGGAGTGAAGTAATGGGCACAGATAGAATCGACATGAATTCTAAGATTCTGGAAGGGCTGGGGTGGCCCTCTAACTGGGGATCTTTTTCAGGTGGGAATTCCAGCAACATTATGTAGATGCCCCTGCGAGGAAGTATGACCCAGCCAAAGCCGTTCAAGTGAAGGGCCAGAAGAGTGGGCTTGCGGGAGGGGTCCCTGTGGGGCTTACATCTTTCAGACTGAGAAAAGCGCGGAGGCTCCGACAGGTTCCCAGCAGCTATGGGCCCAGATAGAATTGAATAAGAATAAGAATGTGGGATGAAACAGAATGTTCGGGAAAGGGAACACAAACAGTATTAGAGGGATGAGAATATGCGCTTCCTTCCGGGGATCAAGAATCCATTAACATGGGAAATAAGGTACACGACCAGCGCTGTACCATCAGACTCAACACACCTCATAGAAAATATGAGTAAACACTGGTTCCAGGAAGACGTGATGGTATAAAGTGGCTTCCACCTCTTAGAAGAATCGAAAAACGGCTCCATGGACAAGGCATGATGTGAGGGCTCCTCTGATAAATGGAAAAAGGGAGAAATAGAGGAGAGGGGCATTTGGGAGACAGAGCAGCTGGAGGGAGCTCCAGCAGAGAAGAGGGTTAGGACCGACGAAGGGCAGACGCTCTTCTCCAGAACAGAGGTGGAGTGTCAGGGCAGCCCTGACAGACGGGCAGGGCTCCTCTAGACCACGTGTTTGCAGAACGACACAGTGTGTTATATCAAATGAAAGGCAGGCTGAGGATCTGCAGGAGACAGGGAGTCAGGTAAAGAGGTTTGAACAGTTGCTTTCTTTTTTTTGTTTGGTATGATTCCATTTTTTTAAATTGAAGTCTAGTTGATGTACAATAGTATATAAATTACAGGTGTAGAGCATAGTGATTCACAGTTTTTAAAGATTATACCCCATTTATAGCTATAAAATATTTGCTATACTCCCTGTGCTGTACAGTATATCTGTGTAGCTTATTTTATACATAGTAGTTTGGACCTCTTACTTCCTTTCCCCTGTCGTGCCCCTCCCCCTTCACTCCCCCCACCCCCACTGGTAACCACTAGTTTGTTCTCTACATCTGTGAATCTGTTTCCTTTTTGTTATAGTCACTAGTTTGTTGCATTTTTTTTAGATTCCACATATAAGTGAGACAGACAATATTTGTCTTTCTCTGTCTGGCTTATTTAAGGTGGCATAATGCCCTCCAGGCCCATCAGCGTTGCTGCAAATGGCAACATTTCCTTCTTGTTTATGGCCGAGTAGAACAGAAACTTTCTTTATCAATGCTTTGCTTCCGGTAATTAATTGTGCAACAGGCGGTTTTGGGAGGAGTCGGAGGATGAGGGCCCAGGGAGGAAGCCAGGGAGAGTCTTGGTCAGAGGGATGAAAGGCTTGAACTGTAAGGGCACAAAAAGATGGGAAAAGGGAGTGTCAATTATAAATGATGAGATGTTCACATTGCTCCTGCTCTCTCACCTGCCCCTCAGCCAAGGCCACTCTCCATTCTGGAATCCGTCACAGCCTCAAGGAAGAGAAGAGCCTCTCAAGGATGGTCTACATCAACATTCAAGTAAATACCAAGATGTAGGCTGACTATCAAGTGAAATCATTTAGTTAAAGAACATGACGTTTGGTAAGTTAAGAGATCATCTCTCTGGGGCATTCCCGGTGGCACAGTGGTTAAGAATCCGCCTGCCAATGCAGGGGACATGGGTTCGAGCCCTGGTCCGGGAAGATCCCACATGCCGCGGAGCAACAAAGCCCATGCACCACAACTACTGAGCCCGCATGCCACAACTACTGAAGCCCACATGCCTAGAGCCCGTGCTCCACAACAAGAGAAACCACCTCAGTGAGAAGCCCGCGCGCCACAACAAAGAGTGGCCCCCGCTCGCTGCAACTAGAGAAAGCCCGTGCACAGCAACAAACACCCAACGCAGCCAAAAATAAAATAAATAAATAAAATTTTTAAAAAAAGAAAAGAAATCATCTCTCTGCAGAAACTCCCACTCATCTTTAAGTAGTGTCCCAGACAGAAAGCTCGTAGCAGACAGCACTACGAGAAATCACGTCTGTGGCCTAGAACATAATCTAAGATGGACTGGACGGCCAGAAACGCTGCGACCCACATGAAGGAATCCGCATGTGTGAGAGCCCATGTCCCCTGCGTTACCCTTTAAGGCTGGGACTTAATTAAAACACGTCCTCACCTGCCATCTTTATACTCACGCTCCCTAAGAGTGCCCTTCCGAGAAACATGGCAGACAAGGGTAATGCAGAAAAACTCCTCCTACAAATACCCAGAACTGCTGTTACTACAATTTTTTTTCATATGTAAAGGACTGTGAAGCCCCTGGTGGCAGGAGCAGAGGGCCTGGAAACGTGGCCTAGGCCGGGGTCCCCAGGCCGCGGACGGCGGCTAAGACGCACTGCCTAAGTGCTAAGACGCACTTCAGGCCTAAGGAGTGAATTCTTGCTGGGAAAATGCAACGTTCGCCGCCTCCATTGCTTCATGCAAAGCTGTAATGAGCAGCGATCACATGAACTGACCGCTGCGCGGTGGGGGGCGCGGGGCTGGGTGGTCCCAGCGCTCCCGGGGTGAGGGGCGAATGAGCGGGTGACGAGCGAGCACATGGCTGGAGCCCGACAGATCATTTTCTCAAAAGACCATAAGGCAGGTAGCAGTGGCAGTGGCGTAGGAGTGGGAAATACTTAAGCATCCCTTTACTTAGGTAGCCTAGTTGATAAACAGGAGCACTTGCTTTTTCTTTTTCTTCTTTTAATCTTTAGAAGGGAAAACAAGGAGACATATTGCCCGGGCGTTTTCTTCCAGTGGTCAAAAGAACTGGGGCATCTAAAGTCACTCTAACCACCAGATGACAGCCTTGAGCAGGGTCTTGAAGGGGTGGGGGCCCCAAGGCCCCGGCCACCAGGTATAGCAAGCACCACGCCCACCCACCGGCTGGAGCAAGCGCCGCCCACTTGTAGGAAAGGCCCCACCCACCTTCTGGAGAAGCCCCACCCACCGGCTGGAGCAGGCTCCCCCACAGCAGCCCTTCCTTTCCCAGCATGGGCCGCCCTGGGCCTCCTGCCTCCGTTCACCCAGAGCGCTGAGCTGTCTGGGGCCTGAATGCTCAGAAGGTTTGTCCCTGGATTCCAGGTCCCTTCTAGCCCCTTTGCTGTCCCCAGGGTCCTGACTCCCTGTCTGGTTAATGAACGCCCTGCTGAACTTAAGGCGTCCTCCATCCCTTCAGAGCCGGCTTCCTGCAGGTGGCAGGTGGTCTCAAAGGCGACCTGCTTCTCTGTTTCTCACCTGGTGGTCTCCGGGGGTCAGCCATCCTTTACCACGTTGTGATCTGGTTCTTTAAACGCTCTCCGTGGTTCAACTAGGACATGGGAACAAAGCTAGGACATGGACATCCTGGACGAAGGAGCCGTCCCTGAAACCAGAGAACCTGCTGGAGCCCAGATTCCACCACGCCTCCGGCAGCACTGCAGGTGTGTTTGCCCAGCCCACCTGCGCCTGCACTGCATCCGCCCTCCGCGCGCCCACTGGCTGGCAGCTGAGGTCTTGAACTGACTCCTCGTCAAAACGACAGACAGAGAAGCTGCTGTCCTAAAATTCAGATCTGAGAAGTACTTTAGGCAACTTTTGAACTGCCTGAAAAATCCCAAGAACCTGTTGAAAAGGAGTCTTCTGGAAAGTCCCGCATACGAGACGAAAGCTGAGCGTCATGATGGCGGGGCCCGAAGTGTGCTGGGGAGCTGGTGATGCAGTGACACCCCTGTGGTACGTGGATGGAGCTCAGCTGGAGAACTGCTGGTCCCACGTTTACAGATTAGGAAACTGAGGCACAGAAAGATAAAGAAGATTTGCCCAAGGTTGCTGTGCAGCTGGGTTCCGACAGAGCCAGGACTAAATACTGAGCTCTCCCTGCGATGCTGTGTTCACCGCTTTTCTACGGCAATGTATTAAAAGCAACGAAAGAAACGACGTTTGCATTACCGGAGAAGCGGAGGAACATCTTTAATAAAATAAAAGCAGATACATTAGTGTGGCTGGGGAGTGAGAGCTGGAGTAGGGAGCGGAGTGATGAACAGGAAGCAGAGGAGCAGACATGGTGTGGCCTTGGCGTCATAAAGCTGCTTTGACTGTTTATCTTCATTTTCGTTTTTAATATACCCCTTTAATGTACCTCTTTTATATGCCCCCTTTGTTTAAAAAATACCATCATAATTCTATGCAAAAATGAGGTTTAAATGGATTTTCAACTATCTTAAGCCAGAAAAAAATAAAAAAAGGGATGGTTATGTGAAATCTTTTGTTCCATTTCTTATTTAACTATACGTCCAAGGGGCAATAAAAATTAAAAGGGATCCCTCAAACTAACCATGTTTGTTCACTATGAGACAAAAGGTGATAGGGATTGCTAATGCCCCCTGGCAGCCTCCTCTCCCAAACATGCATTGTGAAAAAGTCCTTTGAAAAATCGAGAAGTAGGGCAACCATTGAGAAAGTACTCAAGGACAAACAAGGGCACCTGGGAGATCACAGCTCCCCGAAGATCCAGAAACTCCTCTGGTTCAGATCCCACCCCCTCACCCGATAGCTCCGCAGCATCACTGGCTTCCCATCATCTTGGGAAAACTTCCAATGCTGTAATTTACTGCTTTGAAAAATCAGGGCGCCTGCTGCGTTTGACATGCCTCTTTGAAACACGGAATATTTAAAATTCATACCCCAAACTTAATGTATAGATAGATCACATCTTTTTATGACTTCACTGATGTAATGAGAGCCTTGTAATATCTCACAAGGTATGTTTTATTCCTTCTAATGCGTATCACGTGAAGATTAAGAGGCTGTATTATTGCCTTCACAATGACCTGCTATTTCCTGGACACAGTAATTGGCCAGACCTGTCCTTGTCACTGGGATAAGCATAATGACTTTAATAATTTTCCATTCACTAAGCGATGTGTTTGCATCAAAAAGATGGATCTGGTTTGCCCGTGCAGGCAGGCGTTCGGTACCTGTTCTCCGAGTGCCATCTAGAGGTTTCAGGGCCCCGAGCACAGGAACTGACTGGGAGAGCTTTCTCCACGTTCATTAATTTAGCACTGAGAGCTTGTTCCCGAGGCTGAGAACTAGTATCTCTAAGAGCTGGGTTGTCTCATCACTTCACTCCAAGCGGGAACTGTGGGAATGCAGCCGAGAGAGTGCCGGCAGAAAGGGGCTGAACCTGGGTCTGGGGCAGATTCGCACTGAGGACAAAGAAACCCTTTGAAGCCGCCAGTACTCATCTGAGCTTAAAACCCAGCGCCGCGGAGAAGCGGGCCTTGGAAAGGCTGTTATATTGAGTTCTTTTTCCAGCAAACAAGATGCACATCAAAGGTGATGCGAGGAAAGCAAAGGCTTTTATGAAAACCCTGCCGGTAGTGCATCCTTTCAGCCCACCTGCCTTCTGAGTGACCGGCCACCATCCTGTCCCCCTGCCCGCGGGCGGCCGTGCTGCGTCTCTGAGCTGCAGCCCGAGGGGTCACAGGTCACGGGAGCTCCCGTGCCATCGGCTGCCACTGCCCGGAGGGACCACGGTCGCCAGGCTGGTGTGTGAGGCTGATCCTGCCGTGTGTTTGCGTGTGACGTGGCACCAAGTGGAGAGAAGTGTGAGGCCAGGCGTGGCGCACTGCTTCACACCAGAGCCACAGTGTGACCTGCAGTGGCCTGCGAACGTCCGTGATGGAGAGGTAAGCGTGACCCATGTCGCTATGGAACTACTGCCACTAATTACCCACAATCCCCTCTTCTACTGCTGAGGCAGCAAACCCACCATTTTGAAGGAAAGGAGGTACGAGCCCAGCATCCCCAAGCAACGCCTTAGTTTGAAATGAATGCTTAGGGAGCGTGGGGACAGAGAGGCAAACACCCTCCTGCGGCTCCGCAGCTGCACGCAAGCAGCCGTGAGGGCGGGGACGGGCCCCGACTCGTGGGAAACTTCCCTGAAGAGAAATGGTGAAGAGCGGCCTCAGATTTGACATAAAATCACAGAAAAGATGGTTGAGAAAAAGCAACAAAGTGTGGATGAGGAAAAAGAGGAAAAAAAGCCAAGAGGAAAGTAATCTGGCTTAAATACTAAACGTTACTATTAAGTAGTCCCACAGTGATGGCCGTAATGAGAGCACGCACGTTCGCAGCACTTGCTGTGCACCGGCACCGGCCCCAGCGCCTTCTCTGTGCTCGTCATGTGACCACCAAGCTTCATCCGGAGCCTGGGGGTCAGGTCCACCACTGTCCCCGCTTTACAGCGGACGGAGGAGGACCTGAGTCGGTGACTGTGCCCAGCGCCCAGAGCGAGGGTGGCAGAGGCAGTGTCCTCAGAGCTCAGGCGTCTGGGCCCTCTGGCCCCTCGGTGCAGAGGCGCTGGGAGCTTAAACAGGGACATGGTGGGGGGATGCGGAAGGGAGGGCGGAAGAGTTGGGGCGGGGAAAGAGGGATGCTTATCTTTAAAGAATAAACTAACCGGCAGCAAATCTGACCTGAACTCCCCGGGCTGTGGTTGCCACTGGGAGACGCCTGGAGTGACGCTCTGGCGCCCACAGAGACTGGGAGACGGGGCCCTGTCCTCCTGATGGTCGCATCGCAGAGGGGCTCCAGGGCCCGGGCTGTGAAACCGGCAGAGGGGAAGGCTTCCCTGCATCTCTGAGGGAGTCACAGGTTCAAGTCGAGTCGGGGGGTGGGGGGTGGGGGGTGGGGCGGGGAAGCCTGCCTAAGGTCACCAAACGGAGGGCAGCCGTAGGGCCGTCTGGGTCAGAGTCTGGAAATTTCCAGACGGTTTAAAGAGAAGACGCTTTGGAACTGGTGGGCCGTCGGCTGGCCACGGTGGACGGGATCAGTCCAGCGGTGAGACCACAAAGTGGTTTCATGAAATTAATGTGACTTCTGCCATCTTCCTACTGGTTTCTCATAACTGTCCAACAATCACATAATAACCAGTAAGTCAATTAAAAAATAACCAAAACACAGAACACAAAGTGGGACCTTCCTCTCTTGACGCCGCCTGACCATCTGCTGAGGACCTCCTTTCCCAACATCCAGCTTGGAAAGGTGAGCTGAGGTCAGGCCCCGCCAGGCCTAGGCTCCCCCGTTCCTGGAGAAAATAAGGAGAACCGCGCTGGTCTGACCTCCATAGACGGCCCCCCTTACCTCTCCCCCCTGAGAATGCGAAGGCACCCCAACTTCCCAGTGTCCTTGATCACATTCCTAATGCAGCTCTCACCCTTGCTGGGAGCCCACCTTAACAGAACCCCAACTTCTCTCAAGCACTAGCCCAGAACCCCAAACGTGAGAAACAACTTTCTGTGAAGTAGAAACAAAGCCTTCACTCTCCGGTTACCGACTTTTTCCCCCCGTCGATAGACACACAAACGGACCTTCGCTTAGTTAAAAAATTGTTTGAATCCATTTTTTAAAAAACACTTTCATAAGTATCCAACCACTAACGAGACACTCTCAGATATGTCACAAATGTGCGTCTGTTCATTTGTTTCATGCCATCGTTAATGCGAGTGTACTTTTTATGAAATTTCTCAATCTATTTATGGTTTTTAATTTTCTAAGTCATTAACATTCACATGTGGATTCTCACTGCACTTCTGGGTGAAAACGTTTCATGGAAAAAAACCCACACGTTTTACTGAAAGCAGCACATTTGTCACGGGCTGAATGAGGCAGACGTATGAAATACAAGCCCTAGTAATGGCATCATCCACACTCTCCACCATAGGGGTAACTATCCAGCACGGGCCTCCTTTTCTGAAAACGGAAATGCAGGTGGGATCAGCATAAGGAATGGGCTTCATTTTCATGTTTATTGACTAAAGAAAGTGGCAGATTCTTTTAGGAAGGGCGCTGGTGTCCAGGATTCACCTGACAGAAGGTGAGGGGGACTGAATCCTACGCAATCAGGACCCACCCTGGTCCTGGGCGCTCTGACTGCAGGAAGCTCTGCTTTGGCCCAAAAGCCCTTCCGAAGCTTGAGAAGCGAGCCATGCAGCTTCCTTCTGGCCAGGCCTGAGGGCAAAGAGGTGAACGTGAATGAGGTAACTTCAAAATTATTGCTTAAAAATAGGATATGGGCAATCTCAATGCCCAGTTTGAGAAGACGCAAAATCTCTGTATTTCCCACGTGAGTTGAACAAGATAACACAGACGTTTCCCCTGGGTGTATTGAAATATGACTGACGTATAACATTGCATGAGTTTCAGATGTAGGATGATTTGACACGTGTGTCTACTGTAAAACGGTGACCCCGCCATAGCCTCAGATCACATAGTTACTCTTTCTTTTTCGTGGTGAGGACATTTGAGATTTGATCTCTTAGCAACTTTCCAGTATACAATGGAGTATGATTAACTATAGTCGCCAGGCCGTGCGTGAGACCCCCAGAACTTACTGATCTTGTAACTGGAGGCTTGTGCCCTTTGACCAACATCTCCCCATTCACCCCCCAGCCCCTGGTAACCACCATCCTGCTCTCTGTTGCTGAGTTCAGCTTCTTTAAATTTCATGTGGGAGATCATTCAGTGTGTGTCTTTATCTGCCTGGCTCTTTCATTGAGCACAACGCCCTGGACATCCATCCATGTCGTTGCAAATGGCAACATTTTATTCTCTTTTATGGCTGAGCAGTATTCCACTGTGTGTGTGTGTGTGTGTGTGTGTGTGTTCACAAACATGCATCACATCTTCCTTCTCCACTCACCCTTGATGGGCACCCAGGTTGCTGCCATGTCTTGTCTATTGTGAATAACGCTGCAGGGAGCATGGAGGTGCAGGTATCTTCAAGACAGTGATTTCACTCCCTTTGAACGTACACCCAGAAGCAGTGACATATTCTTTGGGTGATAAGCAGCTAGTAGGAATGTTTAAGCTACAAAACAATGTTTCGGTCTGTGGTCCCCTTAGTAGGTCCTGTCTCAGCTCTGGAAGCTGACGTCTGGTAACATCAGTTACCAGTTTGGTAAAGCGTCATTTTTACAAATGCCGAGTCACACTTCAGTCCTTTACGTTCCCACCTGCTCAACCTGTTCTCCTCCCAGATGAAGTCTTCTGCCATGGTTGATTCATATGCATTTATACCTAACAATTCTCATGAGATGGCCAGAGAGCTAGACATTTTTAACTGATGGTTGATTTCTCTAGAAGCCCCCATTCCACCCTCACCTACCACATTTCATAATCATATGAATCTGAAATTCACTCTTTCTATAACTGAGCTATCCGAATGCATGTCACACTCACTCGTAAAAGGCATCATTTCCCTCCATTTTTGTAGATACAAGAAAACAAGACTTAAAATAATCCAAGTGTGTGTGGGGGGGGTGGTGGGGGGTGGGATGAACTGGGAGATTGGGATTGACATGTATACACCAATATGTATAAAATAGGTAACTAATAAGAACCCGCTGTATAAAAAAATGTATACCATTTATGATAGGATCGCAAAAAAAAAGAAAAGGTACATGGGAGGGTATTTTCATCTGTCTTTGTGTCTGATTATATTTTTATTAAACCTTTATTCTACCTTAAAAAAAAAGAGTACCTTATGCTATGATAATTAAATATTATGTTTTCAAAAAAAAAAGAATCCAAATGACTTGCCCGTAATAAAAAGCCGGCCGTTCGCTGAGCTGGAACTCGGGGCTGGACCTGGGCTCCAAGCACTGCGTTTCTGCAAGGAGTCGTCCTTACCAAGGCCTGAGGTCGTGAAACAGAGGCAGACGTGTCTCATCACGAGCTTTCATACCGAGGCAGGAGTGAACATGAAGCCACATGTGAACTTGACACCTGCGGTATTAGGGGACAAAGGTCACCGCAAACTTCAAATGACCCGGAGGAAAGTCCTCACAAGATTCCAGCCGGCGGATGCTGAGAGGTCGGAGGAGGTACGGGTGACACCCAGACAAAATTCCCAGAAAGGGGACTCCCCACACCAGGTGCCAAACACAGAACATGGTGTTCAAGCTGAATCTGGACAATTTGGGAATAAGAAAAAATAAGGACAGTAAAATATTACAATCCACTGAATAAAACAGGAACCCGTAGGTCCAATCTGAGAGTGATAGATAAATACAGACATAAACACAACACATAAACCCACGCCTGACGGGGAGGGGACCCTTGCTCAGAGCCGGATGCTGAGTAAGAAGCCTGGAGGGTGCAGCTGTCGGAAGCAACACCCTCCTCAACCATCGGAACGAAGATGGATTCAGACGAGACTTATCAGTGGGCGCTAAAATCGGGTGGGGAAGCGCCGAGGAGCGGGGTGTTTACATGGTCCTAAAGTGCCGCCGCAGATGGTGGCCTGTGAGCCGCACGGGGACACAGAGCGGCTGCCCCGGGTCGCACGATGGAATTCAACTTCCAGTGAAGGACGGCGGGATATTGTGCTTCTGGACGTGCCCCCCGGGGAAGCCACCGCACCCTGTGGTAGCGGGCTGGCTGATTTTGTGTGTCACCTGGGCAGGGCTGAGGGATACCCAGAGAGCTGGGAAAACAGTGTTTCTGGGCGTGTCTGTGAGGTCGTGTGTCTGGACGAGATCAGCGTCTGAACCTGCAAGACTGAGTGAAGGCCATCCTCCCCAGTGTGTGCGGCCTCATCCAATCCACTGAGAGCCCGGACAGAACAAAGAAGCCGGGAAAGGGAATTTGACGTCGGTCTGCGCCCGCCCTCGACTTCGGAGCGCCTTTTTCTCAGGTTCTGAACTCAGACCAGGAACCCCATCCGCCCCAGATTCTCAGGGCTTGGGACCCAGAGGGAATTTTACCACGGCTAAACAGAAATGACTACTTAAACTAAAAAATAAGCAAGTTCTTTCTAACTCAATAAAGGTCAAATATAGAGAAATCTG
Source organism: Monodon monoceros (assembly GCF_005190385.1). NCBI lineage: Eukaryota > Metazoa > Chordata > Mammalia > Artiodactyla > Monodontidae > Monodon > Monodon monoceros. The sequence continues at coordinate 24,733,705 of NW_021703773.1, read as the reverse complement.
CCTGGGTCTACCCTTGCCAACGATGTTCTCGGAAACACTGGTGGGCTTTGCAGTAATAAGAAACTCAGCTAAAGGTCACCTGTGCAACAGAAGAGGTCAAAATGATTTTAAAAATTCGTGTCGAGACTCACAGAAGCCTGCTCAGCTGGCTGGCATTATGAGGGACGTACTTACATTTCAGGATTTCTTTGATTACCTTAGGAAAATATAATCCAATGTCACAGAGTTTGGATTGGCCTTAATGACATAGAGAGAGAATATTCTGGACTCTCAAAGCTTTCTCTGTTACGGAGCAATATGTTTAATACAAAACTAAAATACAGAGATAGGATTTTTACGCCAGAGGAATTTCAGCCTCTTTCCAAAAAAAGGGGAAAAGTTCAAAGAAAGGATATGTTCATCCCACACATTTTTAAATCTTCACCAAGAGATCTTCTGTAAACAGCCAAGTTTCACTTTTCCCCCCATGACCACTACTGTGGTTGTTTCAGATGAGTTTTCTTCCCTTCGAAATGCCTTAATTAACACACTCAAAAAGGATGCGGCCATCTATGTGTTGTGTTTTCCTGACAGTGATTTTACATCCAGTGGACATTTCTAAGCCCGCATGAGACGTAACCTTCCCAGTCCAGTAGCCTCGGGCCCAAGTCCTGACGGGGAAGCTGCTGGGGATAGCAGGCTGTGCTGGGAGTCTGGTCCCCGCCCCAGGCTCCCGGCTTGGGGTGCATCACCTGCTTGCTCCAACTGTGAAGCTGCGCCGTGACCCGTAATTAAACAAGCCAGAGGGGAGCAGGCAGATGTGCTGGGGACGCGATGGTACAGGAGAGACACCGCAAGTTGCCTTTTAAAGTTTTATTCACCTGAAGCAAGAGAGAGCTGAGAGTATGGAGGCACACACGCTATCCCACCAGCATTTCAGAGCCCCTAGGCCTGAGGGCACTAGAGGGCACGACCCCAGCGCAACGTCAGCTCACCTCCAACCCACCCCGTCCAGCGCCTGCAGACACAGTGGTGCAGCCTCCCGGAAAACATCCACGTTTCAGCTTAGAAGGACAGAAACCCCTAATCGCCAAACATGAAGACTAAAACCGTAACACACGATTGACTATCAAGCCACGCTGGACGCCGCGGGCCCTTGTCACCTGCTGGGAACAAGCACCCGTGCCGTCTGTCTCCTGGGCCGCCCCTCACTGGGTGGGCGAGGACGCGGACGCGGGGATGAGCTTGGGCTTGGCCTGCTGGGGCAGCACCACGTCGGGGATCTTCTCCCCGTGCTTGTATACGCTGACCGTCACGTCGATCTTTTCGCCCCCGTACTTGTTCTTGACATGGATGCTGTACTTGCCCGAGTCCTCGGAGGTCACGCCCTTGATGGTCATGCTGACATACTTGGCCTGCTCCACCTTGACCAAGAAGTGGTCGCTCAGCTCGATGTCCCTGTCGTTCTTGAACCACATCACGTCCGGGTCCGGGTTCCCGAACACCGTGCAGGTCAGGTTCAAGGTCTTGGGGGGAGGGTGGGCAGAGAGGGGAGAGTTAGAGAAAGAAAAGCCTGGCGGCCTCCGAGCAACCTGGGCCCTCCACCCACTCAGCTATTGATCTGCCCTTCAGGACATTTATTTAGTCAACACGCTCTTTATGTATGTAGGCACCACACTAGACACCAGGGATCCAAAAAGAGCAGGAAGTTCACAACTTCCTGGGGCAGCTGGAGAGAAAACTCAAAGGTAACCTTTTCTATTTATTCCCAGATCTAATCCATGTGTAAGTTGATTAAAGAATTTGAAGGCAATCAAGCTCTGGGTTTTTCAGTAGATATTTTTAGCCTGGTTCTAAATTTCCTTTATATTCAGACTCATGGGTTCCCTTTACCAGTTCTTCTGGCAAATCCAGAGACTGCATTGTCTTATGATAAACTGCATTGTGGACACTTAGCAAAGCATGCTTTCGGTCCAGGATAAAGTAAAAACTAGTGCTAAACCCTCAATACATGACCTGCAGGTACAGCTCGCCAGGTTTCCCTCAGCTGCTAACGAAAAGGGCTCTACATTTTCGTGTTTTGGCCTAATAAAAATTCTCTCAAGTAGCTATGTCCCCGTGACACTGAGATGGAATCACTCAAGCACCCAGAGAAGTACCAATTAGATATCAGTAATTCCAGTGACAGGTGACCAATGATAACTCCAATAAATGGTTTCCCTTACACACCCCAAATGACCTTGACAACTGGAGCGGAGATTGCTTTTTATTTCACACGTGACAAGGCGGCTCCCACCTTCACACGAGGCGGGTGGGTCGTGTGGGCGAGGGTGTGGGTGGGGCCCGCCTGCCCCTTCATTCACGCCCTCGACCGGCCCCCGGGGACCCGTGGCTTCAGAGCCAGGTGGACACCGGGGCTGGAAACACCGGGTGTCACAAACACACCATGTAATGTATCTCCCCATGGTGGGAAAGGTGCTCTGTGTGCATTCGGAGGGTTAGACTATTCCCTCCTTTGAGGACACAAGTTTCCCAGAGGGAACCTGGGCCCAGCAGGACCCAGGACGCCCCCCTCCACACCGGCTGCTGGCACTGGGCCTGCCGTGGGGACCCCCCGCTTCGGCCGCCCTCCCTGGGCACCCCGTTGCCTGCCCTCACCTTTCCCTCCATTATGGTCACCACGTCGGGTAAGCCGCCGAGCACCTTGCCGCGATCTGCAAGAGCAAAGCGACTCTGCTGAGAAAACCGTCCACGGGGACGATCCTGGGGGTCGGGCCCTGGGCTGAGCACCGAGGCGCACAACAACAACAGGAGCTGGGAGGAGAGTGCTGGCCCGGGAGAGGACACAGGGCAAGGCACACCGTAGCGGGGACCCGTGCTAAGGTGCAGGGTGGGAGCAGAGGGTAAGTGACTCCGAGCACGAGGGTCGTGAAACGGTCGAGAGGAAACGCGGCCGTGAGCCAGGCATGAGGAGGAAAGTCTCACCAGGGGCTCAACACAGGGCAAGCCCCGTCCTTCTGTAATTTAGTCGGGAACTGGGGGCTTGGCCTCTAGAGAGGGGATTTTGCAGGGGGATGTACTGCAGGTATATTTTCATTTTCTGTCTACTGTGATGCTCTGACATCGTAAGTCCCTCCTGGCTGGGCAGAGACAACCCCCCGCCAGCCAAGGGCCCAGCCAGGAGCCCGCCTGGGACCTATGCCGACAGCCCGGCCAGGCCCGGCCTCCTCCGCCTGCCCCGCCCCCGGGGAGGTGGCCCACCTCTGCCCGAAACACCCGGGCTGGGTGCCCGGAGGCTCGGGGCAGCCCTGTCGCCCAAAGCCCGGCAAAATCACTAAAAGCAGCCAATCGTACATGTTCCCTCCGCCCCGCCTGCCTTTCCTCTGGAAACCCCAGTAAAGGCCGTGGCCTCAGTCTTCCCTCCGTCCTGTCCTCTGCCCCCTGACCCCCTGGCCATCCTCCCACGTGCCCGGAGTGGCCCTGCCTCTAGGACCCGAGAGCCCAACAAACCGTCCTTCCTGGGCCTGTCCTGAGCCTCCTCCGGCGGCCGCTCCTGACTGACCAGCTCGTGAAAGGACACAGAACAGATGGTGGAAGGTGAAGGCAGAAAGGAGGCCGGGGGGGGAGGGGGTGGCGGAGCTGGAAGGCAGGCTGTGGGGAAGCTGGGGATGAGCAGCTGAGAGCAGCAGGGGCTGTGGACAGTCCTGAGGGTTTCCAAGCGGGCAACAGGGTTTGCTGTCTATTATTTAATGCACAAAATGAACACCCTTAAGTACAGACCCTCTGCCCCACCCAAAATAATATTTTGTGCTTGTTATAATCTAACATGTACTTACTTTTCTCTGCAAAAGCAGCTGCCCTGAAAATTAAAGGGGGGCAGAGAACAGAGAATAAAAGAGTCATGAGCAAATGCTATCAACCAAAAGCATCCCACATTTCAGAGGTTTCTTAGAGGTGAAAGCAAAATGAACAAGGAAACGTGTTTGCTTCTCCTAGAAGAACACATTCGGGTCACAGGGTCTGAGGACGCGTATGTATGTACTTTTCCTGCCATTTCCCACTGCCCTGTCTTCCAGCTGATAAAACTCACAGAAAAGTTTCTTTTTTCGCCAGATTACATTGGAGATTTTTAGATATTTTTGAAAATGTTGGTATTTGATTTACCTAAATCGTCCATTCATCCATTCAACAAATATTAACTGAATAACCTAGTATGAGACAAAGACTGTTCTCCGTGTCGGATGCTCTAAACTTTACACACATGTTTAGAAATCCCCAGTTATTCTTTAAAAAGTTGCTCTAAACACTGGGATACTGTTCAGCTAAAAAGAAATGATAATTTTCTGTACCTTCCTCTCAATTTTGCTGTGAACCTAAAACTGCCCTAGAAATATAAAGTCTTAAAAAAGAACCTAAATATATAACATTAAAAAATTGCTCTGTGTGATGTGTTGCTATAATTATACCTATTTCAGAAATTCAGCATTTAAATTCATTTAAATTAACCCAGGGTTGGGCTTCCCTGGTGGTGCAGTGGTTGAGAGTCAGCCTGCCGATGCAGGGGACGCGGGTTTGTGCCCCGGTCCGGGAGGATCCCACATGCCGCGGAGCGGCTGGGTCCGTGAGCCATGGCCGCTGAGCCTGCGCGTCTGGAGCCTGTGCTCCGCAACGGGAGAGGCCACAACAGTGAGAGGCCCGCGTACCGCAAAAAACAAACAAACAAAAAAAACCCCAGGGTTATTATAACTCTAAAATTAATTGATAGATGCATTTACAGTTTAGAAGAATGCCTTCTTCTAAACACGGAATGGCTTAAATTGTTATTTTTAATCCCAGTTCCTAGGAAGATCACATTCCTTGGGTCAGCTAGGCGTCCACAGATGTTCCCACACTCGGCCAAGATGACACCACGTCATCTGGACCCCAGACGGAAACATAATAGCCAAGCATGCAAATCTTACTTGAGCTGCTGGAATTCGGCAAACGCTTCATCAAAAGCTGCAAGGAAATATTTTGTACATTAGTAACCGTTTGAACGTGCTCGGCTTTTACTCATTCCCTTAGCTGCTCTGCTCGTGACTTGTTTGCTTAATGACACAGCCAAATGAATAAAGTAATGTTCTCTGAATGAAAGTGGTAAAATCAGATAGCTTCCCTCTCAGCATCCTTGATCACTAAGCTAATCCCTAAGTACAAAATTACTAGGTGCTAAAGAATAATGATCTTACCTTGACCGGACAGGTCAAGTGACCGTTGATGGGTATCTTGGCCGTCAAAAATCTCGAAGGTGTATTTCCCTTTATCCTTCTCGGTGGGCTCGCAGATCTTCAGCCAGGCCATCTCCTCACTCCCACCAACTCTCATGTGCTCACCTGATGCAATCTTAGCATCCCTTTGAAAAAGTCACAGGGACATACTCAATTTAGAATCTCATATTATATGCACAATACCTGTGGGGCAATATTACACATCTTTCAGGGAGAGCCTCCTCTAACTGGCTGGAGCTGTTGTCATCATAGATTTTTCTGGATATTATACATTTACTAACTACATCAGCAGCTCAGCTCTGAAAACCTTCTGAAATTAAATCTGATACTTAGTTTTTAAAGATACCTTGTGGTTTAACATATGCTTATTGGTAATAGGTAATAGACTCAAATACTCTAGACTGTATGGCATTTTTCTGCTCAAAAAGTTAAAAATAGAGTCACCATGTGATCCAGTGGATGCACACCCAAAAGAATTGACGGCAGGGGCTCGAACAAATATTCGTACACTCATGTTCATAACAGCGCGACTCACAGTAGCCAAAAGGTAGAAACAACCCAAGTGTCCATCGACAGGTGATGGATAAACCAACTGTGGTCCACCCGTATAACAGAATATTATTCAGCCTTAAAAAGGGAGGAAATTCTGACACCTGCTACAACACGGATGGGCCTGGAGGACATTATGCTGAGTGAAAGAATCCAGTCACAGAAGGAGAATGACCGCGGCATGGGCTCAGCCAGGACGAGGGGTGAACGCTGCACTAGAGGGGGAGTCCACCAAACGCCGAACCACACGCAACCCGCTGGGCGCCCTTCTCAGAGCCCTAACCCCACCTGGGCTCTAGCGCAGGAGCCCACGGCCCCCTGAGCCAGCATGTGCACCGCCTGGCGCGTGACCCTGAGCTCAGCTCCAGAAAGGAGCCACCCGCCTTCCATCCTAAGCCCTGACCTGAGTTCTGACCCTGCCTCTGTCACAGTCCCGACACCTTGCTGGACTGGGCACAAATGCTGTTCCCAGACACCATGTGAAGCCACCCGCCAGCAGAGGGCCGGCAGCAGACACCCCCCCCCACCTGGCTCCCCCTCCCAGCTCAGAGCCCCCAGCCTGGCTCCACCCCTGGGGTGAATTCCAGAACCCTCCCTGATCAGCAGTCCCACCCTCACCCTACACCCGCTAAGGCTGGCTTCTGCTGAATTAGCCAACTTATAAGAAGGCAAACAAGTCCTGGTAGCAAAGCACAGCTGCTGGCTGCACTGAATTTGTTATCACTGTTACCCCCTAGACAGTGACTTTGGCTCGAAGGACTATTTGTTTGTTATTGTTTTGGGACTTAAATGGGCCAAGTGGATAAAACCTCTTCCTTGGTTTTATTATTGGATCACAAAACATGCCCAAATCCCTTCACTCCCAACTAAATTTAAAACATCTTACGTTAAGGTAAGAAAGAGGAGGATGGAAGAAAGCCTAGGTGTGTCTGCTCGTTTGTGCGAAAGAAACCCAGGAGATGGGTCCCTGCAGGGTGTGGGGAGGGGCTGGAGGAGAGGGTGGGGAGGGGTGGTGGGCGCACCTGTGCGGCAGCCCCGCATCTCCCCTCCCGCAGGGAGCTCCAGGCTTCACTGAGATTTCAGGGGCCTCTGCATGTGAAATTTCCTGGTTGAATTAAAATCCAAAGCGTTTTCTTCTATAAAGAGGCCACGCGGCATCTTCAGTGGCTGTGATGCTTCTAAGTCTTCAGCGGTCCATACTTAGCAATTGGAGGTCTAGCCCTTTCTCGATGACAGAGTAATTTCACCTTCGAGCAAGAGAACAAAATCCTTTTGCGAAGGGATCTGCTGAGTTCCCCTTCGTATGCTTCTAACTCGTTTGAGATAGGTTTCAGCATTTCTTCTAAGTGGCCCTCGATGTCTTACTCAGCATTTCGTCAAAGAACAATCGGCCTTGCTGACGCCCACATTTCCCCAAATCCTCACCATTCTCTACTGATTTCTCGCCACCCACTGGCACAGAATGTTCAGGTCCACAGCTCGAGTCTCCCTTGGGCGTCCCTGACTCTGTTAGGTGGGCCATTTAGCATCCAGCAGCACATTGTATTTCTTTCTTTTTTAAAAAATAAATTTCATTATTTATTTCATTATTTATTTATTTTTGGCTGTGTTGGGTCCTCGTTGCTGCACGCGGGCTTTCTCTAGCTGCGGCGAGCGGGGGCTACTCTTTGTTGTGGTGCACAGGCTTCTCCTTGCGGTGGCTTCTCTTGTTGTGGAGCACGGGTTCTAGGCACGTGGGCTTCAGTAGTTGTGGCACGCGGGCTTCAGTAGTTGTGGCACACAGGCTCAGTAGTTGTGGCTCCCGGGCTCTAGAGCGCAGGTTCAGTAGCTGTGGCGCACGGGCTCAGCCACTCCGCGGCACGTGGGATCTTCCCGGACCAGGGCTCGAACCCGTGTCCCCTGCATTGGCAGGCGGATTCTTAACCGCTGTGCCACCAGGGAGTTCCCGCAGATTGTTATTTCGACAAATGTGTTACATTATTCTCTATTTTTCCAAGTACTGCCTCACAAGAACTTACTTAATAGTCAAATAGTAAAAAGTAACCAAGGTTATAGTTCGGTGACAGAATATAACTATAAAATAAAGTTTAACATAGCATTGAATACTATGTAATAGTCAAGTAGTAAAAAATAACTAAAGGTTATATTTTAGTTATTAAAGAACTGAAGAAATACTTGTGTTGATTCTGCTTGGAGAAGAGAAGGCATGGCAACAACCACGCTCAGGAGTCTGTGGAAATCTGCCACACGACCGCGAGCTCTGTTGGTCTCTAGGGATGGTTTCTTCTGATACAACTTTTTTGACGAGGCAGACGTGTGATCCGAGCCCTTATCTCTCAGTCCGTCTGTCGGCCTGCAATCAGTCCCCTCCTTTCAGCTGGATGGCCCTCAGCACCGTAGTGGCCAGAATCAGACCAACTAGTGTTCGATCCCTGCTCTTTCACTTACTAGTTGTGTGACTTTGAACAAATGATTTATCTTCCGCTTGCAAAACCTCAGTTTTCACATCTATAAAATGTGAGTATTAACACCAAGCTCATGGGGCTTTTGTGAGGGTTAAATGAAATCATGGGTGTGACGTGTATAACACACGGTAACACAACATACGTGTACCCGCGTGCCCGGGGACGTGTTCCCGCGGGATGTGGCATGTATTTAAACTCTGCACACCCGGCACCCAGCACAGAGCGAGCCGTGCCCTGGGAGGCAAAGCTGGAGAAGCAGCAGCCTCCTGCAGGGGACAGACGCGTTTACCAGGGAAGATAAGACCCTTATCACAGCTGCACACAACTTACTGAAAGATGATAGGCTGTAAATAACAAAGAAGCCCAGAGAAGGAAGTGATTCATTCTCCATTTCCAGGAGAAGGTCCGATTCAGCTAGAAATAGACATTTACTCATTGGTTTTAAAATATATATCCTTATCAACAATTACATCACAAAACTACACCAGAGTTTCAATCTTCAAAGCTCCTGTTATTGGAATCCTCTAGAAAAAGCCACTTCCCCACAAACCCCTTAGTATGGGATCTGCAGTGACTGCACCCGATACAGATCTCCATACTAACTACCAAAAACAGAGATGCAGGATTCCAAACACAGATGCACTAAGACGTCAGTACATCTTCTTAGTTTATGCTTCTGATCATAACTAACAGCTAAGACAAAAGCATAGCACGTCAAAATGTAAATAGGGAAAAGATATCCCAAGACATTTATCCATTCAGCACTTTGGTTTACTCACGAATAGATTTACCTCAATAATGCTTTTACAAGTAAAGTAGTCATAAGCATGAAGTTTGCCTTTTGAAATGTTAATTAGGGAAAATAACATCTAAAGGCACGATGTGGACGCTCTGAGGTCCCAGTCCATGGAGGAGCAGATGACTTTGGTATATGGACATCACTGAAAACTTGGCCTGCAAGTGTTGCCCATGTCCTCAGGTTAGAGACAGACACCACGGTCCCCGCTCCATCCGCCCCCTCTGACAGGGTGCATTAGAGATAACCCTGGGGGGATGGTCGGAAGGGCAGACCCCCAGGGGCTGAGGGCAGGCACTTGTCCATACGCTGTGACCATAATGAGAGTTTCCAGTGTTTTAGTAGCGAACATGCCCACCTGGACAGGCAACCAGCAGCAGACATGAAATACAGAGAAAACCTGCTGTTTGTACAGGGTTTCATCCCTCTCGCTTTCTTCTTTTACGTACAATTAAGTTTGTTTTGGTCCTTTTCTCTTTAATCAATCTAGTGAGAAACCAACAGACTGGAAATCTGGAGCACCTTTTCCAAATATTATTTTTCTATTAGCTCTGCTGGATTCCAGACAAAATGTGTGTCACCAGTAATTATCTTTCTCCTTCTCCACCCCCCACCCCCTGCCCCCCCCAGTTTCTGTGATGGTCCCGCCCCGAGCCCAAGGCTGTCATCATTTCTCAAAACTACAAAGTCTTGAGCAGACTTGGCTATGAACACATGTCCCAGCTGTAAGCCCTGGGCACCGCCCCATGGATGGCATGGCCACAGTCCACGGCACATGGACACTTACTTGTGGTACCAGTTCACTTTCATTTCTTCGGTGAAATATTTCATGAAACACTGAAGTCTTATTTCTTCTGCGGTGCAGAGTATCTTCAGTGGAGAAGCAGAGGCTCCTGCAGAAAATAAAACATACTCAGATCTGAGGAAAGCAGTCTGTGCTGTGTGAGGATGGACAAGCCCTGTGGCCAGGTTACACCCTGCTGTAAATGCATCCTCACGCATATATTCTAACATCCGTCAGCCACAAATCCTTACAATTTGCCCAGGCCATGTTCATTCATTAAATAAGCTTTTGCCACACCAAAATTATCTGAAAATCTCTTTGACAATAGCATCAAGGAGCTCAAATGGCCCCAAGAAAATATTCCCTAAGGGCACTTCTCACATCCCTGACCACTTCCATCCAGTCATTACCACAGGAATCAACTTATAAATTAGACCACACACAAGCTTCCCACATAGATGAGATTCCAAACTGATGGGGTCTGCCCTGTCTGCAAGATTGCACCCACCTTCTTGCATCTCCCCACTCCTTCTTCCTGGCATTTGCTAAAATAACCTTTCCCCTGAAGGGAATGGAGCCTCTAGGCACTCAATCCCCTATAGAACTTTCTGGAAAATCCATGTAAATGATGCAGGGATGGGAATCCCCTCATGGACCTCCGTGGCTGGAGCCCGTCTAGCTGAATGCCCCACCTCTGTGGCCTCTGGCGTCCTCTTTCTCTCTACTCCTGCCCAGAGAGAAAGGCAGAAAATGATTTCTCCAAACCCATTCCTCCGCTTTGCTTCTCCCTACATGGGGGAGGGCAGTGGGCTGACCAGATGCAGAGGGTAACAAGCTGCACATCCCTGAGCACAAAAATACGGAAATGTTGCAGTCTTAAAGAGGCCAAATAGCTTCAAGTCGAGGGTCATTTTTCAGACTACACTCGCAGTCGATAAATGATCACGAGCCCACAAGGTTTTCCAATCAAGTGGGGAGGAGGGAAAGGTACAATCCATGAAACGGACAGACAGAAGGAGAGCAGTTCTCAGCTCAAATGCAAGGATGGCGCCTGGCACTTTCCCTAAATACTGAGAATCAAGCCCTGCACACAGAATTAAACGCTACCCCACAGAACCAGATGGGTTTCATTTCAGCTAGAAAATCAACAGATAATTAACTTCGCCCACCACAGGGAGGAAAGGATGGCAGGATGCTTGTTCCAAGTAATCAGATTACAGGAGCCTGATTTCCAAGAATGATGCTGACCAGGGCAACGTGACCTAGGAAGCTGTATCCCTATTTTCTGATTTTATATCCGCTGCTTCCTTACTGAGCCTTGATTTTGAAGGCTTAAGGGGCATTTGTACCTTATTAGACAAAATTTAACCAGATAGGTATTTAATCTACACAGTCGCCACACCAAAAGTAAGTTCTGCCATTGGTGTTTTCTGTTTCACAACTGATTCTGAAAGTTATTTGATTAGACATCTCAGAGTTCTATAAATATTAAAAGTGAAGGTATACAGTTTAAGCTTGGCCCCTTTTAGGCAAAATACACCTTAGACATTTTTGTAAAATTGAAGGATTGCCAACGTTAAAGAGCTGGGTGGGTAACGTCTTAGAATACACATCTCGTGATGAGGGGGGAGTTCCGAAGTGCCGTAGAAGGAAGGCTGGACTCCTAATCTAGGGACACGAGAATACTCTGCTAGTGGTTAACTGAGTGACCTAGGACAAATCACACAACTTCTCGGTGACCAGAGTCCTCATCTAGATAATGTGGGTCTCTTCCAAGGTTCTGCAAAAATACAAAGAGTCCCTCAGCACGTCTTGTCAGATACAGTTAATGGAGATGCCGAAAACCTAACCAAGGACTTTGAGTCTCCAATTGTGCTTTCTCCATCTCAAAAGTCAGCGTGGAAATGAAGAGAAATGTCAAAGGCATGCACACACATACACACAAAGCATTATCCACGCAGAGAACTGTAACTTTGGCATCAACTTTTATAACGGGTTTGTTTGCAGCCAGAGAATTATAGAACTTTACATCTGGATGAGAACTTGGATGTCGCCTTGTCCAAAGTCCTTATTATAAGGATGAAGAGGTTGAGGAACCCTAACTCTCTCTATAACAGCAGGTTTGCTTCGCAGCCAAGCACAGCCTTTAACCTTCGGGACACGAAGAACAAACAGTTCTGTTCTGTGGGCTGCTAGCTGACCCGGCAGGAAAGCCTCCTACACTCTGCCACCCACAAGCCACTGCAGGATCCTCTCTGTGGGATCAGGGTCGGGAAGGAGGAAGCCCGGGAGGCTGACGTGAGGATCCCATATTTATCCAAAGCCTCTAGTTGGCCCTGAAATTCGAACAAAATTTGGGGGGGGGGTCCCCAAGAAGAGCCACTGATTGCTTCCCAACATGCAAACCCCAGAGGCTGTTTGGTCTTAGAAGCTCCGGGAACACTATCTCCCCACACCCCGCCCCCCCAAGCTGTGAAGGGAAATTTGGTTTAAAAGCCAAGAAAACGAATAGGGAAATGTTTCTGTGCTCCAGGAAACAGGAAATCACTGTTTTGACAGCTCTCTACTTGAAAATTCAGAAGGACTCCTTACATCAACCCAGTATTACACCTGATGCTGCTCCGTGGAGCTATAGAATTTGACCCAAAATGCCTCTCCTGGGTGGAGCTGGACCCTCGTTCAACAGGCAGAGGCCACCAGGCACCCAACACGCATGGTGAGACCGTGACTCACGTCACAGCATCCAAGTGACTGTCAGCAGAGCACGGGGGACGCGTACCCATCTTCACTCCGGCTGTTTCAGGAGTGGCAAGCTCAGTGCTGTCTGCTATCGGTTAGACCAACTCGGGGCTGCATTAGGTCTAAAAAGCCACGGATTGCAGGTGACAAGAGCCAACTTGGAACCCGCGCAGGAATCATGGCATCTTCGAGGATTAAGAATATTCCTGGGGGGGCGGGGGGCAGGTGGAGGAGAAGTGAGGGTGTGTGTACGTGTGAGCATGTCTGAGTATGTGCCTGGGCTTCAGCACCCCCAAGGGCTCTCAGAAGACACAGAAGAGGCAGAGGCACAGCTTCCCTGAGGTCAGAGGTCAGAGGACAGAGGATGGAGGTGACCGAGGTCCCTGATGGATGCAGCAAGGGGACGTGGGAACCACAGATGTCACACCCGGACCGACACCCCAGGCGGCCACGACACCTCAGGGCTGCGGGGAAAGCCCACTGCAGCCTGAGCGGGACGGCCGGGAAGACGGGGCAACTCTGGGATAATGGGCCACGTGCGTGGGCTGCGGAGAAGGCCCCGCTTGCTACTAACACATCCACCTCGTAGATCGAGTAACGCTTGCTCTGCTCCTTTCCGGCTGCAACGGCACTGAACATGCAGCGCCGGGGCCTGGCTCCTCGGGAGGACAGAGGCTGAAACGTGATGCCGTGTGTCCCGTGCCTTCTCTCTGCCCACCACACTCTCAGTGAGACGCACGTGGTCCTTCCAGGCTCGGGCATCTGGGACCCAAGATCACGAGAATACAATAGGAAACTGCCTTCTGTGTTGCTCTGTCCCCTTCACTGGTCCCTTCACTTTTCAAGACACCACGACCATTCGCATCACCAATGTTACAGGTCACATGATGCTTTAATGCAAGGTCATCCCATGGAGCATAAGCGTGAAGCCGCCTTTCAAGTGGCTTAATGTACCTTCGCAAAGTGGCGTGTGCACCATGGAGCGGCATTCGGCCCATTAATAGTCATCAGCAGTAAAACTCATTGAAAATGTGGTCACCTACGCGACAAGCAAAAGCAAAGAGCGACAGTCTACCTTGCGGGGACGTTTTGAGAGAGTGATGAAAAAATAAACGTCAGAAGTTTTCCAGAAGAATGACCAAAAACCCTTACGGGGCAGCAGCTGAGCTCAGACCTGGGAGAGATGTGAGCTTCTGGTCCTGACTCTAGCTGCCAGAGCCCCGTGGTTAAGCCACCTAACTGCTCCGGGCCTTAGATGCCTGATCTGATGACATCAATTAGGTCACCTCTAGAAAGCCCACAGCCGTAAAGTTTTATAATCAGCAGAAAGCCCTCTACAAATATAAGCTATTATTATCAAATTAATAACCAACATCTTTGTTCTCACAGTTTCCATGGAAGGGTAAATAGAGAGGAAGAATTTATCTGCAAAGCTAAGAAGTGGTTTAGTATGTATTAAACCAGACACAAAACCAGAGGCTCCAAAATTCATCATCGCTATTCAGCATTTGTAACGCAGACGCTGAGAGCAATTATGGACAAAGCATCATCGGAGTTGACCTAAGGCAAATTACAAGAAGTGGCTAATTAGGGAGTCCAAACTGAGTTTGTTTTGTCTCTCTTAATATTTTTTTTAAGAAAAACATATTCTGCATATAATGCCGAAAACCCCTTTAAAAAGCATCACCAAGGCGGTCAGATAACTGTTCTGCCGTTGAATCTGGGGCCTGTTCACAGGAGATGCACTGTGGTTCCATTAGCTGTGGAAAATGCCTTCTCGGGAAATAGCAATTTTAGCACCAAAATGACTTGAAAGTTAGAAGGCATTTACTTACCACAGACTCTACTCATGGCCAAAATCATATCCTCGTACACTGAAAGGAAGAAGGAAACGTATCATTACGATGTCTAATTTTATCAGCAGCATTTTCATGTTTAATTAAATTGATACAGGAAATCAGGATGTTCATTTGAAAAATGAAACATTAAAATGGCGATAGTTATCCATAAAAGGCTCATGTGTGGCGATAAATCCTTCTGATCTATTCACTTTTTAAACAAGGAACATTTTGCTCGACATAAATCCGACCATACATTTAATTGAACCTCTTCATCACTGTTTCGATCACTTTAATACATTTGTCACAAGATAGAACTTGGCTCCTGAAGGTGAACTAAGACAGCATTTCATTGAAGCCCAGAGTAATATCATACCTTGTTCTAAAACACTCAAACAGCTTTGAATGCAACTCAAGTACAAATCTATTTTCTCTTCCTGTGTCCCCGCTAAAGAAACAATATGTACTAAGGATACAGATGCTGTGCCTTTATCACACAGTTCATCCTGCTGGCGAAGTGGATTTCCTTTTAGTAGAAGGAAGAAGGTTTTATTCTACCTTTGCCAGCTATCTCAAGGACAGACACATCTTGACCTCTCTCGTCTTTCAAGGTTGCCTTATATTCACCATGGTCCTTCTTTGACAGCTGCAAATAAAACACATCCCATATGTACATAAAACTGACGCCATGATACAAAATGTAATACAGGCTGATACATTCTCTTTGCAAACCGTGGAAATTTAGGAGGCAAACTGGGAGATAATGCAGAATTCACAGGTTGTTTGAGAGAACTTTCTTATCTTGTTTCTATCTCTTTTCTTTAACACAACGTACCTTTGGTAGGAACAGCTCACAGACCCCCTTCTCCAGATCAGGCAACTTTTCCGGTTCATACAGAGCATCATCCTTTAGCCATCTGAAAACGGTTTCCTTCTTGGTGTTCGCAACCTACAAGACAGGAATCTTACGTTGAGTATGTGAATCGCTGTGGCTCATGAGAAAAAAGTCTACTCTGATTTGAAATCACAGACCTAAAAAAAAATCAATTTTTATTATGGACAGTCTCAGACAAATGCACATGGGAAAGCTGTCGGTTCTAATAATAGCAAATACATTTCTAAATTTCAGCTTCTCAAATAATTAAGCCCTGACAGTTCCATTCGGAAGAACAAATGATTCCTCTTTGTGCTAACCCATGAAATTAGACGGTGCAAGGTTTTTTGGTTCATGTGAGATGTCAATAATAAAGACAAGATGTAAGCAGTGTATTTTAAATTTATAAATAATATATCATTACTGGTCTATAAAACTGTTGAGTGACTGCTTTTTTGGCAACATGACATTGCGGACACACAGACGCAGGGGAAAGAAAGTTTAACACAAAACGAGCCCACTGGGCACGAGGACTTTCCTGCTACTAAAATTCCTCGAAATTCAATCTCTGTCATAAGCCTGAACTCGAAACTCAGCTTTGCAGAATTCCAAAGATGAGTAAGCATCTCAAGTCACATGCTCTGACCTACACGTCCCACGAAGAAGAAGAATCCTGGCTCTGTTGGAGCGGAACGTACTGATCACATCGAATTGTGTGACATGGACCATTCTGCATTCACATCCCATACAGACTCAACAACAGAGATGTCAGCGACAAAAAACAAATTACAAACATTGAGAGCACGTGATTAGTTCCAAGAGTGTAGCAGTGCAACGTATTTTAGACTTCCCGTAGCAGCTACGTCAGCTGCTGTCGTTGGTGACAGCCCTGGGGGACAATCCCCAGACGGCAGGGCTCCGGAATGTTCTACTCGCACTTGCACACGGGGCACAGCAGCATGCCCGATATGGAGAATAATTCCATAAATGTTTCAGAGTAAGTGCAGGGCTGTCTCCCGCTGGTCTGGGAGCTAGGCTCTTCCTTCTGAAGCCAGGACCACGTGGTGACAGTCAGGATGGAGCGAAGCTAAACAATCCCAGCAGACGATGTCCTTTGTCCTAACACCTCAAAATCTCCCTTGTGTCCGTTTCCACGCCAAGCCAATCCCCGACTCTCCCCCACCTTAATTCAGCACTGCTGCCTCTTACTCTCATTTTCCAAGATACTTACACTGTCGGTCCTTGGGTGCTAAATAAAAACCTTTCCAATGACCTTCAGCCTCTGTTCTCTAAAACCTATATCCTCAGTTACTTTATTTGTCCTGTAGCTCGGGGTGCGGGTGGCGGGGGGGAGGGGGGCTGTCTTTTGTCCCCAAATAACTCATTTGTCGCTTCTCTGAACTCTCTGCAATGTCTCTACCACTGCTTCTTTTCCTTTTCTTCCTTCCTTCCTTCCTTCCTTCCTTCCTTCCTTCCTTCCTTCCTTCCTCCCTCCCTCCCTCCCTCCCTCTCTTTCTTTTTGGCTGCGTTGGGTCTTCGTTGCTGCGCAAGGGCTTTCTCTAGTTGCGGCGAGCGGGGGCTACTCTTCATTGCGGTGCGTGGGCTTCTCATTGTGCTGGCTTCTCTTGTTGCGGAGCACGGGCTCTAGGCACGCACGCTCAGTAGTTGTGGTTCACGGGCTCAGTAGTTGTGGTTCACGGGCTCAGTAGTTGTGGCACGCAGGCTTCAGTAGTTGTGGCGCACAGGCTTAGTTGCCCCGCGGCATGTCGGATCTTCTCGGACCAGGGCTCAAACCTGTGTCCCCTGCGTTGGCAGGCAGATTCCTAATCGCTGCGCCACCAGGGAAGTCCTCTACCACTTTTTCAATACGCGCACCTCACATGCACGTAAGTATCTAGGAAAAGGTCACAACAGTATCACTCCTGAGACACGGGGCCCTGCCCGACTCTCACGGTGTCTGAGTGTGCCCTCCCCAAAGCTTTACTGGAGGTGTGTGAGAAATCTCTCTCCCAGATTTCCTTCCGTTCATGACTGAGGTTTCTCTTGCCTTAAACTTTTCTTTTAAAAGATGGTTTTCTGTAAAGTTATAATATGAATACGTCCACACATTGATTTTTCTCCATGTGTTTTGTTATGTAAGTAAATAGAACAATAACCACCTGCCAAAGTATTATTAGGCAGAAACCTATGTGGAAGAAGGGTTCACAGAATCCCAGGAATGATGGGACATGAGTATGCAGGCTAGGTGGGTTAAATTGCAAAAGACTCACCTCTCAAGCAATAGTTATTCAGTTTCTCCAATATCTGTGTTTAAAGACTTATGACTCACTTTGATCAGGGAACTTAAAATATTATCAAATATTCACAGGAGGGCCTACACCATGTCAGAGCACATGGGGAGCCTATTTGTCCCACCGCCATTGTGAGCATGTACTCAGGACACCCTTGTCAGAAAAAAGGCCAACTGACCACAACATAGCCGCTGCCTTAATTGACATTTACCACCGTGTATGTTTAAGGTGTACAATGTACACAACTTGATACACGTATATATGGCAAAAATGGTTCCCACAATGAGGTTAGTTAACACATCCTTCACCTCACATGGTTACCACTGTGTATGTGTGAGCGGTGAGAACACGCAAGGTCACTCTCTCAGCAACCTTCAAGTATATAATACAGTGTTATTCGCTCCAGTCACCACGCTGGGCCTTAGACCCCAGAACTTACTCATTTCATAACTGGTAGTTTGTACCCTTTGACCAACATCTCCCCCACCCCTTAGCAACCACCACTTGTTTCTATGAGTTTGGCTTTTTTTAGATTCCACCTATAAGTGAAATCATGTCGTGTCTGTCTTTCTCCATCTGACTTACTTCACTGAGCTTATTTCCCTCAAGATCCATCCATATTGTTACAAATGGCAGAATGTCCATCTTTTTTATGACTGAATAATATTCCTGTGTGTGTGTGTGTGTGTGTGTGTGTGTGTGTGTGTGTCACATCTTCTTTAGCCATTCATTCGTCAGCAGACCCTTGGTTGTGTCTTCGTCTTGGCCATTGTGAGCAATGCTGCTACGAACACATGGTGCAGGTGTCTCTCCACAACAGTGACATCACTTCCTTGAGATGGACTCCCAGAGGTGGGATCGCTGGATCGTATGGTAGCTCTATTTTTTTTTTTTTGCGGTACGCGGGCCTCTCACTGTTGTGGCCTTTCCCGTTGTGGAGCACAGGCTCCGGACACGCAGGCTCAGCGGCCACGGCTCACAGGCCCAGCTGCTCCGCGGCATGTGGGATCCTCCCGGACCAGGGCACGAACCCGTGTCCCCTGCATCGACAGGCGGACTCTCAACCACTGCGCCACCAGGGAAGCCCTGGTAGCTCTATTTTTAATCTTTTGAGAACCTCCGTACTGTTTTCCCACAGTGGCTGCACCGATTTACATTCCCACCAACAGTGCACGAGGGCTCCCTTTCCTCCACAGTTTTGCCAACATTTGTCATTTCTTGTCTTTTTGATGATGGCCATTCTGACAGGTGGCCTTCACCCTTGATTTGTCTTCTGTTTTCCTGCTCAGCGTCTAAACATGATTGAATGTCCCCATCCAGCCAGCGGGAGAGAAGGACTTGACCCCCACGTCCACGACCCGCTGGGGCTCCCAGGGTGTGATGGGCTCAGCTCAGTCTTCACCCATCTTCCATCCCATCAGCCAGCGCCGTTCAGACTCCCAGCCCCCGGCCACCAGCCGACCCGGACAGGCGGCAGGCCCCGCGTCAGCCCTCGCCTCACTCAGGACGCCGCTGTGCGGTCTTCACTCCTTGAATTCCTCACCTTCCTCATTCCATGAAGCCACTTCTTGTTTCTCCTCTTACTTCTCTGAGGACTTCCCCTTGGTAATTCCCTTAAAAATCCTTCTCTCCTGTTCTACTCTGACAACATGATATTTTCCAAAATTCTCCAAGTTTCCGTTATCTTTCTGTCTCTAAAGGCTGACCTTCAGCAAACCTGACCCACGGGCGTCGTGCTCACCGCCACGCGTGTCCTGCTACCTCATAAGCCTCCACAGCAGAGCTTCAGCTTGCTGTGAGGGCCGGGCTCACGGTGCGCTGGTTATACCATATCGCCTGTGCTACAGGCGTAACCAACGAAGTTCTTGCAAAACTGAATTTATCCTCAAAATCCTCAGACTTGGTCCTGCCCCTGCAGTGCCGGTTAGTATCACAGCACCACCTGGTCTCCAAGACAGAGACCTAAGATCGTCCAAGACACTGTCCTCGCTCACATCCAATTACTCACCGACTCCTGCCGGAACCGTAGCTCCCCAACAGTCTTCCAGTGTATCTCCTACTCTGTGCACGTGACCACTATGCTCATCTGAGTTCCCATCTCTCATTGAGCCTCTTGGGCAGCCTCCCCTCCGGCCTTAAGAAACAGCCAGAGTCATCACGTTCCTGAAAACCCCAAAGGCAGGCTCCCCGCCGTCTGCAGACCAGAGTCCACCTCTGCCCTGCTGGATGCCCTCTGGTCCAGCCCCCAACTGTCTTACCAACCTTATGTATTTCTTATTGTGGTAAAATACAGATGACATAAAATTTACCATCTTCACCATTTTTAAGTATACAGTTCTGTGGCATTATGCACATTCACGTTGCTGTGTAACCATCACCACCGACCATCTCCAGAACTTTCTCGTCTTCCCAACCTGATACTCTGTCCCCATTAAACACTGACTCCCTACCCCCATCCTTCAGCCCCTGGCCCCCTCCATCCTACTCTCTATGAGTTTGACTGCTCTAGGGACCTCACGTAAGTGGAATCATACAGGGTCTGTCCTTTCGGGTCTGCCTTATTTCACCCAAGGATCATCCGTGTTGTAGCAGGTAACAGGATTTCCTTCCTTTTTAAAAGGCTGAATGACAGTCCGCGAATTTACCACATTTGTTTATCCATCCATCGATGGGCACTTGGGCCACCTCCACACTGGGTTATTGTGAATCGCGCGGCCACCATCATGGTGCACACGTATCTATCTGAGGCTGGATCGTATCGTAATTCCACCCATTACTTCTGAGGAGCTGCCATACTGCTCTCCACAGCGGCCGACTCATAATTCACCCTCTAATGCTGCGACTCCTAGTTTCCCACGCGGCTGTTTCACAGTTCAGCCTGTGGGAGCAGGTTCCACCCTCGTCGACCTGTATCCTTCTCAGTCATCCCCCCGCACTCAGCTCAGGACCACCCTCGCCGACCTGTATCCTTCTCAGTCATCCCCCCGCGCTCAGCTCAGGACCACCCTCGCCGACCTGTATCCTTCTCGGTCGTCCCCCCGCGCTCAGCTCAGGATTCACCGCTCTGTTGACTTGTCTGCTTGTTTACCTCTCTTGTCTGTGAGTAGCTTGGGAACAGAAATGATGCACGATCGAGCTTTCCCCACAGCCTCTTCTTCTACAGAGACAGCCATGTAGCAGGGGCTTGTTAACTTAAAGTCTGTTCCCCAAAATACAGGTTTTTATAGTTAGCAGTGATTCAGGCTTACTTTATTACTGAATTGCTCAAACAAAAACTTAAGAGCATCTTATTCCCCAAACATACCTTTTATTTCCTAAAGAAATCATATGAGCAGCATAGAAATTACCAGATACATTTCACCATAGCATTCTTTCCCATATGTTCACTTACTGAAATCTTAAATAAATATTTTATAAACTACCTACTTGAATCTTCGTTCCGTTGCCCCTGTAATCTGTTGACAGAGACCACAGACGAGACTGAAAGTCTGAGTACCACCCGCCCCTAATCCAACCCCCTGCGCTTCACCACCAGTGTGATCTGAACGTAGCTGCTCCCTGACTGTCTCCACTGTCACGAGAATGGGAGTCTCACTCTCTCCTGGCTAGAACCGATTCCTCACCTTACAGACCAGCCGGACTTCACAATCTTCTGTAACATCCCAGTGCAGATACTCAGCGAAATGAGGGCCTGGCGGGGAAAAGGGAAAAAAGTTTAAATAAAGGAAAAAAAGTACACATATATACACACACATACAAATGCATTTTGGGCAGAAGAAAGTAGCTGTTCAGTCTGAAACCAAGATAATTTAATAAAACTAATTTTCAGGGCTCCGCAGTCAGTGTGTGCAATACTGATACTGAAATCTCTATTTCTAGCTGGGTGATGCCGTCTGATCTCTCCTTCTCGGTGATGTCTAATAGCTATTGCTCTTTAGCAGGAAGAATAATGAAATATTATATTTTTTTCTCAAGACGTGTGTCTAACAACATCCAACAGCATGGTATAAAAAAACGTTAAAATAGGAGAACTAATTGAGGTAAGATGAAGAAAAAGCCGTTTGACCTAGCAAGTATGTCAACACATGATATTTATATAGCATTTGAAATCAAAGATTAATTTATATATCTTTCAAAAATATCATTTTTACTTAATATAAATGCAGAAGTCATATGCTAATAATACATTCAACACAAAAATACAAAGCAGTTTTAGAAAGTATTTATTGATTTCTTCCATATAAATACATCCTACAAAGTTGTAGGAATCATATTGTAGAAAAAAAATCATATTGTAGAAATGAGTAAAATAAACATTTTTGACTACTAAAAATAACTTAAAACAATAAAAATGTCTTCATTTTATATTTTAAAAGCTGTATTCTAACTTCTTTTCAAAAACTATAGAAATCCCATATAAAAAATATTTTTCAAATAAACCCTTGGGTTGTAGTTCAGTTTCTAAAATTTATCCATTTTCCTTTGTATCTAGTTAATATGCATTTTTATTTTTTACTTATTTATTTATTTTTAATATGCATTTTTAAAACGATATATTTAAAAAGTATTGTTTGTAATTAAAGTGAAAACATCTAAAAGTTGAAAAGTTCACACACTTTTAAGTAAAATAACAAGCTCCTGGCTATTGGAACTGGGTCTACTGCCCTCTCTCCGTTTCTCCTAATAATCCCCCCAACTCACCCACCCCCATTCTTTATTCCTTTTTGTCACAATCACTGGACTCCATCTGGACGTGTAATGGAGGCACCCTTTCCTTATCACTGCAGGAAAATACCAACACTCAACAATAGATTCCAGGGCTTTTCAAGGTAGAGGCAAGAGAAAATACCGATGAAATAATGGGAAAGGTCAAAGAACAGAAGAGAATCCAAACTTCTACAGCCAAGAAGTGGTCTGACTTCTCAATCATTTAAAATCGAAGTTAGAGTCGTTTGGCATTAAGTAGGATCTGCTCCAAGCAAATGCTCAAATCCTAAACCTTTGTCTTGTGCTAGTAGTGGTGGGGAAGCCAGCCAACCACCTACCTTGTTTCCTGAGAAATTCCTTTCTTTGAAATTCAGCCTCTTCTAGGACAGCCTTGAATGCTAAATCCAATATTTGAGGGGAAACAAATAGAAATGAAATACATTTGCTTCTCTCTGGTTGAAAGAATTTGCTTTGAATTTTCCTTTACAGACACATGAAGACCTTCCACACAGCATACCGTCTCCGATGAGGACCAGAGAAGACTGACTTTTTGCTTTTCCGTCGTGAATCTGCACAGTGTAGGTGCCTTCGTTTTCAATGGTAAACTGACCCATCACCATCTCGATAAGGCCAGTTGACTTGTCACACTTGATTCTGTGTGTCTGGGAGCACAGAAGGAAGGGGAGAATTCCACCGTGAAATTCCTCCCTCCAGTTTTCTCGCTGGCACCTAACGGTTGCATCAACTATTGTATCTTAAGGGATCATGGTGCCCCAAAAACACACAAAAAGAAATTTCAGCCACTGAACCTCTCGGTGAACCAAAGAGCAAACGAGGGACCTCTTGGTGAACCAAAGATCAAACGAGGGACATTCGGCGATGAGGCCCTAGGTCTGCGTGGGGAGTGACCTACACACGAAGAACCCAACAGAAGCTCTGCACACTCCTCGGGAATGTGCACCTGATGTGAGGTAACTCAGCACACGGGGGAAAGAGAACGGGGCGCCCTTGGCCATGTCCGATCACAAAACCACAGGCAACAACCAACCATCTCCACAGCCGCAAGGGCTTCAGTCTCGGGGACTCTGGGGACACGGGCATCCGACTGGTCGCCCCCACTCAACACCGCCACCAGCACCAGGGTTGAAGGTGAACGCCCAGAATGAACAAAAGCATGACAACCTTTGCTGGTGACCTTTCCTGCAGGCATTCCTGCTTGCTTCCAGAGGAGCCCAGCTGGGATTAACCAAAGGCTTCCCAGCCTGAGTAATGAGCCGTCCCAGGAAGGTGGGGCTGTGGGGTGAGATGAGCGAGTCATCGCCAGTAACCTGTGGTCAGCAGCCAACAAACAGGACGAGAGGGAGGAAAGGCCACTCCTTGCCCCGAGAGCCTGCACTCCTTCTACAGCCCTTACCTTGATGAGACTATCACAAAGAACTCCTGTCTGTGGGTAACTAACAGAAAATGTGTGAGATCGGCCTTTTTCTGACACATCGTGTGTATTTATTTTCACAATGCTCTTCTTTCTCTTTCAGGTGACATTTATATTTTGGATTCCAAATGCCAGTGTCGCAAGAGAGCTGAGAAGATGGATATTAGCAAAATAGCACCTTTGTTCGACATCCCTAAGCCCGTTTCCCTCAGCGTCGGGCATCGTTTCTAAACCCTCCTGCCTGACGTTGGACGCGGCACCTCTGCTGTCTGACCCCTTCCGCTTAATCCAAGTGTATTTCCAAGATGCCCTGTGGCCACTCCCCTGGTCAGCCCACCCTCCTCGCCCCCCGGCCCCCTGCCTTGCTAGCTCTCGCGTGTGCAAGCTGCAGGGCCCACCTGTTCCGGGGCCCATTTTCTGCGTTCCTCCTCCAAAGGAGAACCCAGGAATCCACTGCTCTTGAAATCTCCCCTAACTACTCCAGCCTCTCCACACCCCCGCCTTCTCTGAATCGGTGCTCGCTGTACTGTTTTAACACGCTCTCCATTCTGTATTTTTTCTGTATCATTCTCTGATTGAAGCTGTATTTCTTCAACTCTGGGATAAGCTCCAGGAGGGCAAGTTTACGTCTCATTTTTCTAGGCTACGGCGGACAATCAAAAACCATCTGCAGACTATAAGCTGCCGTCCACAGGGAAAGGAAGATCAGTGTCTGAGGCCCCAAGGGTTAACGTGATGCCTGAGGTTCTGTTTGATCAAATATGACTTTCAGGTTTTAAGTGAATAAAGCCCACCCCTGCCCACAGGCCCTGACTTCCAGGAAACATAAAAAAATCACCTGGAAATCGGAAACTCCAATATTGTTTCAAGTAAGTAAAGCATACACTGTGTACTTGTACAACATCGCTTAGATTTTTTTCTCGATGGGAACTTGGTGTATATAAAGTGAGAGAGAGAGAGAGCAATGAACGAGAAGGCGTGAGCTCAGATTACATTTTGAGAGAGAGGCCATTTCAGGAGGTGGTGCCGATTACAGGAAGCCTCCTGATTACGGCAGCAGGACACTGCTCCCTCCCCGGAGACTCCGGTAGTTCTCGGGGGCTGGGCAAGGAACAGAGGGCTGCAACAGGTGTACCTCGCCGGGGTCCTTGAGTTTCTTTGCAGTTTTGAGTATTTGCTTTTGAATACGGGGAGCAAATTTCAAGTTGATCAGACAACGGTGCTGCTCTGGGTCTGTAAGACGCTTGCCCCCATCAAACATCTGTGAGTAGAGGCCTCTAGGAACCTGCTCTAATTAGGTCTGAGAAGTGAGAAGGAACCACGCTCACCAGCCGGATTCTTAACAATCCAGAGCCTTCTCCATTTTCTCAGCTTCTGCACCGCAGGCTCTGGGCAGGTTTGAGAAAAGAATCAGGCTTCTAGCGATTGCCGTTATGCAGCGAGATGATGTTCGATGATTTTAAGGGGGCCATAAATACAGGCTATTATGTGACTTTCACAAAATAGCATCAATCTCCACATGGAAAAGTCACCTGTGGATTGCTAATTAAGGAAGGAAATAGTACAGCCATATTCCAAACGATGAGCCAGGTAGCAAAGACATCCGTATTTAAAGCAAGCTCTCCACAGCAGGTAGGGATGTTAATCAAAAGATGTTCTACAAATAAAGAGCAATTACACTAAATTCCATTGCATTCCGTAGCATGATCTCTGCTCAAAGAAAATTGTCTCCAATTACCTTGATCATGCGATGCTCTTCCATACACAGTATCCATACTGTGGGCTTTTTTTGCAGCCAGGAGGAAACCGCATGCTTTCTACTTACTAGCCAACTCCCCAATTTGTACAGTTCTCCAAGGATGCCATCATTCTCATGGGGAAGATGGACTGGATAAGAAAACTCACGTAACCTTTCTCCGTACACGATTTCTGCCCGAGGGACGTTCGTCTAACGAAGCTTTACTAAAAACCCATCAGACACAGAGGCCAGACTAGGGATGAGGTGCCCAGCTCAGAGGGAGAGTGAGTGGGCCGCGCACCTGGCATGAGCAATCCCTACATCTCAACCATCCCGTTAATATCCGTGCAGCAGACACACCGCTGAGGCACTGAGGACTCAGTGGGATAGCTAAATAGACACGATGCATTGGGTATCAAGGGAAAAGAGAGCGGAGGGGGTAAAGATGGTGAGATGTGAGAGACCCCAAGGGCACCGCTGAACAACAAAGAAAGGCTCCATCAAACAGGTCATCTTTTAACTGGGTTCCCAGTTGCGCTGTAATAATTAGACAAGAGGACATATATGGAGACACAATGTGCCACAGGCAAAAAAGGAATCCTTGTAATATCTGTCAGCTTCATTCTACACAATTAAAAGTAGAAGAAGGGCAAAGTGTCTGTATCATAGCATCCTACACATTTTTCTCTGTTCAGATTTGCCAGGCCAAGGGGGCAGCCTAAAAGCTCAGGGAAGGTGCAGAAACTAATTTCCCAGCCGACGCCTTCCATGGGCAGCTCTCAGTGGGAGGGGGGCCTAGGAAGGCATTGCTCACATCAGGGCAAAAATACACCCCTTCAAAACTGTCATCAAGAGTGAATAAACTGATCCATTGAGGATAACCGCCACCCCACATAACCTGAACCTTTTCATAACACCAAGTCTCTAAACGTAGTTGGTCATTTTTTAATTCCAACAGGCTTGGATTTAAAGGCCTCCTGATCTCTCATCTAACCGAGACCAAATCTCTGTACATTGCAAGAATCAACCATCTCTCATTCTCATTCATGTTGTCAGCCTTCTACGCCCCAACTTCTACAGCTCGAAAAGGGATGAAGACAGACCCAGAATACTGACTTTCAGGAACTGACCTTCCCAAGTAATACCTGGCCATCTCCAAAGCCAGAGGCCACGCACACATGAACTCACCTCGCTGTTACTGACTTCTCTGTCATTAATGATAAAGCGGTAGCTGGCGTCTGGTGATAAGTGTTCAGCCTGCAGCCAGAAGCGGACCTGGCCCTTATCAAAAATCTCATAAGCTAATTCTGACTTCAGAGGAATCGCTACAGGAAGAAAAGAGATCACAAGTCAATAATGCGTGAATCCTTGTGAGAAGGAATAGCTGTGTACTATAGGAAAATATCAATCCTCATTATTAAATTTTTGGAGAATGTGAAACCCCGGAGTATTGAACTGGATTATGAAAACCAAAACAAAGAAATGAGACTCTAGTTAGCCTGGCGCTGCATTCAAAGCCTCCATGCCCCGTGAACCTTGCACATGCACGGTCTGCTTTCCTGATGGGCCCGGTGACCACAGATGGATATATTCTTTCTGAATTCAATGTAATCCAATAACTGAAGATCCCATTTGATACAATTCTCACTTGGATTAAACAGCCACACTCAACCCGAAATCCAAAACACTGCATGCAATGAAAATTGCTACACGTTACAATATTAGCTAATACTTGTTTTGAGCGAATTGTTGACAAGTGTGTAAAAGCTGGCGCACAAAACGAGGCCATCCTCTCCCCAGAGCGTCCCTTCCAGAGCTGCACGCGGTAACGAACATGCCTTCCCAGAGCGCAATCCTGCTCTGAGCTCCAGGCTCACTTACTGGGATTTTTTATCTCATTGCTCAGCGTCACCAAACGTTCCAGCTCTAAAATTAAGAAAAATATAATCACTGGTTTTGACCTGTACGTTCAGAAGCTGGCTTAAAAGCAAAGCAGAGATTTGACATCTCATCACCAAGTTTAATTTGAGGCTGTGAAAGAAATTAGAACTGGGAGTTAAAAGGAGACATGGGATAACTGTAACTTTGAATACTCCCTCCAGTGAATGACCGCCTGCAACTAAAATCCTCACCATTTAAAGAACCCACTTACTAACGGGACCCGTTAGGACGGGTTAGGGCAGAGGTCCCTGGGAGTGGGGGGCACTGGGGGGGCAGGTGTATTCCTCGAAGAGAGGAAGACCTACAGAGGGGGTATGTAAAGGGACCCATTTCCAGATCCTCTAATCCCATATGAACTCTTTCCTGAAATTGGTCGTTAAAAGCGTCCTGCTTCAGCACCTCTCTCACCCACCCAGAATTTCACTGTGGTGTATTATCATGAATTTAAATAATAAATAATAATGATACATTAAAAAGTAAAAATGCACTGCTCCTGAGACTCCCAAGAGCAAGTTAAGAAAAATTGAAGGTTCTAAACCACTTCTTTCCTTTTCCCTCCTTCCCTCCCCCTTCCTCCCTTCCTTCCTTCCTTTCTTCTTAAAATTAGCATTTAGAAATGAGACCATGGTCACCAAGATCTGTATGCACCTGTTTATTTGAAATGAACAATGAAGCAGACTTTCTGTGACCAGAAGTAACTCCACCTAGACGGCTGATTTGAGGGTGAGGGCTGACACCCCCATTAGGTCTCACAGTGGGAACTTCCATACATCAAATGAGCTAAAGGTGCAGCATCAAGGTTTTGCCTGAAATGTACTTGAGGTCCATATACAGCCTAAAATGTGCTGGAAATGCTCATCCTTTGCAACGATTTAAAATTAAGGTGAAAACGTCATCTGCAAACTTTCAAAAGGAGCAGAGGCGCACAGCACTTGTCAGAAGTCTTTAAGGATGTTTTGCTAGTAAAGAGCTGGGTGAAGGCCACTGAGTGAGGGTCAGAAAGGGCAGCTTAAAATGAAGGTGAGCAGATTCCGGTCCCTTCCCGCCCTGTCTGTGAGCAGTGAGCTTGCCAGGGAACCCAGGAAGCAGAGATGGTGCAGCCCCTCTGCTGTTCTACTGCTGGTCCCGTTAAATGCACATGGGCTCACCCCAATGCCCCCAACGTCTGCATGGGACCTGCGAACGCCTGCGGCCATCAGACCCTGTCCCCTCCCCTCCCGTCCTAGGCGTCCCCCCTTGTATCCCTCTCCTGGGACCACACCCTTCACTGCAGCCAAGCAAGATGCCAGCTGATAAGGAAAGGATTAGACTATCAAACTTAAGGCATTTTAACTGAGGGCCCTCAGAGACTCAGAAGCTTTTAAAGGCCCAACATGGAGTTTTGAGGGTTCTGTCCAATGCTACACAGTTCCGTCCACATCACTGACTAATCATTGTACAAACTTGTAAAACTGGCTCTGACCAGCACGGGGTGGTAGATAAGGGCTGGACACAAACATCAACCCAGGCCGTGGAAGAATCCTCCTCCCGAGGCCAGTTCATTGTCTGGGGGACTCAGACCCGGGCACCTGCCTAAGAGAAACGGCTGCTTTTCCCCGGGGCAGAGTAAACCGACTTCCTTCACTTCATTCTGCTGTTTTCTGTTTATAAGAGAGCGAGTGATTTTAACTATGGAAATTAAATATTATTTCACACACATAAAAAAATATATACATATAAATATATACATGTATGTGTTTTCTTTCATCATTCGATTATTCCATGTTGGGAGAAAAGGGAGGATTCTTGCATCTGTGCGCCTCTCATTAATTTTACGGACTTATTTGCTAATATGCTACTTGCCAAACTAATGAAACGTAACTAAAACTCATCTCTAAAAGTACAAGTGGAAGGCTATAAAAGCAATATATACAGCAAGAAATAAAATACTCCCGGACCAGTGATTTCTTTAGTGGCTAGAGTACAAACTCAAGAGTTTGTGTAATTTCCAAAGTAATTTTTGGCTTTAAAAAGGATTCCCCACCCCCAGCCTCCTGCAAACACACACCCCTTTTCTAAGCAAATCAGTCTTTTCTCTGTTAGGGTCAATCTTTGAAAATGTTATAAAACCCCAAAAGGGAAGCCTATGTCCTACAGGTGTTACCTTTCTCATCCAAGACAAAGCTGGAGGACACACCATCCGTGTCACTGACGGACACAGAGTAAGTCCCTAAGTCCACTTTATCCAGATTCTTAAAGTACAGCTTCGAGCTGAAAGGGAAGGAAAGCCGGTATGTTAATTACTGTGTTTGCAGGCGTTCCTAAGAGGTGGTGATTGCCAACTCCAGAGTGGAACTTACTGGTCCCCCACGGTCTCGACCTTGAACCTCTCGTCACCTGCAATGTCCTCGTAGGATTTGCACCACGTGAAGTGAGAGGCGTCCGTCATCTCCTGGCAGTCAAAGCTCAGGTAGATTTCACCTTTTTCATCCACGCCCGCGCTGATCTCCTTGGTGCCTGCAGAGCGAGAATGCCAGGGAGCATCTTAGGAACACAGTATCCTTCCGAGTCTTTTTTTTGGAGGAGGGATGGCCCAGGCGGAGGGCTTGTTTTACATCGAATCATCAGGTTTTGCCTAGGGTCTACCCAGGACATTGGGCAGATGTGAAAGAGCGAGCCCTCTGGGCAGCTGATGGAAAGCAGAGAAGTTCAGGTTTGGGTTTTAAGTCATCACATGTCTGTCCACTTCCTTTTCTGCATCCAGCACCACTGGAGAAAACCCTCTGGGCTGCCAATCCCGGCCATAACGATCCTTTTGCCCTTTGGGATCTGACCCTTCGCCACTCCTGGGGGCCCGGGCAGCGTGGTTAGGGCACTTGTTTCCCACACACCCGGGCTCTACTTTCTCCACTTTTTCCTTCGGGGGATTGTTTGTTTGTTTGTTTGTTCCTTTTTGACCAAGTGGACACCTGGCCCAACACAGGCCAGTCAGCATCTGTCCCTTAGGAATCAGAACTGGAGGAGACACGCCGGCCTGAGACAGGTGCACACAGATGCGCCCCTTGCCAGGAGGACAGAGGAGCACAGAGCCGGGTGGCAGGGTATCCATGGAGCCAATCTCCAGGGAGGGGAGAAATCCAGGGAAAACATGGTTTCCGGAGATCCTTCTCCCCACGTATCCCGTGAGCTCACCCCCCTCCCCTCGGAAGCACTTCCCCGCCAAGGTCCCCTCAGCTGGGCTCTTACTACTTTTAACCAAGAAGATTGCCAGTGGCTTTATAATTTCTGATCAAAACTCAGCAGTAACATAAAAGACCATCGTCATCCCTGCACGTTCTACTGCTGAAATGAAGACCCTGCCACCCTTGCAGAATGACCTCACGTGCCCCTTGCTGCCCAGGATGCTGGGCGGGGGGGCGTGCAGTGGGTCTTTGAAGACATGCTGTACTGCGTCTGTCAATCCAACTCCTTCTATAAATGTGACGGGTACTGTCCATGCATCCGCCGTCCATTCACACACACACACGCATCCCTCCTCCCAGATCACCCTGCTGTGAGGTTTGCCCTGCTAACAGCCGAGCAGATGAGGCTCACCTGGCCTGGCCTCCACAAGTACCGGCTCCGACGTGTCTGAGGGCTTCCCCACCCCACTCGCATTTACTGCCCGGACACGGAATATGTAGGTTTTTCCTTGGTGCAGGTCGCAGACCTTGAAAGAAGGAGGAAATGTCACATGTGAACAGACAGATGAAAATGACTTCATTCTTCATCACATTTTATTACAGACGTGTTTTCTTTTTACAAATAGCCTATTCTTCCAGTCGGAATAGCCGTACAGAGGAAGTGCAGAAGGGAAAAGGAGACGGGCAGGCTCATGACCTCACTTGGGGAGAATAAACAGGGTTGCTACTGTTCTGATATATCCTCTTCTTTGTTCTTTGCATATTTTAAAGCAGAATTGAAATCATATCATCTAGTTTATAATCTGGTGTTGAAATTTAACATAATTCTACGGGAGTAAATATCATTTCACATGTGATTTTTTAGTTTGTGCAAAATATCCTATCATTGGGGCAATATCAAAATTAAACCCATCTTGGGCTTCCCTGGTGGCACAGTGGTTGAGAGTCTGCTTGCCAATGCAGGGGATACGGGTTCGTGCCCCGGTCCGGGAGGATCCCACATGCCGTGGAGCAGCTGGGCCCGTGAGCCATGGCCGCTGGGCCTGTGCGTCCAGAGCCTGTGCTCCGCAACGAGAGAGGCCACAATAGTGAGAGGCCCGCGTACCACACACAAAAAAATTAAACCCATGTCTTATACATCTACGGATGAGGTATATTGTAATCTGCATTGATAACCAAAAATAAAATGTATATTAGCTAATTTCTAACGAATTCATTTAGCTGGATTCTGAGCAGTTTTTGTTCGTTCAGAAGACGACACTGATCTTGTTTCATGTTGTCCAACTGCCCTCCAGAGGCTGCTGCCCATTTACCTGTCACTCAGGTGCGGCCTTTCTTTAAGGAAGCACATTGCCTCTCTGTCTAAATCACACCCCAGAGCCCACAGCCCAAAGAATAAAGCCTCTGACGAGGGCAGCTGGGTCCCCAGGTCTAAGCCACTGTTACCACTAACCTGACCCCAGTGACTGGTGAATTGCAGGTGCTAAAAACAGAAGTATTTGGAGAAAGAGGGGACAGAGAAATTACACATCATAGTTCTGTCAAATGTGTTTACACTGTGTGTACGTGTGTATGTGTGTTTATCAGATAGACGTGCATCAGCGATCACGTGAACTGAGTGAAGTAAACATGGGCTTGGTGCGGAAAGACATAATTCTAGCATCGCTGTGGAAGGCACATCAACACAGTCCATGACCGTGAAGTGTCAGCACCGTGGGGGGTTGTCAGACGGCAGGAAGCAGAGGAAACCCATCCAGATGGTCCCCACACGCAGTCGCTCCCCATGTCCACGGAGGGGCGGGTACCTCCTTGAACCCCGCTGGCTGGCAGCAGGGGTACCAGTTCATGTGCACAGTTCCCTGGGGGCTTTGAGCTAGACCCCCGACAGGGATGAAACACGTTCCCCAGAAGACAATGCCTGAGAAGGTGTACTGTCACCTTTAGGTAGCGATGTGCCGTGGTGGCCTCGTTGACGGTGATCCACTCTTCGGAATCCTCTTCCTTAAGGTCCACGAAATACCCAGAGATGGGGCTGCTGCCTGAATACACCGGGGCCTTCCAGAGAAGCACCAGGGACGTGTCCCGGACCTCACAGAACGTCAGGTCATAGGCAGGACCTGAAAAGTCAGGTGAGCCTGTGGACTAATTCACGAGTCCACACGCTAGCCCGGGACCAGCAGGTACGTCTCACAGAGAGAAAGGTGTGCAGGAGAGGATCCTGAGGTACCCACCCACCTGCTGGGCTGGAAACCCGGGAATCACAGGACTCACCCAGGGAGTCTGACCACCCGGGGAACCAAGCTCTCACCAGCTCCACCAGCCTAGTACCCCAGGCCCGCCTGTGACAGTAACCAAGCCCAGGTCCAGGGGAGCCTTGAGCAGTAAAGGCAGGAGGGGTCCCACCCTAACCAATCACTCTAAGCCCCCCAAAGCCCCTGGGAACTTCTACAGCTTCTCCTTCCACTGACTCTTCCAGGGGAAAAAATTAATTTCATTAAAACAAGTATCCCCCACCCCCAAAAAATAAAGAAGAAAAGGAAAAGCCATATCATCTGGCCACAGAATTGAACAATCGTCTCAGTGTTTAGAGCTTTTAAGCTTCAACTTCAGGTTCGTTGTTTTGTCTCACTTTGTTTTCTTCAAACCGTGAGCGTATTATCCATGGCATTAGGGGTCCTGATGGACCGGATACAGAGAAATCGATGCCCAGTCCCCGCAAGTTTGTGAAAACAGTTTGAAAATGTGGAGCCCTGAGTAAATGCAGAGATTTTGTCAATGTTCACTTTAGAACCAGAGGCCCCAAGCTCCCATGTGCTCTGGGAGGAGGAGACCTGAGTGAATACACAGTCAGTAAGGTCCTGCTGTCCCTACTCTGGCCCAGCTGGAGCCTCTCCTGCTGGGAGCTGGCCTCCCTCCGCCCCTTTGGGAGAAGTCCACCTGGCACAGGCCTGCCCTGGACCAGCCTCCGGCCACAGCATCCTCGACTCGGGGGAGCAGCTGGGGGTGGGTGGCCCCACAGCCTCACACTTCAGTGCTAATGACTCTGTGCCTGTCACTGCCCTACCTGTGTGTCCATGGCCCAGACCACAGGGCGGGGCCACCTAAGGCACAGCTCTGCCCCGGGCCTGGCACGTGGTAGTGGTGCCAGGATCCGTGCAGAGTGACTGAAGCCTGCTGGCTGCAGAGGCTGGGAAGGCCTGGGCTGGCGCCACGGAAGACCCCCTCTCCGGCCAGCCCTGCGTGTGCACGCGAGGTACCCAGGGGTGAGTCCTGGAGAGACCGTCTTACCCGGTTCCAGCGCCGTCCAGGCCTCGCACTTGAAGAGCTCGCTGGGGTCCGACGGCTGCCCGATCCCCACGAGGTTGGTGGCGGCAATTCTGAACTCGTAGAGTGAGCCTTCTGCCAAGCCCTCCACCTATTCAGAGGATGTTTAAATTATAGATGAACCCACAGACGTAGAAAACAAGCTCATGGTTACCAAAGGGGAAAGCGGGGGAGGGATAAATTAAGAGGTTGGGATTCACAGGTACACCCTCCTGTATATAAAATCGATAAACAACAAGGACCTACTGTACAGCACAGGGAACCACACTCAGTATTTTGTAACAACCTATAAGGGAAAAGAATCTGAAGAATACATATATACACATATGTGAATGTATAACTGAATCACTGCTGTACACCTGAAACTAACACAACATTGTAAATCAGCCATACTTCAATTTTTCTTAATTAATTAATTAATAGGTGAAACAAAAGCTGCGTTACGACCCACGATCCATCGGGGGAAAGGGGGTATTCCTGGTTGATTTACAGATGGAACGTGAGGGTGAGGGACCTTGTCAGTAAGTCGAGTACGTGTCTGTGGAAGGTTATTGATCCACCTGCATGTTGCAGTCACCACCTTCACCCCGACACAGCTTGCCTCATTCACTCCATAAACCCTCCCCCCGGGGATGACGTGATGACCCAGGCAGGAAGACAGGCTCGGAGACAAAAGCCACAAGGAGCCAGTGGAAGAACGGTGGGCGGGACCTGACCTCGGGCCCAGGCTCTCCACCCTCCACCCTCCACCCCCGGCGGCACCGCACCTGGGGTGTCAAGGGCCCGGGACGGGAAGCATCCTCGCCGGGGGCGGTGGGGAGTGACCTGTCTCCTCCCCGCACACTGGCTGGAGGCCCCTGAGGGTCCACTCTGCCTGGTCGGTGCCACAAAAGATGGAGGGAAGGCCCTGGACCAGACCATCAGCCCTGCCTGGTAGCCCGGCCACTGGATCAAACACAGCATCTGGATGACATTGTCTCTGAACACAACAGCTCCCAAAGCAAGCACGAGTCACGTGGAGCCGCTTTATCCCCCGGAAGGCAGGTCTGGCCTCGTGGAATGCCGGCATTCAGAAAGTACGTGGGCATTTCCTCCGGAGTTTGGGACCTGACAGCCAATAGTAAGGTGTCCGGGGACAAGCGTGGACAAAACACCAGGATCTTCGCACCGAGCATGAATTTTGGCAATACGCGTCATACACAATAAAACGCATGAGAAATACGTATTGCATAAATATAGGTATTGGCACAGAATCTTGTACAAGACAGGGATTAGACCTCCTCTCCGCCTCCCGCAAAAAACCCCTCGCTTTACCGCGTGACTCCTGTGAATGAACAGGTGGGCGTGCTGCCCGGTAACCGCGTGAGCTACCGTCACCGACCCGCGTGCTCCGTTAAGTAAACACCTTCTCCCTCATCTCTCTCACGAGAAGCCCCGTGTGGTGGCTCACGGGGAGGAGTGGGGGCTCAGGGAGGTGACAGCTGTTGCCTGCGGGCTGTCGAGGGCTCGCCTGGCGACTTGGTTCTGCTCTTTCTTACTCCAAGTCCATGTGGCTCGCGCTCCCTGCACCCGGATGGAACGTGTAGTTGGGCAAGAGGCTCACTGGGAAGCCTGAGCACACGCCTTCCTTGGGAAACGGGGACAAACAAGCAGAGGAGCCTCGATCGTCACCGTCTCCTGTGCATCCTGCCCCGAGGCTGAGAGCTCCAGCCACCAGGCTGGAGGCCGGATGCCGCTCACAGCAACACCTGCACCTGCAAACGACCCACCTGCCGGCTCGCCTCCTCTGCTTCACTTCTCAAAAGAAGATGCTCCGTGACCCTAAGTTCTCATGGTGAATTGTTTCATTCGTTTTTGTTTCTGTGTCAAATTGCCTAATGTCACTGAACTCTGAGACACAGAACGGGGACCCTGCCCCACATGAGAAATTGCCTGTAAAAGGGAACGAGTCCATGAGCACCCACCGTCAGGATCCTCTCTTGGAGAGGCGAGGCGTTGACCTCATGCCAGTTTTTGTGGTGAGCCTCTCTCTTGTCTAGGTAGGAACCGAGGATGGGTGAGCCACCGCTGAACTTAGGCACCTTCCAGCCCAGGGTCATGGAGTGGCCGTCACAGTTCAGAAGGGTGATCCCGTAAGGATGGGACGGGGCGGCTGCAGGAAACACATCGGGAAAGTCACCCGGATCTTAGTGCAATAATCATTAACCTACCGCGGCCGGCTCCAGCATCTCAGAGGGATGCGCAGCAATGGGAGATGGCCCTGGGTGCCTGTCCCCTCTGTCCTGTCCAGGTCTCCCTGCTCACCATCTTCGCTTGTCTTTGTCTCTTCTTTTAAAGAGAGTAAGTTTTTAAGAAGCTTCTTTCATATATATTTATTGCAATTTCTAAATACATCTTCCGATACATACATCCATACATACATCCTCCAATATTTCAATAATACAAAGGCCAAGAAGGACACTTGAGACAAAAGACTCTCCCCCTCCTCTAAGGAAAACCTTGAGAGAGCAGCTTTCTCATCACGCCCATGAAGAATGACAACCTCACCTTCCACAGCCAGTGATGACCGATAGACTGAGGCCAGTGAGTCTTAACTTCCCCCATAGTTATAGAAACTTCAGATTAATTCAAATGAGTATGAATTCAAGTTTCCCTTTTGAACACCCTGCTCGGAAATGGACCATCTTTTCCTAACAGGTTGAAGAGGATGTGTCTCTGCTTCCCCCCTCCCCGACTCCGAGCAACCTACGTCCAATCAACCTCTGTTACCCGAGATACAGGTACCCGGGAATGAGCTGGTCTTATTGCATAATTAAAACATAAACGATTGGCTTTCCTTTAGTAGGAATGACTTGAAGAGGCTAGTGGTAATGTTTGAAAGTCCGTCCTGGGAAAAACTGATAGATTATAATGAGCTTAAAATAAGAGTTAGTCTTTTACTATATCGCCCACCTCGGTATCATCAGATTTGACATTCCTTGGAAATTCCAGTAACGTTATTCTATCTATTGTTAGATGAGAAATCATAATCTCTGAAGATACTTTTAGATTTAGTTGAAGACAAAAATAAAGAGCAAAACATTTCTCTCAGAAGCGAAAAGATAATACTACGATTCAAAATGTGTCTAAGAGGCGATCGTGGTTCTAAATCTTTCTGAATACTTTTAAGTCATGGGGTCCATTTTATATGAAACAACCAGACCAACGTTACACAACACAGAGCTGCACAGAGCAAGCTTCCTAGGGCCCATCACTGCAAGTTCGGCCCCGAAGTGCTCTGTGTGGTCAGAATAATAATTTTGAAAGATCACTATTTATGAACAAAGCCACAGAGTTACATAAACACTTGAAATCCTCTGGAATGACGTTAAGTTCCTTGAGCTAAGAATAGCTGAAAAGGCCATCGACGTTCTGTTTTGAACGCACCGATTTTGTAAAGAGACGGTCACACCCTACAGCATACATTGTAATGGGGGCACGTGCGCTTGGAAACCAGTGTGACCTCTGATAATATTTTCTATTTTCAATTTGCATTTTACTAGCATATTATCCTTTCTCCCTCTCACACTGGCATTTCCAAGCCAATTGATGAGAGGTTTCCACAGAACTGCATGTTCTCTGTTCAACAATTTACATCCACTTTTCCCCTCCGGTAATATTCTAAACGGCATCATAAAGGTTTGTTCATGCAGAAATGAAAACGTAGTGGAGAACCGAAAGCTGGCACAGAGTCGCCCACGAATTACTTACTGAGGGCGGCCTGGACTTTTATGACGTCAGACTCCTGAGAATTCTCACTCGTCCCAACAGCATTAACGGCTTTAACTCGGAAGATGTACTGCTCGCCGGTGGTTAGGCCGTGCACCACAAACCTGACAAAAACACGAATCGGGGGCGTGAATACAAGGCTCAACGCTTTTTCTTCCTGCAATAGACACAGAGAGCATCTTGAACACGCCACGAACATCTGTCACTGGGACTGAAAAGAAGTTTACTTCTTCGAGTGCCTCATGGATGCATATTAATTCCAATCAACACGCCACGTCCACACGTAAGCCAGCAACAGCCAACGACTCTGGGGCTGAAGGGAGCTGGACTCGGGGGGTGGCGGGGGCACCAGCTGCTGCCCGCGGGCCCCGGGGGGGGCGCGAGAAGCAAAGCCCTGGAAATCCTGAGTGACCTCACTCAGTGCCAAGGCTCCCCCTTCATTTCCAAGCCCTCTGGTTTTGTCTGCATCAAAGCTCTATTCTAAAGTAGGGTTCCTCTCCTTTCCTAAAAGAACCCACGTCTGTATAACTCAGGGGAGAAGGAGTCACACCACACTGGCTAAGATTTGGCTTGGAGACCGGCTTGGACACCTAAAAGATTTTATGTCCTCAGTCAAGTTACCTAACCCCGGAAAGACTTTGTTTTCCCATCTGTGAAAGAGGATCATAGTACCTACTTCTCAGCACAGCCACCTCGCACACGGTAAGTACTCAGTAAACGTGAGCAATAGTTATTTATCTCCGAGTCTGCAAACATGTATCAGGCATTCACGAAATTCCTGCACTAGAATATTTGAGGTGTTTTGTTCTGGGAGCTCTTCCTGCACTTGCTGGCGTGGACTGTGCATAACATCTAACTTTAGCGTCAGTTGTGTCTCTTCTTTTCCAGCCACAGCTTTTCCCAATTTATTGGTTTTTAAAGAGTGAAGAGGGAAGGGTGTCAGAGACGTAATGGATAACCAGTGGAGGATCTGACAGCTATTTTCCTAAGCGCGTCCTGCGGGAACCCTAACACACCCAGGCCTTCCCTGCAGGCCGTGAGACGGGAGCAAGTCCGTGTCGGCAGGAAAGGTGCTCGGCCCCACTGCAGGCAGAGCCGCTGTCGCCCCTGCACAGGAGCCTCTCTCCACCCCCTCCCCGGCTTTGTGCAATTGGTGGCCAGAGGGAGGGCCTGTCAGCTTTGTGAACAAAGCAATTTTAAAAGTTCAAAACATCAATACAGAGAAATAAAACACCCTTCCCGTTAACTCTCCTGTTCAGGGTAAGTCTTAAACGCTGAGTACGTCAGAGGAGATGCTCTGGGGCTTTTCTTCATCGACAGACAAAGCACTTCAGCCATGGGGTAGAACTAGCTCCCCAGCTTCCAGCTCTGCAGCCCCCATGTGTGGGTGAGGAACCCGGCCCGTGATATGGACGTCACAGGTGTTCCTGCCGTGGCACCCGCACCCGAAGGCCCCGTGGGTCCCGGGGGGGTGTGCTTCTCACGTTTTCTCGGGGGCAAGGATGTCGGGTGGAGGGGGACCCGAGCAGGCAGCACCTGTTGTAGTCGATGGGCTTGTGGTTACAGGGCTCCCAGACAGTGGACCCGGCCACGCAGCAGTCCACGTAGTAGCCGAGCAGGTCCTCTTTGTGCTTCGGCTGGTCCCACTGCACCACCACTGACGTCCTTGTGTTCCGGGAGGTGACGACGCGGCCAGGGGCTGAGGGGACCACTGTGCAGGGGGGACAGGGACACAGGCTCAGCGGCATGGGAGTCTGGGGGCACGCCAGAGACCCACAGGCCCTCCTGTCCGCAGAGCTTGGGGCTTTAGATGAGATTTGGACAAGGAAGACGGTGCAGGTCAAGGGGGCACCCAGGAGGTTCCGGGCAGTCCCTGTGCTCTCTGTCTCCAAGTCGCTCCCTTCCGAAGAAAGAGATTCCCATCACAGAATCTCCTGCCCGTGCCACCCCTACAGACCCATCCACAAAGCTCCCCCAGTGATGCACGTGCTTTGCTACCCGGGAAGGAACTATGTTGGGATATAAAATTAGCCATTTAAAAAAAAATAGGACACAATTCTATCAGATTCAAGGGACTGCAAGGGACTCAGAATCAAACCATGGATTTCTCCCCTTGCACAATTCAGAATTTCTCTAATCTGACCTGACATCTTCTGAGAGGGAACTTCAAGACATATGGGCAAGAAACCCTGATGCATTTAGGGTTGGGTTTTTTGGGGTTTTTTTAAAGTGGCCATTGCCTAAAAATATTGCTAATCCATTGATTGGTTTCATAAAAAGAAGATGGAACTTTGGAGAAATGTTGACCAAAACAAGGCAGAGAGATCTTCATCTCTTGTAAAATGGAATTTTAAGGCAATTTGAATTTTAAATCACGTGCGACACTAACGTCTTTATCAACGCAGGTGATGGTTGTCCAACACGGGTGACGTTGTTCAGGGCCCATCCTACAGTTTGGTCACTCGCGCTAACAACTCACCGATGGTGTCCTGGGCCTGAATGGGGGCGGTGATTTCCGACGGGTCGCTCAGGCCATGCTTATTTGCTGACAACACTCGGAACACGTATGGTTTCCCCTCGGCAAGATCGAAGACAGCGTATCGGGGGGACCTCACGGCCGTCTGTGCGTTCACCCGCTGCCAGCTTCCGCTCCCGACCACGGACTGCAAAGACAGGGGCCTCGATGGAGCCATGCTCCCCAGACCCGCATGGGGGGGAGGGGATGCTCCGCTCTGGTCCTCAATTACACCGCGGGGGACCCACAGCCCATGGCACCTCCAGGGCCATCAATACCTCTGTTCTGAATTTTAGGAAAAGGAAGCCAATTTGGAGAAGGAGGTGAGAAACTACCCAAAGTTGGAAATGCTACCAGAGAACATTTTTACATGAAAGCCAATAACCTATGGGAATCTTCAGGGAATCAATACATAGGTCGTAGTTTTAGTAAAGACAGGATGAACTCTAAACAATTAGAGATAATTGAGGAGCAGACGTGTAAAATTCCATCATAACTGCTCACATTCCAGTTTAAACCTTTTGCTCTTTCTCAGCTATTATAGTAATAACAAAGGGACAGCAACCTAAATGACCAGCAGTAGGGTAGGTACATTATGATACAAAATGACACATACACATTAAATGTAGCCATTTAAATTATTGTATAAAGATCTTTACTCAGAGGAGAGGAATTGTATCATTTTGTTAAATGTAATACAGGATGCCAGTTGTATGTATGATATATCAAGATATAAAAACCGATGGAGAAAAAGACTAAATATGTCCCACATGTTAATAATGACTATTTTGCGTGATCAAATTATTGGTGATTTTCATTTTGTTCTATATAACATATACGTGTTTTCCAAATTTTCTACACGGCGTGTTTAAGTTTTATCATTGGCGATTACTTTTAAAACTGGGATTACATGTCTAATTTAGTTTTTTCCTATAGAGATAAGCCCCCTTTGTGAAAGGAACCCTGAGGTAGTAAAAGTTGGGTGTACACTGACCCCACTAAGGCCGTCAGAAAGGACTGGGAAAGCATTTCGAACAACCCAGGCTTCTAGAAATTAGATTCCTGTTGAGAGAAGTCTTCTCTCATTTTAGCAAAAGTGAAGTGGCTTTCTTGGACTGACGCAGGCGTCCACAGTCAGAGGCCCCCTTGGGCCCGAGTATGTTCGCCATCTGGAGAGCAGGGGGAGGGGCAGCAGGGGAGCCCTGGGCACACTCAGCTGGGCCGATGGGAGAAAAGGACCCTGGGGCTGAAGGAGGCAAGACAGGGAGGGAGTGGGGAAAACACTGCTCGCGTCTTACAGCCAAGCTTCTAGAAAAGCTATTGCCCATCTTCTAAGCAGGGGTGGAGGAAGTTCTTGGGGTTCTGCACCCCAAGAACCGCAGGGCACCACTGCCTTCACCGCAGCCAAACTCTCAGCACATGAGCCCAACGTGGATAGGACAGGCCGTGCACCTTGGGCTGTGGCCACACGTGGGCTTTCCAAGCAGAGCTCACTCGGGGGAAGACGCGTGCTTCAAACTGTGCTCAGATGCCAAGCTATTAACCAGAGCGCCGCCATTCCTAGCATCTAGTGCCTGGTCCTGACATAAAGTGGAAATACAGGACTAGATAGAGGATGCTGGCTCACAACCATCCCTGTGGTTCCTTTTAGGCCTGATAGGAACTAAGGCCCCCAAAGACCACCTTGGATGGGTTGGGGCAGGACCGTCCTCCGTGAGCAACAGAGAGAGGTGGGTGCCTCGCCCGGCCAGCTCACTGGGGAGTAGCCCAGTCCAGCTCCCTCCCGGGCTCCCTGCTGCCCCTCCCTCTCGGGGTCCCTGGACACCACGGCTCCCCTCAGGCTGTCCTGGAAGCTTCCTCTCCCTGATCACACACCCTGTATTGCTGCTCACCACCCGTGGCAATGGGTAGGGAATGCAAGGGTGCCCTCGGTGAGGCAGGCCTCTTCTTTTTTTTTGCGGTACGCGGGCCTCTCCCTGTTGTGGCCTCTCCCGTTGCGGAGCACAGGCTCCGGACGCGCAGGCCCAGCGGCCATGGCTCACGGGCCCAGCCGCTCCGCGGCATGTGGGATCTTCCCAGACTGGGGCACGAACCCGCGTCCCCTGCATCGGCAGGCGGACTCTCAACCACTGCGCCACCAGGGAAGCCCGAGGCAGGCCTCTTTTTAAAAGTGGGTTTGCTAGTGGGGGGTGAAATAGGGGAAGGGGAGTCAGAGGTACAGACCCCCAGTCCTGTAGTAAATAAGTCGAGGGATATAATGTACAGCAGAAGAAAGATGGTCAATAATACTGTAATTACCTTGTATGGGGATAGATGGTGACTAAACTTGTGGTGACCACCTCATAATGTATGCAAATGTCAAATCACTACATACTACACCCAAAACCAACATAATACCGTACACCAACCACGTTTCAATAAAAAATAATTTAAAATTTTAAAAGATTTTTAAATGTGTTTGCTGAAACTTGGTCTTTCCGGCACTGGGTAGGTGAGTAGGAAAATGTCTCTAAAGAGGGCCTGAGAAAGCGCCTTTCCTCCTGGGAGGGCTGACCACTAGATTTTCATGATGCAAAACAACAAGCTAGCACCCAGCAGCAAGAAGTTAACACTTGACTCTGCCCACAGGTAAGCCTTGCAGGTAAGTAGAGAAAGCTGAGGGTCATTATACCGTCTGGAGCCTGAAAACCGTTCATTTCCATTCTGCCTTCCTTCACCTTGTCGTATCACACATTACTACTGTATGAGACATATATGCTCACATTAAGAGTTATAGACTTTATGTGTATATTACACGTATTGGATTGCCTAGTACATTGTAATATAAATTTAGTATCACAAAACCACAGTTACAGGATTCGTATGGTTATCCAGGTTTTTCAACAACGGTCCACAGCCCAATCACAGGCCAGCGATCTGAATGACTGTGCCACAACCTGCATTTTTAGTGCAACTGGACAGACCAAAGCAGGAGAGAGAACACGTGGCACGGAGTAAGGATACTGTGTTTGAAATTTAGTTGGTGATGTACATTCAGTGTGTGTGTGTGTGTGTCTGCAACACACAAACTATTTCTTCCTACGCGTCCAGACCTAAAAAGTCTGCAAACCAATGATTCTGTGTAACCCTTCGCCATCTGAAGTGTGAATTCCTCAACACGATCGCCACCAAGTGGCCACTCGGCTTATGAGCAAACTGAGAGCAGGGGCTGCTGTCCCCCTGCCCACATCCGGAACCCTCAGAACTTGGGAGCCTAGAATGTTCCAGCAGGAAGAAAGCTGGCGGCTGCCTCAGTGCGAGGCCCTCGTGTACAGCGGGGAGCCGGGAGCCTGACTGGCCCCCGCGGAGGGCGGCACAGCCTGAGCGGGACAAGCTCCTCGGATGCCACGCCCCTCGCAGAACCCCTCAGGCATTCACAGCTCCGCCAGTGTCTGCAGCTTCACGTTAAATAACCGATCTGAGAGCTGCCCATCCTTAAAACACACGACACAGCACCACGGGAAAGCCTACAGAGATCTGCTGCTTCAGGAAACCCACCCGGGGTGTACCTTCTCAATGAAATACATCAGCGGCTCCTTGCCACGGGGGGCAGGTGGGTCCCAGCTGAGGACGATATATGTCCTGCTGATTTCTGAGGCGTGGACGTTGGTGGGAGGTCCTGGAACCTGAACATCACCTGGAGGAGGAATCAACACCGTGAGTGCTGACAGAAGCCAGGTCAGCCCGCTTGCCGCAGCCCATCTTGGGAGCACGACCCTCGGCTACTTTACAGGCATTAAAGGCCTCACGTATCAGTGTCGGCTTTTGCTTCATTTCTATTCTGGGAAAGCAAGCAAACTGCAAGGACTATTTTTCCAGAGCCAAAGTATAATGAACTGGTAAAGATCGTCCAAT
Source organism: Monodon monoceros (assembly GCF_005190385.1). Taxonomy (NCBI): domain Eukaryota; kingdom Metazoa; phylum Chordata; class Mammalia; order Artiodactyla; family Monodontidae; genus Monodon; species Monodon monoceros. The sequence continues at coordinate 24,689,643 of NW_021703773.1, read as the reverse complement.
TACTTCTGTTTCCAATATAAGCCAGTTCATAAGAAAGGAATCTAACCCAAAATTCATCCAGAATTTCAGTTGGAAGTGGGAGAGGAATTTACCCAGAAGAAACAGGGCATTTAACCAGAAATGCAGCTCTGACTGTATGGGGAATTTGTGCAGAGAAGGTACCAGCAATGGTGTCCTGCAGCAGGGAAGCCTTCCAAGATGGGGGTCGTACTTTCTCTAAGGGCCCTCTCTGGTTGTTTTCCTCCCATTATGCCCTCAAAGCATGGAAACAATATATCGACTTCCAAAGCACACGGCTTCCCTTCCTGGGTAGATCTGTTCCACATCCACAAGCATCGCATCTATGTCTATATACTTAAAATTCCAGCGTGATACCAATTAGCAAGTAACTATAATAGAACAGTCGCATCGAAGAAGCCCACTGCGTCTCTTCTGACACACGTCTCTTTTTAATAAAATGCTAGGTGGGGCTTCCCTGGTGGCGCAGTGGTTGAGAGTCCACCTGCTGGTGCAAGGGACGCGGGTTCGTGCCCCGGTCCAGGAAGATCCCGCATGCCGCGGAGCGGCTGGGCCCGTGAGCCATGGCCGCTGAGCCTGAGCGTCCGGAGCCTGTGCTCCACAACGGGAGAGGCCATGACAGTGAGAGGCCCGCGTACCGCAAAAAAAAAAATGCTATGTGTCAGGCGTGTTATGTTTGGATGTGAGAACTTTTCATGAGGGGTAGAGGTTTTCCAGACGCACAGTCCCAGTCATTGCGACACAAAATATTATGAGCTTCCAGTTAGATTAGCACAAGATCAAGATGGCTCAAAACGTCCCCAGGACACCTGGGAGCCCTGCTGAAGATCCAGTGGTTCCCTCTGGACTGCACTGCCGCGGAGGAATTTAACAGCCGCGTGGAAACGGCCCAAACAAGCCTGGGTTTCATTTCATAAGAGTCCTGTTACTGCGCTCATCACATTTTACAGGCAACAGGGGCTCAGAGGCACAGCCGTGGGCTTACCCAGGAGCATCTGGCAAATGGGTTGGGTTTCAAACAAGGAGCGAGAGAATGTCCAGAAAGGTGCCAAGTGTGCCGGGCAGAGCAGGGCCCCGGCACACCCTACACGCCTTCTCTGGATCCACCTGCCGTGTCCACACCTAAAGAGACCCAGGGAGAGGCCCTAAAGAGAGAAGACACAGATTGCCCACCCTTGAGTGGTGCAGCCAAGCTTCCAAACTTAGTGGTGGTGCACCTCAGAGGTACTAGATGATGCAGCAACAAACCAAGGGGGCAGAGGGGAAATGACGCACATGACAAAGCAGTGTGAGCGTGGGACACACCAGTGCAGCATCGCCTTTCCTGCACGTTCAGCTCTGAGTGCCTCGCTGTGTTTAGACCTGGCACGTAACTTCGAGACCCAGAGGAAAATGGAATAAGGAGCACTTTATCTGAGGCCAAGACAAGAAGGAAGAATCCAGCTTTTGTCGGCAGGGACTCCCCGATCCGGGAGGATGCTTGGGTTATGCGGACTCTCCGCCCCGGGTCTGCAGATGACCCCAGCCCCGGACAGAACAAGAGGACATGCAAACTGGCCCCGGGAGCCAAGGGGAGGACCAAGGAAGTAAACTGATGCCTGTTACTGACACTCCAACCGCTGAGAGGATCCTCAGAGAGAGAAAAAGCAAATGGAGGCAAAACAAAAAGAGCGGCCACGGCCACGTGCCTCACGGGGTGTGCTGACCACAGCGCTGCTTGGTGGCGGGTCCTGCGCTTGCCTCTGCCTCTGGGTCACGAGCCTCCGGGTCTGGAGCCTCCGGGTCTGGAGCCCTGTGCTAACGAGCCACATCAACACCGGATGAAGGTGGACATATGAGATGGAAACGCAGCTCAGAAATGAGCTCAGGAAAACGCAGTGCTTTCCCAAGATCACACAGCTAGTGGGCGGCTCTGCAGGGGTCCAAGCCTAGGCCTTCGAATCCCAAACCCAGCTTTTCGTTCTATTGACCACAGCCTCCAGAACCTGCCCCAGAGACTCGCCTCTACGTCAGTGAAACGTAAAGTTTGTTTGGAATTGTTAGAACGCCCAAGAGGACAGAATTCACGAGAATGAACAACTGTAAATGAGTTTGCGGCATTCGGAGCAAAGGATGAATTCAGTGCGTTAGCTACAAATGACCTTATCCAAACAGTGCAGTAAATGCTTGGATATATAATAGTAGAACAAAAACCATCTCATTATATCTGCGAGAGCCTATTCTGGCCTTTCCAAGAATGAGGTGTTTACTTTTCCATGGAGCAACTCAAGAGAGATAGGAAGATTTGGATGATATTAAAAAGAGAGCATGGATATTAATTTAAATGTTTGTAGGAAGACACCAACCAAGAGTAAAATGATTAGAAAAGATCAAAAGAGGGACCTTCAAGATGGCAGAGGAGTAAGACGTGGAGATCACCTTCCTCCCCACAGATACATCAGAAATACATCTACACGTGGAACAGCTCCTGCAGAACACCTACTGAACGCTGGCAGAAGACCTCAGGCCTCCCAAAAGGCAAGAAACTCCCCACGTACCTGGGTAGGGCAAAAAAAAAAGAATAAACAGAGACAAAAGAATAGGGACGGTACCTGCACCAGTGGGAGGGAGCCGTGAAGGAGGAAAGGTTTCCAAACACTAGGAAGCCCCTTCGCGGGCGGAGACTGCGGGTGGCGGAGGTGGGAGCTTCGGAGCCACGGAGGAGAGCGCAGCCACAGGGGTGCGGAGGGCAAAGCGGGGAGATTCCCGCACAGAGGATCGGTGCCAACCGGCACTCACCAGCCCGAGAGCCTTGTCTGCTCACCCGCCGGGGCGGGTGGGGCTGGGAGCTGAGGCTTGGGCTTCGGTCGGAGCGCAGGGAGAGCACTGGGGTTGGCGGCGTGAACACAGCCTGCAGGCGGTTAATGCACCACGGCTGGCCGGGAGGGAGTCCGGGGAAAAGTCTGGACCTGCCGAAGAGGCAAGAGACTTTCTCTTCCCTCTTTGTTTCCTGGTGCGCGAGGAGAGGGGATTAAGAGCACTGCTTAAAGGAGCTCCAGAGACGGGCACGAGCCGCGGCTAAAAGCGCGGACCCCAGAGACGGGCGCGAGCCGCGGCTAAAAGCGCGGACCCCAGAGGCAGGCATGAGACGCTAAGGCTGCTGCTGCCGCCACCAAGAAGCCTGTGTGCGAGCACAGGTCACTCTCCACACCCCCCTTCCGGGGAGCCTGTGCAGCCCGCCACTGCCAGGGTCCCGGAATCCAGGGACAACTTCCCCGGGAGAATGCACGGCGCGCCTCAGGCTGGTGCAACGTCACGCCGCCTCTGCCGCCGCAGGCCCGCCCCGCACTCCGTGCCCCTCCCTCCCCCCGGCCTGAGTGAGCCAGAGCCCCCGAATCAGCTGCTCCTTTAACCCCGTCCTGTCTGAGCGAAGAACAGGCGCCCTCCGGCGACCTACACGCAGAGGCGGGGCCAAATCCAAAGCTGAGCCCCGGGAGCTGTGAGAACAAAGAAGAGAAAGGGAAATCTCTCCCAGCAGCCTCAGGAGCAGCAGATTAAAGCTCCACAATCAACTTGATGTACCTGCATCTGTGGAATACATGAATAGACAAGGAATCATCCCAAACTGAGGAGGTGGACTTTGGGAGCAACTGTAGACTTGGAGTTTGCTTTTTGCATCTAATTTGTTTCTGGTTTTATGCTTATCTTAGTTTACTATTTAGAGCTTATTATCATTGGTAGATTTGTTTATTGATTTGGTTGCTCTCTTCCTTTTTTTTGATTTATGTATACATTTTTTCCCTTTTTTTCTCTTTTTGTGAGTGTTTATGTTTCTTTGTGTGATTTTGTCTGTATAGCTTTGCTTTTACCATTTGTCCTAGGGTTCTATCTGTCCGTTTTTGTGTGTGTGTGTGTGTCTGTGTGTGTCTTTTTTTAGTATAGTTTTTCATGCTCGTTATCATTGGTGGATTTGTTTTTTGGTTTAGTTGCTGTCTTCTTTCTTTTTTTAATTACTTTTTTATTTTTAATAATTTTTTTTAATTTTAATAACTTTATTTCGTTTTGTTTCTTTTCTTCCCTCTCTCCCTCCCTCCCTCCCTCCCTCCCTTCTTTCTTTCCTTCCTTCCTTCCTTTCTTCCTTCCTTCTTTCTCTCTTTCTCTCTTTCTTTCTTTCCTACAGGGTCTTGGTGCCCTGGCCTGGTGTCAGGCCTGAGCCTCTGAGGTGGGAGAGCTGAGTTTAGGACATTGGACCAGCAGAGACCTCCTGGCCCCAAGTAATAGCAATCGGCAAGAGCTCTCCCAGACATCTCTGTCTCAACACTAAGACCCAGCTCCACCCAATGGCCAGCAAACTCCAGTGCTGGATGCCCCATGCCAAACAACTAGTAAGACAGGAACACAACCCCACTCATTAGCGGAGAGGCTGCCTAAAATCATACTAACTTCAAAGACACCCCAAAACACACCACTGGACGAGGCCCTGTCCACCAGAAAGACAAGATCCAGCCTTATCCACCAGAACATAGGTACCAGTCCCCTCCACCAGGAAGCCTACACAAGCCACTGAACCAACCTCACCCACTGGGGACAGACACCAAAAACAACGGGAACTACGAACCTGCAGCCTATGAAAAGGAGACCCCAAACACAGTAAGTTAAACAAAATGAGAAGACAGAGAAACACACAGCAGATGAAGGAGCAAGGTAAAAACCCACCAGACCAAACAAATGAAGAGGAAATAGGCAAACTACCTGAAAAAGCATTCAGAATAATGATAGTAAGGATGATCCAAAATCTTGGAAATAGAATGGAGAAAATACAAGAAATGTTTAACAAGGACCTAGAAGAACTAAAGAGCAAACAAACGATGATGAACAACACAATAAATGAAATTAAAAATTCTCTAGAAGGAATCAATAGCAGAATAACTGACGCAGAAGAATGGATAAGTGACCTGAAAGATAAAATAGTGGAAATAACTACTGCAGAGCAGAATAAAGAAAAAGGAATGAAAAGAATTGAGGACAGTCTTAGAGACCTCTGGGACAACATTAAATGCACCAATATTCGAATTATAGAGGTCCCAGAAGAAGAGAAGAAGAAAGGGTCTGAGAAAATATTTGAAGAGATTATAGTTGAAAACTTCCCTAACATGGGAAAGGAAATAGTCAGTCAAGTCCAGGAAGCACAGAGAGTCCCATACAGGATAAATCCAAGGAGAAACACGCCAAGACACGTATTAATCAAACTATCAAAAATTAAATACAAAGAAAAAATATTAAAAGCAGGAAGGGAAGAGCAACAAATAACATACAAGGGGGGCTTCCCTGGTGGTGCAGTGGTTGAGAATCTGCCTGCCAATGCAGGGGACACGGAATCAAAATCAAAAACACTGATTTCTCTTGCATTCCTATACACTAATGATGAAAAATCTGAAAGAGAAATTAAGGAAACGCTCCCATTTACCATTGCAACAAAAAGAATAAAATACCTAGGAATAAACCTACCTAAGGAGACAAAAGACCTGTATGCAGAAAACTAGATGACACTGATGAAAGAAATTAAAGATGATACAAACAGATGGAGAGATACACCATGTTCTTGGATTGGAAGAATCAACATTGTGAAAATGACTCTACTACCCAAAGCAATCTACAGATTCAGTGCAATCCCTATCAAACTACCCCTGGCATTTTTCACAGAATTAGAAAAAAAATTTCACAATTTGTATGGAAACACAAAAGAGCCCGAATAGCCAAAGCAACCTTGAGAACGAAAAACGGAGCTGGAGGATTCAGGCTCCCTGACTTCAGACTATACTACAAACTACAGTAATCAAGACAGTATGGTACTGGCACAAAAACAGAAATATATATCAATGGAACGGGATAGAAAGCCCAGAGATAAACCCATGCACATATGGTCACCTTATCTTTGATAAAGGAGGCAAGAATATACACTGGAGGAAAGACAGCCTCTTCAATAAGTGGTGCTGGGAAAACTGGACAGCCTCATGTAAAAGAATGAAATTAGAACACTTCCTAACACCATACACAAAAATAAACTCAAAATGGATTAAAGACCTAAATGTAAGTCCAGACACTATAAAACTCTTAGAGGAAAACATAGGCAGGACACTCTATGACATAAATCACAGCAAGATCCTTTTTGACCCACCTCCTAGAGAAGTGGATATAAAAACAAAAATAAACAAATGGGAGCTAATGAAACTTAAAAGCTTTTGCACCACAAAGGAAACCATAAACAAGACGAAAAGACAACCCTCAGAATGGGAGAAAATATTTGCAAACGAAGCAACTGACAAAGGATTAATCTCCAAAATATACAAACAGCTCATGCAGCTCAATATCAGAAAAACAAACAACCCAATCCAAAAATGGGCCAAAGAGCTAAATAGACATTTCTCCAAAGAAGACGTACAGATTGCCAACAAACACATGAAAGGATGCTCAACATCACTAATCGTTAGAGAAATGCAAATAAAAACTTCAGTGAGGTATCACCTCACACCGGTCAGAATGGCCATCATCAAAATATCTACAAACAGGGCTTCCCTGGTGGCGCAGTGGTTGGGAGTCCGCCTGCCAATGCAGGGGACGCGGGTTCGTGCCCCGGTCCGGAAGGATCCCACGTGCTGTGGAGCGGCTGGGCTCGTGAGCCATGGCTGCTGGGCCTGTGCGTCTGGAGCCTGTGCTCCACAACAGGAGAGGCCACAGCAGTGAGAGGCCCACATACAGAAAAAAAAAAAAAAATCTACAAACAATAAATGCTGGAGAGGGTGTGGAGAAAAGGGAATCCTCTTGCACCGTTGGTGGGAATGTAAATTGATACAGACTCTATGGAGAACAGTATGGAGGTTCCTTAAAAAACTACAAATAGAACTACCATATGACCCTGCAATCCCATTACTGGGCATATACCCTGAGAAAACCATAATTCAAAAAGAGTCATGTACCACAATGTTCATTGCAGGACTGTTTACAATAGCCAGGACATGGATGCAACCTAAGTGTCCATCGACAGATGAATGGATAAAGACGTGGCACATATATACAATGGAATATTACTCAGCCATAAAAAGAAAAAAATTGAGTTATTTGTAGTGAGGTGGATGGACCTAAAGTCTGTCATACAGAGTGAAGTAAGTCAGAAAGAGAAAGACAAATACCGTATGCTAACACATGTATATGGAATCTAAAAAAAAAACATGGTTCTGAAGAATCTAAGGCAGGACAGGAATAAAGACGCAGACGTAGAGAATGGACTCGAGGACACAGGAAAGGGGAAGGGTAAGCTGGGAAGAAGTGAGAGAGTGGCATTGACATATATATACACTACCAAATGTAAAATAGATAGCTAGTGGGAAGCAGCCGCATAGCAGAGGGAGATCAGCTCGGTGCTTTGTGACCACCTACAGGGGTGGGATAAGGAGGGTGGGAGGGAGACGCAAGAGGGAGGGGATATGGGGATATATGTACAGGTATAGCTGATTCACCTTGTTATAAAGCAGAAACTAACACAACAATGCAAAGCAATTATACTCCAATAAAGATGTTAAAAAAAAAAAAAAGAAGCCATTGCTAGGAGGGAAAAACAAGTATCGTATATTAACGCATATATGTTGAACCTAGAAAAATGGTACAGATGAACCGGTTTTGCAGGGCAGAAATTGAGACACAGATGTAGAGAACAAACGTATGGACACCAAGGGGGGAAAGTGGCGGGGGGGTTGGTATGATGAATTGGGAGATTGGGATTGACATATATACACTAATATGTATAACATAGATAACTAATAAGAACCTGCTGTATAAAAAAATAAATAAAATAAAATTCAAAAATTTCCCCCAAAATACGTATTTTATACAGGCTGGTCTCCTGCGGCAAACATCTCTTCCAATATAACTGGGCCATTTTTTACTCACTCAAACATCTGTGTTTTTATCAGCTGTTTAGGAGGTCATAACATCCGCCTTTCCTAAATTGTTTTCTTTTGTTACTTACTTGTTGGGCATCTTTCCCAGTTTCTGAGTTTTTCTGGAAGCAGAGGTTTTAACTAAGACTTTATTTTATTTTTTAAATTTTTATTGGAGTACTGTTGCTTTACAATGTTGTGTTAGTTCCTACTGTACAGCAAAGTGAATCAGCTATAAGTATACATATATCCCCCCTTTTTTGGATTTCCTTCCCATTTAGGTCACCACAGAGCACTGAGTAGAGTTCCCTGTGCTCTACAGTAGGTTCTCACTAGTTATCTATTTAATACATAGTATCAATAGTGTATATATGTCAGTCCCAATTTCCCAATTCATCCCACCCCCCCCTTCCCCCTTGGTATCCATACGTTTGTTCTCTACGTCTGTGTTTCTATTTCTGCTTTGTAAATAAGATCTTCTATACCAGTTTTTTCAGGTTCCACATATATGCGTTAATATACGATATTTCTCTTTCTGACTTACTAATTTTTAACTTTTCACTCACTGTCCTCTGTGAACTGTAGTTACAATTCCAATTAAAATCTTTGGATTCCTGGTTAATGATGCTAGATTCTACTTCTCAGTAAATTTATATTCCCAGATATCTAAGGACTATTAAGAAGAAGTGTGCACAAAATCCAATAGAAAAAAGGAAATGCAAACTTTCAAACCACAGGGACATTATTTGATAGGAAAACTAGTCCCTTTTAGTCAAAATGTTAGAAATAAAATTTTTGCTTAAAAAAATAATAAAACAAAATACTGTTCAGTCGTGGAGTCTTGGAGAAAGGACCCCAGCCTCGGCCAGGACTCAAGTCTCAGGTTGGGTCTGGTTACTCCTCTGTAGGTCCCCGAGGATGCCTGAGAGACCCCACATGAAGCCATGAAGCCAGGACTCCACTGACCTCCACTCTCACTTTCATTCTCGCCCTCTGCCCTGCTGACTTTTTAAATTCCATAGACCTTAAGCTTGACCCACAGTTTTTATTTTTACATGTGAAGAGTGTACCCACCACTCTCTAATTACAACCCTAAATCCCTAGGGTATAAGCAGCTGAAAGGAAATGGTAACGAGTTCCTTACCTTCAAGGTCCTCCTGATAGATTACGATTTCTTTATCTCCCTCCCAGTGGACTGCTGCGGAGAGAAAGGTCAGTGCTGAATTTGACGTCCAGAAAGCGCTGGATTCCCAGAATCACCTTTTTTTTTTTTTTTTTTTTTGCAATACACGGGCCTCTCACTGCTGTGGCCTCTCCCGTTGCGGAGCACAGGCTCCGGACGCGCAGGCTCAGCGGCCATGGCTCACGGGCCCTGCCGCTCCGCGGCATGTGGGATCTTCCCAGACCGGGGCATGAACCCGTGTCCCCTGCATCCCAGACCGGGGCATGAACCCGTATCCCCTGCATCGGCAGGTGGACTCTCAACCACTGTGCCACCAGGGAAGCCCCCAGAATCACCTTTGCGTTACGACGACAGCATTCGCACTACTCTGAGGTCCTCAGAGTTGCTCTTTTGGAAGTGGTCTCAAAGAGATCCAGGGCTTCTTGGCTTTTTGTACTGGATTCAAAAGGCCACGCAGGGGGCCTGCGTGGGGATGCGGGGGACGCGGGTTCGTGCCCCGGTCCGGGAAGATCCCACATGCCGCAGAGCGGCTGGGCCCGTGAGCCATGGCCGCTGAGCCTGCGCGTCTGGAGCCTGTGCTCCGAAGGCCACGCAGGTAAGGAAAATGCAGTGACCCACTTAAAACCATAATTAAGGGTCCAATCCCGTTAAGGAATCTGGGTCATGTGAAATTAAAATTCAGAAAGGGAGGGGCTTGGCTTCAGCACCTTCTGAGTCTCATCATGTGTTGAAATGACATCAGTGGAGTAAGAAAAGTCTAATTCTGAACCAATTTAACTGGATTTCAGTGAAGAGCCTTAGGAAGATGAAGCACCTTCGTTTCACGGTGTAAATGTCAGCCTGGCATCCCCACCCCTAACGTGACCTTGACGGCCACCCGGAGCCCATGAGGCACAGCTGTGCTGTGCTCAGCTCTGAAGATGTTCTCGAGGCTCAGATACAAGATGGGGGGAAAAGAGAAAGAACAAATCACACAAAACTGCTGGAACTTGAAGTCTGTGCGCCCTACCTTGTAACGGTGTGAGGTCAAGGGGGTCAAGGGCAGCCACAGCCTCAGAGACTCTGGAAGGCCGGCTGATCCCTGCATTGTTGACAGCCCGCACGCGGAAGATGTAGGACCTTCCTTCAAAAAGTCCGGTTACGGGGTATTTACAGATCTTCACGGGGCGGTCATTGCACTGAACCCAACTGTCAGTTCCCACTTCACATCTTCAAATAAAAAATAAGAGTAGAGAATAACAACTATATCAGTCTAGTAAGTATATAGAGCTGTATACATACATTACGCACATATATTATATATATATATATATATATATCTCACAGTTACAACAGGAGAACATCTCCCACTGGTAAAATGAATGCTGTCGAAATATTGATTTACACAAATAGTAGTATAAATAAACTTTAAAAGACAGAGCTGTCTAGGAAATGTAGTATATACACATATACATCCCTGAGTCTTTCTAACTTACAGCTGAAGCTCAATTCCCCCCTTCAAAAACATTTAGGCAAAATCTCCTCCAAAGTTATTTCAGATCTATCCCTGACAGTTCTCTTTCAATTTACACCACAGAATCTCTGGGTGCCCCTAAGCTCCCTGGCTCGTCTGCTGCCTAGGCCCAGGAAATCAACGGTCCTTCACCCGGTGTCCCAAAGACGCATCTTTCTCCGCCGGGTCACAAAGTGAGTCCTCGCTGCGAGGCTGGCTCACCATCTACTCCAATCATGTTAAGATGTTTCTTTCTAGAACGCTTCTCATGAGGAATTTGGAAGTCTTTAGGAAATATTAAGTCCTGACCAGAAGTCTGAAAATGTAGAAAAGACTGACCTCCATTTTTCCCAGGTTGAGAAATGTCACTACAGAAACTGCGTGTCAAATTCCTGCTGGCATCCTTAGCCCGACGTCACCATGCCCAGGCCCTCGTCCTCGGAGGGAGGAACAGGGCTGAGCCCAGACCTGCCGGCCGGAGCCCCAGGCTGGACCCTCAGCGGAGCCTGCAGGCCGGGCTCAGAGCAAGCCTGGAGAGGCAGGGTGGGATTTGATACTGGTGCCAGTTAGGCAAACTGAGCCTCAGCCAGCACACAACGGAATCGCGTGTGGGTACACAAGGCCCCGCCTGGCAGGTGATACTTTCCAATTACCCAGCCAGGAGTGACTAATAACCAAATAGTGAAGTTACCTATATCCCATCAAGAACGGCATCACAAACTTGAGATTAGAGAAATACCTACACACCTCGTCCTGGGTAATACTCTTTTGAGGAACGTTTCCATCCCCAGAGGAATCAGTGGACACTCACCGATCAACAAAATAGCCGATGACCGGGCTCTCCTTGGTCGTGTTGGGTGGCTTCCAAGTTACGATGACATAATCCCGGTTTACATCGTGGCACTGCAGGTCCATGGGCGCGCCAGGGGCCCCCGTGACCAGGGGGTCAGCGTCTGGGGTGGGAAAGGAGAGGGGAGTCACATGATCAGGGTCCTGGGTGCGGGGGGGACAGCTGAGGCCAGCTGACAACTTCTTCAAACTCAGTGAGCTATCTGCTTGCTCTCCTCCCCCGCCTAGTCCTCACGCCCTTGATGGACTGGTGACGAGAGACATACATGTACCGACGAGTCTTTAAACTCGAAACACTCTGTCCTCTATGACACACTCAGTCTGTGATTTTCCGTAAACGAATCCAAGTTGAAGTTCACCTTCTGCGGATGGCACGTCATCACATAATGTCATGCCGTCCAAAACCGACCGATGTAATGATAATAACAATGAGGCCTTTTGAACACCTGAGAGATAGTACCTTAGACACTTGTGTGTTTCAGAGTCCTCCGAAGGTCTGAGGACTTAGATTTTTTTTTCCTGCAAGTCGTGAGCACACTTTGGGTCCGTACCCATGCATCCCTTCCACAGCCAATTATGGTCACAGTGCAATTACGTTTGTTTTCAACTGTTAATTACGGCGGCACTGAAGGCCAACAGAGCTATTTAGAAAGTTAATACACTGCACATTTAATTTCCTCATGTAAAATGTGTATTTATTCAGGACCTAGGGCAGTTGGACCTTCTTAGCAGTGTAAGCACCGTGCACTTCCTTGTTCCCATCTCCTCAGCATATTAAAAGCTAAGGATTTCTTCACACCAAGTCAAATATTGTCTCTCATATTCAAAGTCCTCAGAAAGTTGTCAGAACACTCAAACTCCCCATACGTGCATTATTTTCTTCCTGCTGGCTGCGCAAGCAAGGCAATGTCAGCTACTGCATTTACTGTGCTTTCATGCGGCAAAACACCTTGCTAGAAGGCACGCACGGAGAATGGAAGGCACATTTTAACGCCAACCGAATAAAAATGGTAAAACTTCGTGGACGTGTCTAAAACCCCAGCCTTGCAGGTTTATGCTGTCTGGTGGTGGGTGGGGGTGCTTGTTGGCACTTTTTTTTTTTAAGTTAAAATATTCCCGGATGATACAGCCTTTCCATCATGCATGGATCTAACTGAAATGGTTTGGAAAAAATAATATACTGACAGTGTTATTCCAGGCACATATAACCTGGAGCCCGAGATGGGCATACAGGTGCAGGAGACACGGAGAACAGGGCAGGTAAGGCAGGGGTGGGGAATGGAGGGCAGAGTGGCCAGGGCCGCGGGGAGAGGAAGAGGGGCGTCCCAGCCAGGAAAGCAGCCGCTGGACACCCAGAAGAGACTGGTGTCCCGGGGAGGGGCCGGCCGGGCCTCAGCCAGGAGGGGCCTCTATGCCCGAGGCTGCTGCACAAGCTAGGGCCAGTGCAGGGTAAGGGCTTGGCTGGGGGGCACTCACTGCCCCGCACACAGGGCTGGGGCTTCGCAGGGGGCCAGCTCCTGCTTCCCAGAGAAGTGCCCAGGCCTCTGCGCTCTACACCTTCATTGGAGAAAGAGAGAATATTTTCTTCCAAAACTGCTGTAAGAACTTTAGATTATATATACATATGTGAATATGTATGTGTGTGTGTACACATATACATACACATATATACACCTGTATGTATGTATACACATATACATATATATAATATTATATATAATTTTATCCATTTTATATATCCCTTACATAAAAGTATGTATATGTGACATATACATCTACACACGTATGAATATATACACCTACAAGCCTATATATGATAGGCATTTATAGATAATACATAAATATCTATGTTATACGTATATGTAAAGATAAATACACGTATATATATATATAACATCGACCACTGTGCCTGGGATATCACGAGCTTTGTTTTCCTTTCCATGAGTGGGATGGACAGGCTCTCATGGGCTGCTGGGAGGATGAAACATGACAACACGCGTGTCTCCTGGTGTAAACGCCCCGGAGGTGTGGCCCCCGTGGTTACTGTCTTAAACACACATGTGACTGAAGTCAGTGGTCATGACAGTGTCAGTCCTTCCTGCCACGGCCCTGGCCCTGTCACAAGGCCTAAGCGGGGGGAGAGGGGAGGGAGGCCCAGGCGGCCCGGGAACGGGCCCTTCCACTCCGGACCCCACTCCCCGCGTGGATTTCCTCCAGAATCAGCAGTTCGGGGCTGTTCACTCCAAGGAGTCATCCTACGAATTCCAGCAATTTATCAGCCACAGGGACACAGAGCTCCGCCTCTGCTCCATCCCCAGTGACACCTGCTTATGTCACGGATGCAATCGGGACGCGCCCAGGAAACACCTCCCGGTGGTCAGGCCATCTCCGGGGAGCAGCCTTGGGCTGCATCTGGGCCCCGTCCCACCCCACCCGTAGCCTGCGCACCTCGGACAAACAGGAAAGCGCTGTGGTCGCTGACCCCTCCCCTGGACACGATCCTCAGGGTGTAGAGACCCTCATCGTCCTTGTTGAGGTGGCTGAAGGACAGCAAGGCCTGGCCGTCCCCAAAGAACATCTTTATCCACTTGGACTCCTTCAGCAGCACGTCTGGAAGACGGTCAAGGGAGACGGGCTTCAGGGACATGCAGGGACCCGGGGCACACGCGGAGGACAGAGGTGCCCACCAGCCTGACCCGGAGCACAAACACCCACGTGGGGCTGGGGGGACTGGGACACGCGGGAGAGGAGAGAGGTCAGCACGCGGAGTGTGAAAGGCGGGACTCAGCTGCAAGGGGCCCTGCTGCGGCTTCGAAACGCACTTCACCCAGACGCTGACACCAGGAAGTCCCCCACCAGCGTTCCTTAGAAATTAATAACACAGTGCCAACAAACCAGTCAAAAGGCAACGAAACCAAAGAGGCAAATTTCGGGAGAAGAAAGGGAAGTGACGAAAAATACTCAACACTGGATATCAAGGAGACACAAAATAAAATCATGAGAAATTATTGTTCACCTACTGATTTGCCAACATCCATAACTGGAAAGTGCAGAGAGGACAGCCTGTCAGGTGCAGCCTTGAACCTGCCTGTTCCATTCGAATCGGCCAAGACTATGAAACTGCGGGTCCCCAGAATCCCGGGCACCTCCTAGTCAGGGGAACACCTTCTAAGATCCATGCCAACATCCTTTGGGAATGTTAGGAGAACTCTCCTCGAATCCATTTCATTTCCAGAAAGGGTAACTTAGAATCTTAGAACTTAACTCTTAAATTAGAATTGCAAAGGGTAAATTTATCTCCTTTGCCACCACAAAGAGGCTCTCTCCCTTCCTCTCTCCTTCCCGGACCATGAAGATCAGACACAACTATCCTATTCCAACCGAAGAGCACAAGCCCAGTGCCCTCAGATCCCAGCAGCGGACTCCCGGGGGTTGCAAGGTCACAGGCATCTCCTCTGCACCTGGGACGCGTACCTGTTCCTCTCCTCTGCGCTTGGGCCCAGGGGTCCCCCTCCCCCTCCGCCAGCTCAGAGCTCTTCTCATCTGTCAACGGCCTATTTTTTCTTTCCATAAAGCTCTCCATCATCACCGCAAACCTGCTTTCTTGGCTAACTTTAACAGTGCGCGGGGCCAGTGCCATGCGTTTGGCAAATTATCACAGCCTATTCTGGGACAGTCCTTATACTTTACAGAGGCTCTGCTTTACCATTTTGTGTATTTTCCCCAACTGGATTATAAACACCTTATGGGCAGGAATGGCGTGTGACTCTGTGCTATTCTGCATTGGGTTAGGCCCTGAATAAACACAGGCAGAATGTTCTGTGACTGAATCCATAGGGAGCAAGCTCCCTTAGAAGCAGCAGCCAGAGATGAAGCTCCCTTCCACAGTCTACCCACACACACCACACACACACACACACACACACGTCACACATACACACACACACAGCTGACAA